>NW_028288754.1:353444-706888 GCF_059628265.1 Tinamus guttatus | reverse complement strand
TTTTATTACTAACTTTAATGCATAAACCTTTTCCTTTGACATTATCATCCACAACTGGTCTGTCTGTTTTTACATGTGTTTTAATCCCATGGATCCAGCAGCTCTGTAATAACTAGCTGTGCTTCAGGCCATTATCTTGGTTTCCTCTTCTGCTGATTACAGCTGTATATCCAAGAAGGTGTGGGGACTAAGGTTTTTTTTTTTTTAAAGGGAGATTGTCTCTTGGTTTAACAAAGCCAATGACTTGTTTGAAATGCCTAAGTTAGTTCACCTCCTAGAGCTGTGCTTTCCCAACTTCCTACCCCTTTGTCTGCCAATGCCTTGGGGAAAGAAAGGAGAGAAAATAAGACACTTTTAAAGAGTAACCGCCTTTGTTATGTGGCAAATATGAGTGACACATCACACAAAATGTTCAAGGGCCTTCTTTGTATACCAAAGAGAGTTTTATTCATGTAAAAGATTTAGACTTTGAATCAGGATGCCTTTAAACAGAGGAAACAAATCCAACTGTTAGCTGTTTCATATTCAAAGCATTTTTTTTTTTGTAATAAAAGCTATATGACAAAATATCACTTTATTTTCTTTCTCTTTCACAAAACAGTTGTTTCCATTTTTGCATATAAAATATACAGTTACAGTTGCAGGTCCGATAAGCTCTTTTTTTTTTTTTTTAATTGAGTTGAATAACAGACCAGAAGAAAATTGAATATGAATGACCATCTTATCAGGTCAGGGTATCTTTTTTATTTTTTTGTATCTTTCCATATATTCAGTATAGACAAACAGATAGAAGAGTTTGATGCTTGTTCTTTTTAGATTTGAGTGGAATGTGCTTGTATCTATGTGGGACTGAAACTTGACGATTCAATAAAAAGAGTGAGTGAAAAGAAAGAGGCCTTATGCTATAGGATCCGAACAGTCATCCAGTTATGAAAGAGTCAGTAAAGGAATATGAAATGAAATTCAAAAGGCTGCTATATAATGCATGAAAAATGGATGTGAATGACTAAATAGGAAAACTTCACTGATCTAATTGGAAAGCAATTTAAAGTCTAATTCAGTACATTTTTCACACATTCAGAAGTGATAATATGGGAAAGTGAAAAAAAGTAGTATGAAATTATGAAATAAGAAATTTGATTGCTAAGGGGTGCCAAAATTCTAAGTTAGTAAAACATTATCCTGTTTATCATATGATAATGATATTCGAATGTTTTGATGCAGTACTATACTAAAATAATACTGTTAAGCAAGATTAAGTAACATACCAAGAGAATGGTATATAAACAGATAAATTAAGATTAGCATTGTCATGTTCCATATATTAACATATTTCCTGTTGTAAATGCAAGCAGGAGGTTATGAATCAAACAAGAAGAGGACTGAATTATAAAGTTGGTTCACTGATTTACAGATTATTTTCAATAAAGAGGAATAGAATCACTTAGCAAACTGAAAAGTCTTTTACTTTTGTTTCAGAAAGATAAATACGTAGCCCTGACAGTAAGACTTAGTACACAGCACCTAAGCTTTGTTAATTTGAATGAAATTTGAATGGTTTCTCATAAATCACTTCCAACATAAGATTCTTAACTTCCATGGTTATAAAATCTTTTTCAAATGAAAAAAATACTTTCTCTTGAGCATTTTCACTACAAACCCAAAAATAATTCATGTCATTTATAGCCCACATGATAAAGTACATTGGGTAACTCATTTTGTAAGCAGAAATATCTAATATATGACCAGAAACTAATTCAGAATACAGTTTTTCTTCCACTAGAAGCTCTCCATTGTAGTGATTCAGCTTCCTTTTTAATCAGTGTGCTAAATTAAGAAGTCTTTAAAGTATTTCATACCAAGGTGCCACTGTATAGTTTATATTAATGTAAAAATAAAAATGATTTGCAAAGGAAAGGCTTTCAAAAGTTTAATAACCTATATTTAAAAGGATAGTCATTTTTATAACTTTCATCAATTTCAGAGTTAAGGCTCCAACTGCAATTATTTATATGGTGTATATCAGTGATACTTCAAATACTGTCACTAGGTCTCTAAAATGTTAAAAAAATAGTTTTTAGAATATTCAGAAGTAGGTGTCTTGTAATCCTGCTGTTCTAAGGTAAAAGGATTTAAAAAAATAGTAATAAAAAGTTGCTGGTATCTTCTACCAGTGGGAAATGACCCTGGTAAGCAGTTTCCTTAAAAAGTTGTGCTGACACACAATAAAATTTCAGGATCTACAAGTTTACCTGTTTTGATACAAACTGTAACGTCTTATCTGTCATTGAAAACTTTTAAGATAGTTTATATAGCCAACCTTCTTCATATTATTTTTGTTATTGCATTTGGAAGTTTTTGATTATTAAGATGATCTTTATCTAACTGGTGTTACCCAGCTCTGCCCACCTTGGGCTCCCCTCTGTCCATCTCAACCCTATGTGGGCCATCAGTCCCGGTCCTAGGACACCACAACGGTGACGACTCCAACCTCAACACAGCAACAGCAGGGGGGAAAGAACAGTTGGATCCTTCCAGAATGGCTTTCAAAGTAAATATATGATAGATATCATTGTCAAAAAAGTAGCTCAATTCCATATTCCAGTTACTATAGGTCAGCATCTATGGTCCCTGGATGCCTGGGACCATAAGGGCTCTCCCAGCAGTCCCAGGGAACAGATTGACTATATAAACAGCACCAAACCAGCACAGAGAGAGAAAGAGAGAAACCCTGCTGCTTCATTATTTTTCTTGCAGCTGTATGGGCTGTCTCATGCCTCACTTATAGTTTTACAGGGAGTAATCATAGTGAGAACACCTGGGGTGACATGTAATTACAGCATGATTGTGTGGAAAAATGTGGGTCTATTCAAATTTCTCAGGGGCTATAGACAGCTGGCTCCTTTTAATTCTTACAACAGCATGTGTTCCATAGCAGCTGGAGATGCACTTTTCTGTTCAGCCTGATTTGATGGATTGATGATGAGGCAAGTGATCAGCAATTTCTACATTGTAATCCAAACTCTGCCACTAACTTGCTGTTAGCCTTGGGCAAACCACTTAGGGTTAGATTCAGATAAAGTATTTAGGCATCTGAAGAAAGACTTAGGAAGAATGTAGGCATTTTTGCCCAGAACTGCAGTTCTGAAATCTGTGTTCATTCCTGTCTAACTTCAAATATATCTCAGTACAGAAGCTACAGGGGATTGTTTTGTTATATTTTTATGTAAGTTCTAGGGAAAATTATTCACTGCTTACCTGCCATCTTTGATTCTTTCCTCAGATTTAAGGATGATCGGGAGACAAAAAAAAATCATGGAAGTCCCTGAGATATAAATCCTCTAAGAACTCCTGAGGAAATTTAACACTCATCAGTAGAAATAAACTGCCATATAATGCAGTGATACAACTGTTTTCATTTGGAATATGACTACAGGAAAAAGCTATTTTAGAGCATTTATACATAATCAGTTCCCCTCTCTGCCCGAGGGATGGAGTTTCTTCACTTTCTTTCCCCTCACAAAATGCTAGGACATGTCCGTCAGCCTTCCTGGAAATAATTCAAGATTTTTCAATTCACAGAACAAGACAAAGGCCTTTAATAATAAAAAATTACAGTTTTTCTTTTTTTTTTTCTCTCGTGTGAACCCCAGACTCTCGTCTTTGGCAGTATTGGCCAATACTAGTAGTCAGTCTTACTAGTATTATGCACATTGCCCATTTTCTCAGGCCACTGCATCAGTTAAAAGCTTCTCTTAATCAGCAAAGCCAAAACACAGGCCATTTGAGAGTTTAGGAATGTATAGAGCTTTGTTTTGATCTAATTTAGCAGTTTTCATGCATATAGATAAATAGATGCTTTTAGATAAAACGGAGAACCTAATTCCCATCCACCCCTACTGTCAAGTGTTTTCAAAGAACAGTGGGGAGTTCTCTTACTGCCAAGAGAAAAAAGGAAGATACACAAAATTTTGAATAAATATCTGTTTTTGCAGTATTTATTCAAAGCAAACTGGCTCACTGAATCTTTTTAGATTACACACAGCTGAAAAAAATTGTGTAAGAAAATTGATATATTCCTTTATTTACTGAAAAACAAATAGCATGGGTTAATAGCTCACCTTATATATTTAACCTTGCATACTGATGTACTTACCTTATATACCATCATTTTATGTTGGCATAACAAAATCAGATCAGCTCTCTGACTGGAATTCATAAAAAGTTAGAATAATTGAGTTTGGAAAGGACCTCTGGAGTCTTTAACCTAACCTTCCTCTCAAACTAAGGTCATTTATGAACTTACACCAAGTTGCTCAGGGCTGTAACTACTGAAAATCTCAAAGGCTGGAGACTGTACAGCCCCTCTAGGCAACTTGTTCCGCTGGTTGACTTATGGTGAAAATGTTTCTCCTTTTATTGAGCTCTCTTGTTACAATTTACAACTGTCATCCTCCTGCCAAGCACTGCAGTGACAAGCTTCACTCTCTCTTGTCAGCAACCCCCCTAGAGACACTGGGACGCTGCTGTTAGTTCCCCCCAAGTCCAACTCTTCTCTAGGCTGAACAAGCCCTAGCCCCCCAGTCTCCCTTCATAGAGCAAGTGTTCCAACTCTCAAACATGCTATGATATCATGGTGACCTCTGCTGACCTTATTTCTGTTTGTGGATGTCATTCTTGTTTTGAGGAGGGTGGAGGAGGGTGGAGGGTTGTGGGCAGCAAGAGATTGCAATGTCTAGAATGGTGAGTGCTAAATAGAAAGAGGGTTGATCACTTCCCTTGATCTACTGGCCATGCTCAGATGTTCATACAGCCCAGGAAGCTCTTGCCCTTCCTCACTGCCAGGGCACACTGCTGGCTGTGTTCAGCTCCCTGTCCCCACAGCCCCTAGAGCTGCTTCCTGGTCACTGTCAGTTTGTGTTGCTGTAAAAGGGCTCTTCCTTCCCATGTCCAAAACTTTGCAAGACTCCTTGTTCAAGTTTGCAAGATTCTTGTAAGCCCAAACAAAAATTAGCATAATGGTGTTGGTATCTAATTCCTCTTAAATCTACATATGCCTATAGATTCTTTTATCTGTCTTGGGTCATGGAATATGGAAAGAATATCATAAAACCTTTCTAATGCTTATATGCTAATTATCACTTATTCAATAAATTGAATTGATTGAATAAATGGAGACTACTCTGAAGTATAATCCATTTCACCATAAATGTAATTTAATTCAAAGACTCTGAAACTTTTGGAATTTATGTATAGTCTATTGATATATTGATTTTAACATTAGTAAGACAAAGAGGTGACTTTTCTGTGTAATACTGTATCTTATTATTAAAGTTTCTGCCTTGGACATTTTCTGTAGCTATAGGTGTTGGCTCATGTTCAGATAGAATGCTCAATAAACTAATTACTGATTTTCATTATTCTCATAGAGAAGATGCTAAATTGATTAATAGGATAGAAATAATTTTCTTGGGTCTGAAGTTTTATATAAAAATAGTCTCCAAAGTCTCACTGGAGATTTTTCCTTCTTCAAGTTCAGCTTGTATTGGTATATTAGATACTGGAGTAATCTTAATGTTAGTCTCTGATCTGAATTTGGATTTAGGTGTTAAAATATTTTCTTGAACTTTTTTCAGCATGTGCTTAACTTGAAAACATACAACTAGAATAAAAATTGACCATATGTTCAAGATTAAATATGTGTGGAAATAAAATTTATAGTAAAGGTAATTTTTGAATGATCCACTGCAGTTAAAACAGTGTCAGTGACTTAAAATAAGAACTACAAGAAAAGGGCTAGACATCAGTATAGTTCTACAGATTTACAGATATAACTATTTTACATAAACTATGGACAAGTAGTTGAGTTTATTTTCAAGATCTGTAATTAACAGATTTTAATAACTTTAATCAATTTGCTGGTGTTTCCCATTTTAAGAGGTTTTTAATTTCATTATTTCTAAAGGATGTATTCCATAAAGGTAAGTAAACGTGTTTTTATGCTAATATGACTGTTGTTAGTAGTGGTATACTTACCATCATATCTGAAGAAATAAAACAATTTAAGCATTTTTACTTCTTTTCTAAAGGCTTCAGTGATTACAAATTGCTTTAAAATATTTACAATATTTGCTTAGTTTTGTACATTCTTACAAGTGATTTTTAGTATTTCTCATTAAAAGCACTTTTATAATTTTGAATACTGAAAATGAAGATCAACATATGAGTTTTCTGGTGTTTTATAGATACTTGTGTCTTTGTTGAGGAATAAAAGTACTAAATTATTATCCTATCAAAATTATTATGAAAGTTAAGATGTAGATAGAACATACTCTTTAAAAGTAAGTTAACTAAGATAAAGACATTGCTCTAGTATTACATTATTTATTAAATTTTCAATTGTATTGCTATGGTAGTTTTGAGAAGACAAGGTGGAGAAGTATTTCTGGGTGAGTCTTGCCATTATTTGGCAAAAATACATTTACCTGTTTTAGTGTTTTGGTTCTTTTATTCTTCCCTGACCACCATCCCCAAATCTTTGATGCTAAAACTCGGTCTAGTGTGATAAAGTCCTAATCACAGATTTTTTTAGTAATAAATTTCTGATAACTAAGTTAATTTTGTGAGTGCCTGAAAATGCATTTCTTTCTCCAAAGTGATAAAAGTATTGAAATAGTCATTTGTTCCAGGTCTTTATTTTCAAATTTGGAAAACCAGCTCTAGATAACTGAAGATTCTCAGAAGCAAACAATACAAGATTTTTCTCCTTTCTTTTTGTATGTAAGTCTTTTCTTTGTCATTATTTTATGACCAAATAAATTAAGTCTTATTGACTTCACCCTCAATTACTGCCAATTACTTTGTATGTTTATATTCATAAATTGTTTTAAATAACACTTATGTGCCTAAAAAATGCTATTGTCATTTCTGATCACTGATTTCAACCTTTAAAGTCAACATTAAATCAAATTCATGGTTAAGCTATATCAGTGACTGTATGATTAGAAGAAAAATATTTGATTAATATATCCAAGAGAAGTCAAGTCAAAGTATTTGACACCTGCAGATCAAATAGTCTCATATAAAGAAACTCAGTCATTTGTAACTTCATTTTCAAAAATAACATCAATGTAACAAAATATCAATAGCACATTAGAATTTCCAGGCACTACATGTACTAATATAGTGCTAGTGGGAGAAGCCAAAATATAGAAATCCTGATGTTAACATGCAAGAGCCCAGATATGAAAACTATCTGTTAACTGCCCTATTTTGCTTGTATACTATAATATTCTATGTGATATATGCAAAAAGTAAACCTGTTTCAAAGGACGATACTATCACTAATAGCCAGCTACATATCCAACACATACTCACATAATGATTTAATAATTATGAAAAAAATAATAAAATTTAACTAAGTTACCTTAATTTCAGAGAAAAAACTGTAATGACTAAAGTTGTATAAAGAATCATAATATATTAATTAAATTCACATGCAAAATAGATAATTCAGTAAAAATTTGTTAGTAATGCACATGAAATCTGACGTGTGGTAGGGATGCACTAGAATTTGATTCACTCTGTAACTATGTCATCGTGTTGTTAAGAAGACAAAACTCATAGTTCATAGTTGCCTGTTTACTAGGTAATTTATTAAATGTGCTGTTTGTCACATCAAAATGTACTGCTTTTTTTTTTTCAGAAAGAGAATCTCAAAAATGTTTTGTTCAAAGTTGTAAAGAAATTTGACATAGAGTTTCACATCAAGGCAAAAATCAAGCTGGAATGAGGAACAAATCTATATGATGTAAAATATTTAGAGCCTCATAGATCATTATTCTGGTTTTAGCCTCATTTTATCTCTAAGGTTTGTTTTTAGAAAAATGAACTAGAGGCTTAGTAGCTATGACTTTGCCAAATTGTTTTCTATTTACATAAAGTGGGATGTCAAACCATAAGAAAAAATCTCTCTCCGTTTTGTTCATAAATCATAAATCATTTATTCCAGAAAAGTTGTATGGAATACAGATAAATAATAAATTCTCATCACAACCACTAGACTCCCAATGGTTTCATAGGGAGCCAGGTCATAGCAATGGTAACTATCTATATTTATACATCTACTATGAACAGATGTTGGGTACTTGATTTGCATACAACAGTAAATAAAAGGTAATGTATTTTCTTTACTTAATTCTATTGTTGCTATATACCATTTTTTTAGATTCTAATTGTGCATATAACTTCAGACTGATTATGATCTTGAAGTTATGAGTGCAATAAATGTGAATGTAAAGCTTGTGGAAATATGTTTACAACTTTATGGCTTTATTACAAAATATATCTAACAAGTATTTTTAAAACACTTTTTAAAAATTGGCACTACTACACTGTAGGACAGTTAGAACACTTTCACTGTTAGGTTTCTGAGACCTGTTAGCCAATGGCATTTATGCATCCATGTATATGTACATATTTACACATCTGTATGTATAAATGTATACTAAAAGACATCAGAATACATCTCTGAAAAGTAGAGCTTTCCCCAAATTAAACTTTCCACTAAGAAACTAGATGTCAGGAACTAGTGGCCTATTTCTGTGTCTTTATGGCATTATGCCCATTTGCACAAGCTGAAGCTACAAAACACCTAACCTATAGGAATTTCCAGTTTTAAAGACTTGCACATATATTTTTTTTTTCCAGTAAAGACTACTATACTTTGGATCACATACAAGTGTTTTTTTCCTCTGGTATTACTCAACATAATCTTGATGGGAAGTATTTAGACTATGAGTCTACCTCATTAACAATGAATTAGGCAATGAGACAACTCATTAACTAATTTAAACACTTTAAATTTCTCAATATCACAAGAACTAGTAATGCTACTGAATGTATCTCTATAACTGAGTACAGACATACCTGAAATTAGAGAAAGGCTGTATTCATGCAGTGTCTGCATTCTATGATAAGGAAATTTCTTAGACTCTAAACCAGGGTACTCGCAACCATACTGCTTATTAAAACTCATCCCTAAAAATTTCTAACTCTCAGACTATTCCTGGGAATGTTTTAGGCAATGTTGCTTAATGATGAAAAACAGATGAAAAACAACTCGTTAGTGCTGAACAGAATGTAGAATTATATTCCAATGCCCACACACTTTCTATGGCACTCTCTTAAAATAGAGCCTAAAAAGCCAAATAATTTTTTTTCCTCTCAGTGCATTTTTTTTTTCTTTTTTACATAAATGTCAAATTATAGAGGCCTTCCTTCGCTTAATGTATTCCTACAAAATGAAGATCAGTTCTCCGAGATCTGGCTTCTAAATCAATGACTTTCTCCCGCAGAGAGGTTAGACTTGTTTGCATTTCTTGCCACTTATGCGTGGTTGCTAGCTGGCTTTTCTCTGCATCTCTGATTTAAAATCAGTTTTCTCAACATGTTCTACATTTTATCTAGTTTAGAATTAATTGGTACCAACTTGGAATTTACATGTTTAATATGTATAGTTAATGAGATTCCTGAATTTTTAATTTCTTTTGGTATATCCTGCATGGCTGGATCCCTGATGCACAGTCATAAAGCACTTTTTCTGCTATAATAGTTTTATGAATGAGAGCAAAACACTTAGATGCAGACAACTCGTCCCACAGAACAAAACGATTCTGTGCTTCCAAAGCATTTAGATATCCAGAAGAGTATGTCTCTGAACTACTTTAAAACCTGCTGATGAACGTGGCTGTACAGATGTTTGGTATTGCTGTGAACTCTGCTGCTCTTACTAGCATTACTTCTAATATGGAAATTTTCTACCTACCCTACAGGGATATAAATGCAATAGAAAAGATACTACCTATAGAGAAAATTACAACAAATGAACAACAATGGGCTCATTTTTTTCAAATGTTGAGCAGTTTCATAACTCATACCGACTTCAATGGGAATTCAGATTTTTGCATACCAGAGTGCATATTTATACACTTTACATTTACACCTTTTGTCCCAGCCCTTCAGAATAGTCTTTGCAATTCTCAATTTCTGTAACTTAAGGAAATGAAACTGCCATTTTTTTTTTAAACTTTCCCTCTTCCTTCGGGTGTGTGTAATTGTATTGTAGTAGATTTGGCTGAAAAAAAAAAAAAACCCTATAGATGATCTTCTACAAGTATTTCGGCCACAACACAATTATGTATTTTCAAATCCATATTGCACTGATAGAAATTGCAATGGTTTCAACTCAATTCTGCTGGAGAATAAGAAGGCAAGATAGAAGAACTGTATTGCTCAGCAAATCTCAGTTCCATGAAAAGGCTTATTGAACAGCTAGTGAAGCACAGAGTAGGTTAAATAACTCACTGTCAGGTACCAGCTGTCATAAAAGATTAGGCACAGTCATTGAGCACACAGAACTGTTAATTTGAGTTAGCATTTGTATTCCTTTCTGGTATAAAATTCAAATGTTTCCACTCAACTGGTACTGAATGAATAGATTTCCCTTTATGGGGAAATCTATCTCTGTAATTATTAGAAGGAGCAGAGTAATATAGGCTATCACCTTGTACTATAGAAAAAAATAAAAGCTAACAATGATGTTTCTTGCTTATTGAAGATACTAATTATTTTATTTGTTACTATAATATTTGCTATATATTATACCAAAAAACAGTTTCACATAAGGTAGTACTCTGCAAAATACCTTCTATTTCAATGTATTTGTGAGACTGCACACAGACAAAATTTTAGTGCAGATGTTAGTGGGCCATAATTCATAAGCCAGACATAAATCTAATGTCAAATGGCTTTTGGCCAAAGAAAAATTTTTGTGTGTACTCAAGCTTTCTTTCAAAATGTATATATTAACAGCAGAAAGCAACTATTAAAATGAAGTGAATTGGAGACAAAAAGACTGGTTTGTTTGTGCTATTATTTCAACCATTAGTGGTTGAAACGATCTTTTGTCTTGCATTCTCAGTGGAATCTGCTTGATATGTTCGTTATTTAATTACCACCAATTCACCAAATCCACCAAGTCAACACATGATCTATATTGGTCCTATATACCAGACATCAAATTATACTATGAGGAAACCTTTATACCACTCCGTGGAGCGTTACCGATGAAAATATGAGCAAGTGTATTTGGAACCAACCTGTCCTGTGCAATAAAATATCTTGCAAAGCACAGCCATTACTCCAGCATCTTTTTTTTTTTTTTGTGGTTTTATATATTCTCCCTTTTCTCCCTTTCTCTCTCTCTCCTTTTTTTTTTTTTTTAAAAAAAAAAAAAAAAAAAAAAAAAAAGTATTTCCTTCTGCTTGAGAGCCCTGAAGAATAAGCTAGCAGGCAGAAATGCATAAGAAACATTTTATCAGTTCTTCCTTCAAACAGAAAGGCTAATAGAATTAGTAAGTTGAATATAGATAATTACATATTCCATTATGCATAATTTATACTTTTAATCTGAACACAGCATACAAAACATATGTTTGTGAAATTATCTGAACACATTGCTGCACTGTAAGGAAGGATTACTTTGTCATTTTTCATTAGTCTGATACCTTAGAACTTGCTTTATTAGTTTAATTATGACACACCTGCTAATAACACTTATGTGGCAGGAAGTACTAATATGATATAGGAGATATATTGTGCCAGAAAGCATGTGACAAATAAGCAAGTAATTCTTCATTAAATATGTTTTTCTTTGAGGCTACAGCTGGTAATTTATTATCTCTAACTTTTACTCATCATAGTATTGTTTTAAATTATGGCAATATCAATTAAATCACCCAAGATAAGATAAATGTTGGATTCTGAATGAACTATGCAGATCACGTTTGCTGTGTTTTAACTGAATTTCATTTTTATTGTTGTTGTTCAAATGTAATTAACACCTTGTATATTATTTTAGCTAACACTATGATCTTAGCTTGATATAGTGTTTGATTAAGTGTCATTAACAGAGCAAAATGAGACACCATAGAAGTGCTTTCCATTTTTCTGTTTTACCTATAAGGAAGAATATTTAAAAGAAACATATTCTCAAGTTTGTCTCTCTCATTCATTCAATATAAAATAGTTTCAATTACTTTGAAAATAAGGCTTAAGAACCTTCTTATAACACATGTTTTTGACATGTATTTGTCCAACTAAATTCAGAGATAAGCAAGAAAGACCAGAAAAAAAATAGAAGGAACACATTTTTTTGTTCAAAATACCTATGAAAACAATATATAATGGTTATTCTCGTTTAGAGGAGGAAAAAAAAGATAAATTTAAATCATAAAACCTAAACTTTCTGGAAAGTCTAAATATATTGTAAATACAATATAGTCCTAACTATAAAGCTAGTTTAATCTTTTCAGATATAAGTTATCAATAGAATTAATTAGTCACCAAACATCATCAGTATTATTCCTTTCACCTGACTTTTTCAGTTTATTCTTATGTCTGTCCTCTCCTGACTTTATAAATTTTCTGCATGAGAGTCTACCACAATTCTATACAGTTCTATACACAATTCTCACTATCTTAAAATGATAGAATCCACACACTGTATCTAAAAATACACTCTTACCTGAATTTTCTTTTTCATGAGAAGTGATTTCATAGCCAATAACATTTATACAATATTGTCTCTACCTTTGTTTCTTCCTTCCTTATTTTCTCCTTCAATATAGCCCAACATAACACAATTACTTCCCTGCCATGGGGTTAACACATTATTATCGTTACTTGATTTCATAAAGTTCCTTGCTACTTCAAAGTAGTCACTTCAAGTGACTCCGTAAAAGGAAGAAAAGGGAAGGCAGGCACTGGGAATATATGTTTATTGTTTATAAAAGACTTTTTTTTTTTTTTAATCCCACATTCTCCCATTTAAATAAACATTTGGGTATTCTTCTCAGCCCTACATACTCAGCCTGTGCTTTGAAAATCAAATTGGCTTCTTTCCATCTCCTTTATTATCACCAATGATAGGGTTTTGCAGGTCAAATTAGTCATTCGTTTGCACCTGTGCTCCCCAATGCCGTCACTAAGTTTGCACAGCTGTAATTGCCTTGAATACAGTAAACAGTTCAGATGATGCACAGGTTGTAATAGGATCCACGCTTGAATCTCTTTTAGCTGTGTTGACTGTACTACTTCTATTGCTGTTGATAGATGTGACTTTTCAGGGTCAGCTCTATGCTCTGGCTGTTTGGAGCACAAATACATTTCAATTCACTACTGGGATGAGTAGAAGAGTAAAGTAGAAGAGTTACCCTTTTTTGAGAAAGCAATTTAAGTTGCTACTTGAGTAGTGCTTTGGGATACAAATATAAAAGCAGATGCATATTTTTACACAAGTAGAAAGTTCAGACTTTTCCTCATCTCTTCTGACATATAGTAAAGAGAAATCTCCCAATGGTTCATCAAAGATTTTAGAAAGAACATCTCTTGATTTAAATGCTTAAAAAAGAGGAAACTTAGCTTTTAATCAATGTGATTAGAAATAATTCTAAACTATTTAATCCACCACATCTAACCTCTTATTGTTATGTTATGACATTTATTATGGCAGTTCCTTTTACCAAAGGAAGCTTACTTGGCATTAAGGTCTAGGCGAAATATTCTTAATCTTCTGACTATTAATTGTAATCATAAATGAGTATAGTCTAAGGTGGTAAGGCAAAGTGAAGGCAAAATGAAGAAATGAATGCTTTGCCTTCCTTCAGGGCAGACTGCCAACAACACAGAAAGCCAAAAGCTCTTAGTCTCTGAGGCAGACCTGTTCTGGTTTGGGATAAGGGTTTCGCAGTTTTGTGGTCCCAAAATACAATTTTTTGTATAGTTGTTGTTATTTTGTCACCTGCAGCTAGAAAAGTAGAGTCTGATCCATATCTTGTATGTCAAACAGAAGCATTTCTGTCATTTTAACAGAAATAGAATGCTGATATTTGAAAACCAGCCACATCTTTGTACAATCCAATATTTCTATTCTCTCTGGGCAAAAAGCAGACTTTTTAATCCCAGAGTTTTATTCCACCCAGTTATATGTTACCTAATGGTAACTTTGAACTTGTCTTCCCTTGATACCAGGTTGCAAAGTGCTATCCATGAAGTCATCTCTCTAATCATTAAAGAAAGACCCTTTGTGATATTTTTAATTAGTGTTAACCTTCTTCAAATCTTCAAGCATCTTTATGTGCACTCATTGATTTTAATTACCATACTGATAGCTTGCTGCTTTGCACTTCTTATTAAAATGACCCCCTAGTATTTCCTTTGAAGGATTATCTATGTAGGAATTTCTTTTTTTTTTTTTTTTTGAATTTGTTTGTATTTTCTGTTTTAAAAAGCCAAATGCTTCAAATATTTTTCAGGTTTCATAAACATAAAAATTTTGAAGAAAGATAGGGACTCTATAGAATTTTTTTTCTGCGTACTTTAACTTTTTGGGGAGGAGAAAGGTGTCTGCATGTTTGTCATGTATATATGAAGTTTGTGGATTCATTTTATCTATGAAAACTAACAAAAGTCTCAAACTTCAATTGTTCTCCAGCTTACAAGTCACAGGTATAATCTCTTTGACTATGCTATTGAATCAATGATTTCATTTCTTTGAGAACAGTTTGAATTTTAGTTTTAAGTCCCATTTCAAGGGCCAATAGCCTTATTGGGATTTAACCATTTTTTTTCACTAATAAATATCAGCTTTTATTTCTGTTTTTATTGATACTTGTCTCATGTTCTATTCAGAGGGATTTATTAAAGAGCAGAGTCAAAATAAATAAATAAATAAATTTGCAAAGCCAAACTCCACGATTTGAAATTAAGGAGAGAAGAGCATTTACTACAGAAAATGACAGGCAAGACAATAAACATTGTAGTTTTGGAACTGCTAGATAACTAAGTAGGGATTCCAAGGACTAATTAATATATATATATATTTAATAACGGTAAAGAATTTATCTTAGTTTAATTCTTCTTGAATGTATTTTGAATGTGTATTCAGTAGAAAATTGTCTGGATGATGCATCAAAAAGAATATCCTTTATTATAGTTTTGAATAATTTGCACAGACTGATTGTTACAGGATGGCAGTGAAGTAACACTTAAGCCAGATGTCCCTGACATAGACTTACCCTTGCTCAGTGTACACTTTGCATAGCAAAAAATGTAAAAGCATAGCAATGAGAGAGAAGTACAAGACTGTTCATTTGGTTCAATTCACAGTATTCTCTGATAAAGGGAAGTTTTGGCCGTAACTGAAACCTGATGTTCAAGTACATCAATACAGCCTGGAATTGCCTAGTTTCAATCTTCTGTCACGGTACTGCATTTTCATTTCCTACAGCCAAATATTTGGTTAATCTTCTATAAAAATATGTCACAACAAACAAATATTTTTCCGCGTCTTGCAACCTTTATTTCTATGATCCCTTTGTACTACCAGATTGACGAGTAGCATTTTCTGTCATTTGAAAAGATGAACTAAGGGAACAGAAATTAAGTCTGTGCCCCAGTCTCTCAAGCTAAAAGGTGACTCCTGAAATGTCACACCTTAATTGCAGTAAAATAAAAAAAAACCCTTGAAATCTCATTTGGGAATGTGAACTCATATTTAAACACACATCTCTTTATGTAGAAAGGAGTTTCATTAAAACATAAAGCTCTGCTTAAAACCAAACTGATGACTCTGCATTGTTTTTCATCGAAAACAAACAAAAAAGCAAGATAATTGAACCCAGAGGTTATTATGATTACAGAACTAAGCATATACAGTATGTATTCTAAACTACAGTGACGCAGATTATTCAACAGATGTCTGACTCTCAATCCACCAAGCACTTGAACTATGTTTCTAAGCCATTTCCCTTAGTGAAAAGCAGATTAAAGATTCTAACTTCTCTCATAGTAATGACTCTACAGAGTGAAGTTATGACAGTAAATATTATTTTAGAGCTAATTTTCTAAGTACTTATTTCCATGATATCTGTCTCTGTCTGTCATGTGTTAATCTGATGTAAAATGTAAATGGGAATCCAAAACTTCAACATTTGGTAAGGCCAGAATGTTTTATGCTTTCTGATCTCCCTATCTGATTTTGGAATTACCATTCTTATGAGTGAGTACTTCTAGATATATGCCAACTGCATCAAGCATAAATGAAGTGCAAATCTTGTGCATTTGAGATTAAAAGGACTCATAAATAAGTCATCTGCACTCTGGTATCTCTGCACTTCCGTAACAGAAAAACTCAAGGATACAGATCTAATTGATCATAGCTTTGCTTGATAATTTTCTAGCTTCTTCTAGCAGATTGCCCCACTTTAGTGGTTCAAGGAGTTTAAGACCAGACAGACCAAAAAGTGCTCAGTCTTACTTCATGTATGTCTATCATCTCAGTCAATTACGGTTCACAAAAGGAACTCTTAGTTAGTCTAAAACATTTTGAAACCCAAGAGACAGTACTCTGTGCCCCAGACAAAGAGAAAGGACACCAGCATTTCAGGTTGCCTGATGGTCCTGCAGTGATTGAGAAAAAAAAAAAAAAAAAAAGTGAGGCACACCAAAACAAACATAGCTGACAAACCCAATGTGGAAAACACACAAACAAAAAAAAAAAAAAAGAAAATAAAAAGAAAATAAATAAAAAAAAAGCCCCACAGTCGTAGAAAAGTTTCTCAAGGGAGTTTGATTGCCGGAGGCACTGAAAAATAAATTAGCATTTGGGGATATAATGTTATATTGGTGAAGTTTTTTTCCCCCTCGTAATTCTGAAATATTTTGTTTCCTGTTTTCACTCCAGTGTAAATTGCAGCTCACAAAAGAAGTGTTAGCAAAGACTGATAGCCATCCCATCTTCTCCAATGTGTATTTATTATAAAATACTTCTACTCATTTATCAAGCAGGCAAACAGACTGGTTATTTTATTGCATGCTGTAATTTTTCTTGTTAATTATTTAGAATATAGTTAGTAAGTATAACAATAATAATTATCATGAGGCAATTAGGACAGTATTTTAACATATCAAAACTCAAATGTGCTTATGCCCTACAAACAGTTTTACAGTTCCAAAGTTTCCCTAAGGTATTTGTTGTTTTAAAGTGAACTTTATGCAATTATGAGTACTACTATGTTGAATCTACCATGAACATCAATAGGACAATTCACAGATTGCTAGGACATCTTAAATGTTTCCTTCCCTCAGTCCCACTTCTCTCCATGTTCTGTTGCTCAGTAATATATTGAGAACTAAAGTAAAATCTAATGGAAAGCAGTACTGGAGTGAACCCTACCATTAAAAAAAAAAAAGACTAAGTACAGTGAAATCTATGGTCTTATGCAATTGACCAAGGCAGCAAAACCTGATCTTTTTCCTTAAAAGAAGCAAATTTTTAATAAAGAGATTCAAGAATTGTTGCTTCTACATAAAAGTCCATGCAATTAAGTTTAAAGCATATTTGTTGAAAAAATGTATACTTGAGCAGGACTGTACAGACTGAAATTAAACTAAAACATTTAAAGGATCACTTATGACTAGAAATAGTGATCTGAAATAAAAATAAAAATGTATTTGAATAAAACAAATATGAGATGTTCTGATATTCTTGAACAGTTTATGTACGTGAGGTAAAATATCAATTTTTTGGCAAATTTTATCTATAAAAACTAAAAAAAAAAATCAAAATAAGCACACTTTGAAGAGATGGTTGTTTTCTAACCATTATAAACTGTTCATCCAGGATCAAATTTTTATAACAGTGCCTGATGCAGTGTCAGGAATTTAGAAATGTAAACAACAATTTAACTATCATTGGAGGGTTTATGTCACAAGGTTATGTTATGTTTTTACTTACACTTCAGTTTCCTTGAGAAGGTTCCTGAAGAATAATAGATGTGAGAACTGTAGGAATGTTGTCTTTGATATAACAATTTTTCTCACACCTTGGAATGAATTATTGATAAATAATTTGTAAATTATAGTTTATAATAATAGTAATAATATTACTAAAATAATGGTAAATTGATAGTTATATGTGAATTGTCTTTTGATTGCCCCCTCACCTCAGCATGCATTTTATGTATTTTAGCCACTATTAATACAGAAAGAAATCAACAACATGGACCAGTAGTTAATTTCTTCTCTTATTTTATTTCAATAATTCCTGTGTGTCTTTGTAGGTGTGTTACAGCCAGATTAAAAGTGTTAAAACTGTTATTAAGGAATCAGAAGTAATTAATTTCAACTCAGAACTTGGCTTTTTTTTCAGAAGAACTTGATAAAATGTGTATTGCATTCTAGTGAAAAGTCACTTTAATCACTTTACAAGATAATGGAAATGTGTAAAGTCATTCTACTGGTACAATATGCTAAACTGTACTAATTAAATTTCTGTTTTAGGCAAAATATGCTCAACAGTTAAAATGGTCAAATTTTTTTTGTTTGCTTTAATTAATATTTAGAAAAGAAGAACAACTTACTAAAAAACTCCGATATTTTCTTTGTTTATGCGTGTTTATTTAAGAAGTCATTTGACTGATCACGCCATAAACAGTTTCAGCTTCCTAGCAAAAGGCAGCATTATCCACAACGGGACAAGGGGTATGTATGTTTGTAAGCAGTGTATAACATGGAAAGTGGATTTTGATGACACAGCCAATTAGTTTTACACTTTTTGGAATTTCATGGCTTTGTTTACAAAGTATTGACCAGAACTATGGCATGGGCATCTTTTGCCTGTGGATCAAGACCTAATTTGACAAGCTGTATTATTTCAAAATAAAAGTGATTCCCCATGTTGTAAATAATGTGGAGAGATAAAAATGAGAAAAGAATAAAAGGAACTAAATGATTACATATGTTGCTTTTGTTACAGCTTTCTTATTTAGAAACTATAGGTAGGAGTATAGGAGTAGCAAGTGAGACTATAATTTTATATGACAGTTCTTGGAAGTATTTTCTTTAAGTGTCTAATTTCAGGGTACTGACAAGCATGTTTCTTTTCTTTGGAAGCCCCCTTAACTTATTCCCCATTCCCCCGAATTCTAACATTACAGATAAGACAAACTATGTCTTTAGTATTACAGTTTAGTTATGAAAGAACAGTCTAGGTTACATCTAAAAAACTATTGTAATCCCATTTTCACTCAGACATGCTTCCTCAGTTATTTATGCTGGGAAGAAAATAATCTGTTAATCTATTGTGATTGCTTCCTTTCTCTTTATCCAGAGAATTATTGAATCCCATTTTTTAAAAGGGCATATCTACCCTGCGGACTGCAGTTCAATACCGAGAAACCTACACAAGATTTAAAGAAGCTAAATCAATTATTAGATATAGTTCAGCTCAGTGGCCTGGAGCTCTGACTCGACTAATTTATTTTATCAATAATTTACCTTATTAAGAGCTCTGTATGGTCTAACTTATGCTCTGTACTGCAGTAGCTGCATTATTCCGTGTACCTGGAATTTTTTATTCATCTCTGCAATATATGATGTTGGTGTGGCAGTACCATTTCTTGTTAGAACAGGACAAAGAAAGACAACATGTAGGTTAATGTTGAAAGGTTACAAGTCTGTCTAGTTCTTACATTATATCTAGCAACACTAAGGAGATATCTAGCATAAGTCCTCTAAAATGACATTAGACACCTGGGTTTAAGGAGCTGCATCACTTCTTTATCATTCTGATACAAAATAACTTGTGTCATTGATGCAATTTCCATATAGATGTCAGCTAGTCTTTTTCTTTTTCCTGAGGAAATTCCCAGACCAGGCCATCATCAAATTAACATATATAATTCTTCAAATGTCCCACAATCAGTCTGCCTGAAAGGAGGGGACTGAATTTATTCTCCCACTCATTTCTATCTGTTTGGACATAGAGAGAAGTGAATTCAGACACAACTCAGATGCTGAAATAAAACTCCAAACTTGTGTGTTCTGTGAACAATGCATAGTTTCAAAATCTTGGATGAAAAAATACCTTTGGGATAAGGTTCCACAGGAGCAGCTTTGATGGTTACAAGGTTAAAGAGATGGCTACAGAAGCACACTGCAAAAAAAAAAAAAATCATTTGTTTTATTTTTTTATAGGGAAAGCTAGATAACAAAAGTGTTAGGTTGATGAGATTCTTGAATTACTCTAGAAAGAGAATCTTAAGGAGGATAGAGATGCTTCTAAAAGAAGACATAGAAGGTCTTTGAAGGAGATATTTGTGTCCAATTGCTAGGACATTATATCAGAAAAGCTATTAAGGGAAGTGTTGCAGCTCTTTAAAATAATTTAATTTTCTTGACAGAAAACTGCCTGCATATAGTCCCAAGTGTTTCAATTCAGAAAGTAAGCTGAAAGGGGATATATATACAACCCTTGATCAAACAATCAGAGTATAAATATGTTTACTTTTATGCATTCACTTCTTTTTTTCATTTTAGAAAATATATCTGAAAGGCAGCAAGAACAGCAAGAAGGAAAACAAAACATTCCAATTATTTTTTTTCCTATGAGAGTTCTATACCCTCTGCATAAAACTCTTTTCTCCTGGAGCTATATTGTGACCCATTTTTTTTTTTTTATCTTTGTAATTGACTTCAGAGCAGAAATTGGTGAATTCAAATGTAAAAGAACAGTTCTTCACAAGCTTAGGTTAGAATTACTTCCATAGACTCCCATGGCATTTTGGGCTGACTGCTTAAAATTGACTCAGGTAACCTCCCTTTATGTGCGTTGGCACCAGTCTGACATAGCATTTAGAAGTCCAAGTAAGTATTCCCTTGGCTGAGGGATCATTAGTTAAATGATAGCTTTTTTATATATATAATATCAGATATTCTTTAGCTAAATCAAGGGATTCCAGCTGGCACCTGTACTACAGCTGTGTAAGAAATGCCTGTAAATATGAACAGCTAATGGCAATCATTGCTGTCTAAAAAGCATTTTCAATTGCTACCAAGCATTGTGGTACTGCTCCATCTGCATATATAAAGAAAGAGAAAATAATTAGCAGAAGAAGATCAGGTATGCTTATAATTAGAATAAATAAGTATCTAAGAGTATCTAAGCATGCAAGGTATTCCTGGATCGAAGCTAGGAGGATGATTGGGTGAAAAATAGAATTCTTAGAAAACATAATTGACACGAAACTAATGTAGTCAGATCCCTAAAGTGGATTTGTATGTAGTGAACACTAAATAGAGAACAAAAAAACAAATGCAGCAGATAAATCTAATATTGTCCAAATTCACAGCAGTACACTTACACGTAACTCATCATAAAAGCAGTAACCTTGAGAGTTACTTAAATGTAGCAGACTTCACAAATCCAGAATAAAATATATGAAGAATCATGCCTTTATTTATTTTTCTCCACCATTCAATTTGGGCACACAGAAAGCATATGATGACTGATGATATGATTTGATTTCTACGTTGTGATTTCTACTTGCGATAAGTAACAGAGCTGGCTGTCATCTATTTTGGAATAGGAAATCAGAAATGGTTTTATCTAAGGGTTTTCTGTTTGTTTAGAGTGTATTTCTGCTTAGGGTGATTTTTCTTTTTCTTGTCTTATTACAAATGGAGATTTCTAAAAACTGTGCTATTTACTGAATAAGATATTGCTGAATATTTACTACTTATATTTACTTTCTCAAAATATATGGAAAGAAAAACACTAGCATGTGTTAGGAAAAGTGATAGGAAAATATTTCAAATAGATTATTTAAATAAGAGTTGGAAGATTTCACATATTTATGCATGTGAAAAGTAATTAGAATATTGTGATCTGGTATATTTTAAATAAACAGGAATTAAAAGGATAATATTTACTGCCATCCTTACCCTCTTTTCATTAATTTAAAATTATTCTTTTAAGTTTGACTTTTAAGAAAACCAGCAGTTGATAAACTATTTGACAAATGACATCTTTAATTAATGTCTGAAATTAGAAAAATTGTCGGATATTTGCTTTAATATTCAGCAAAGGTACATTAATGGCATTTGCTACAGAATTGTAAGGTCTCTTACATTTATCTTTGGGGAAAAACAATGAGGCATATAAGTGTTGTTAATTTAATCCATGTACATCATTGTATATGTTATCAATCCTGCGTCTATCAAAGTTACCAGACAATAATAAAGATAAATAACCATCTGACAGCACTGCAGATACCATACTAAATGACTGAGTCAGGGTAAAATTTGTCATACTGTCTAATGTTTAACAATGAAAGTAACTCAAGGACAGTTACATTCTGCACAGGTTCTTCATCATTTCAATAGTGTAAAGCTACAAGGATAGTTTTTAATTGTTTATGTGATATATCACTTGATCGTCTCCTTCACTCTGTACCAAGAAGGAACACAGTAAATTAATAATAAGCTCAGGCACAGCTGCAAAGTAACTACTACAGGATAAGACTGATTTATATCTAAGATGATGACGCCTGGACTCCAGATAGCTAAGCAAGGAATATAAATTTTCTGCAATATCTCAAATCAAATCAGTTTGGAATACCAAACTTCTGTATTGGCACAATAGACTTTGATATATGTTGCTATGGTAGGCATACATTTGTGTGAGTTAGCAATGAAACCATAAGAAGAGGTAGAAGTTGAATGACTTACCAGGGTATATTCTTTAGCTCTGTCACAAATTTATGTGGAGCAGCAGGTACTGAGTTTCTGCACAAAAGTAATAATGAAAAGTAATGCAGACAGAAATAGCTTGCCTCTAGCAAGACCAATGGCAAGGTCAGATTGCATCAATTAAATGACAAAGCCTCCAAGATAAAGTTCATGCCACACATTATGAGCCTTTTCCCTCCTTCCAAGCAAGTATTTTGTTTTACAAGCCTAAGGCAGATTAACTGTTACTTCCTAGAGCTTAAACATGAAAGGACTGTGAAAAAAAGGCTTCTGAAATGGTAAATATGGCTATTAGACAATATACATTTTGAAAAATCTGCAAAAATAAAACACTGAAAGTGGTATTCAGAAACAGCGTACAATTTCAGTCAATGTTTCTCTAAACTTCAGAACAATTTTGCAAAGCACCTTTTTCTTTATATGTTGTCACAGATTCTGAACGATGTTTAGAAACAGTATGCAATAACTAAAATGCATAAAACCAGCAAGCAGATTGATATTTTCTCCTTTTAAGTATGATTACTTTGCAGTCATCTGTGAGAAGACTCTCTTCTCGCTGTGTTTGGGACCTCAAAACTAATTATAGATATCATTATGCAACACAACCATCCTAGGTGAGAACCTTGCATGTGAAGTTTATACTTGTTCAATTCAAGTCCCACTCTTAGTTTCAGACCATCCTACATCTAGAATTAGAGGTGAATGAACGTCTGTCACATTAAGCTCTACAATTCAGTTTGAAGAAAAGCCAGATTCTGCAGATCCTGCAGGCAGCCTTCCACAAAGTACGATGCAAAGGAAAATTTAGTGTTATTTTTTTCTCTGTCTAAGCCACCAACTTATAGCTGATGCCCAACTATAAGTGTAAGAGCAGCAGGACAGTATCAAACTCTTGCACAGCTAGATGAAACCAAAATCACGGGAATTTACAGAGATGTGTGACTGATACCATGGCCATTCACTCAGAATGCCATCTTACCTTATGGTACTTCTAGAGGGGATAGGCAAGGCAGATGGGTGAAAATATGAAACAGATTGAGGTTACTCTAAATAATAAAAGAAAGGTCTAACAACATTATAATTTCTCTCATATAGAAAACAATTTAAAATGTTTACTTTGGTTGCTTACATATCTTTTTTCATGAATTCCTTCATGAAATAATGATAAATATTAATAATAAAAATAACAATAATAAATGAATTTACTGGTAAGTAAATTAGTTCTCAAATTAGTTCTCTAAATTAGTTCTCTTTATGTAAGAATTCATATGACTTAAATATCTGTTTCATTGTTGGATAACAATACAACTTGGAAAAATACAATCATAGGATCATAGAATGCTTAAGGTTGGAAGGGGCCTCTAGAGGTCGTCTAGCCCACCCCCCCTGCACAGGCAGGGTCACCTAGAGCATGTGGCACAGGACTGCGTCCAAGAGGGTTTTGGAGATCTCCAGAGGAGACTCCACAACCTCTCTGGGAAGCCTGTTCCAGTGCTCTGTCACCCTCACTGTTAAGAAATTTTTCCTTAAGTTCCTGTGGAACTTCTGGTGTTTCAGTTTGTGGCCATTACCTCTAATTCTGCCAGTGGCCACCAGTGAAAAGAGGCCAGCACCATCCTCCTCACTGCCTCCCTGGAGGTACTGATTAGATCCCCTCTCAGCCTTCTCTTCTCCAGGCTGAACAGGCCCAACTCCTCTCCCCAACAGCCTCTCCTCATAGGGCAGATGTTCCAGGCCCCTGATCATCCTTGTAGCCCTGTGCTGGTCTCTCTCCAGCAGCTCCACATCCCTCTTGTAATGTGGAGCCCAGAACTGGACACAATACTCCAGATGTGGCCTCACCAGGGCTGAGGAGAGGGGCAGGATCACCTCCCTCCACCTGCTGGAGACGCTCTTCTTAATGCAGCCCAGGATCCCATTGGCCTTCTTGGCCACAAGGGCACACTGCTGCCTCATGGTCAACTTGTCGTCCACCATGACACCCAGGTCTTTCTCTGCAGAGCTGCTCTCCAGAAGGTCAGTCCCCAGCCTGTACTGGTGTCTGGGGTTATTCCTCCCCAGGTGCAGGACCTTGCACTTGGCCTTGTTGAAATGCATGAGGTTTTTCACCGCCCAGTTGTCCAGTCTGTTCAGGTCCCTCTGGATGGCAGCACAGCCCTCTGGGGTATCAGCTGCTCCTCCCAGTTTGGTATCATCAGCAAACTTGCCAAGGGAGCACTCCGTGCCTTCATCCAGGTCATTGATGAATAAATTGAACAGGACTGGACCAAGGACTGACCCTTGGGGGACCCCACTAGCTACAGGCCTCCAACTAGACTCAACACCACTGATCACCACCCTCTGAACTCTGCCATGCAGACAGTTCCTAATCCACCTCACTGTCCACTCATCTATCCCATACTTCCGGAGCTTGCCCAGGAGGATGTTTTTAGGGATGGTGTCAAAAGCCTTGGTGAAGTCGAGATAGACGACATCCACCGCTCTCCCCTCATCTACCCAGCTGGTCATTCCATCATAGAAGGCTATCAGGTTAGTCAAGCAAGATTTCCCCTTGGTGTATCCATGCTGACTATTCTTGAGCACCTTCTTGTCCTCCATGTGCCTGGAGACAACTGCCAGTATGAGCCGTTCCATCACTTTTCCGGGGACAGAGGTGAGGCTGACTGGCCTGTAGTTGCCTGGGTCCTCCTTCTTGCCTTTTTTGAAGGCTGGCATGACGTTGGCCTTCTTCCAGTCTTCTGGCACCTCCCCTGTTCTCCAGGATCTTTCAAAGATGATGGAGAGCGGCTTAGCTATGACCTCTGCCAGCTCACACAGCACTCTGGGGTGCATCCCATCAGGGCCCGTGGATTTGTGGGTGTTGAGTTTCCTTAGGTGCTCTCTGACCCAATCTTCCTCTACCCAGGGCAAGTCTTCCTCTCTCCAGGCTTCTTCTCTTGTCCCTTGGGCCTGGGGCTCTAAAGGGCTGCCCTTGGTAAACACCAAAGAAAAGAAGGCATTCAGCAACTCTGCTTTTTCTGTGTTATTCGTACCCAGGGTGCCCATCCCGTTCACCAGTGGACCCACGTTTTCCCTGATCTTCCTTTTACTGTTAATATATTTGAAGAAGTTTTTCTTGTTATTTTTAACGTCCCTTGCCAGATTGCGTTCCAACCGCGCCTTAGCTTTCCTTGTCACATCTCTGCATTCCCTGACAACGTTCCTGTATTTCTCCCAGGGGGCCTGTCCTTTTTTCCACATTCTGTATACCGCCGCCTTCTGCTTGAGCACTGCCACAAGCTCCTTGCTCATCCACGCAGGTCTCCTGCCCCCTCTGCCTGACTTCTTACACACAGGGATGCACTGTTCCTGGGCATGGAGGAAGTGCAGCTTGAAAACTAACCAGCTCTCTTGGGCCCCCCTTCCTTCTAGAACTCTAGCCCATGGGATTCTTCTGAGGAGGTCCATGAAGAAGCTAAAGTTGGCCCTCCTAAAGTCCATTGTTGCAAGGCTACTTACAGCCCTGCCACCTCCTCGTTGGATCCTGAACTCCACCAACTTATGGTCACTGCAGCCGAGGCTACCCCCCACCTTCACATCTCCTACTAGGCCCTCCCTATTTGATAGCACGAGGTCCAGTAGCCCACCTCTCCTCGTCGGCTCCTCCACAACCTGCATCAAAAAGTTATTGTCGACGCTCTGCAGTAACCTCCAGGACTGCTTGTGCCTGGCTGTGTTGTCCTTCCAGTTGATGTCAGGGTAGTTGAAGTCCCCCATGAGAACCAGGGCCTGTGACCGTAAGGCAATATCCAGCTGACTATAGAAAGCCTCATCAACCTCCTCGTCTTGGTCAGGTGGCCTGTAGCAGACACCCACCACAGTGTCTCCCACATTAGCCTGCCCTCTAACCCTTACCCACAAGCTCTGAACTCGCTCATCACCCACTCCCAGGTTGAGCTCCATGCATTCCAGTTGCTCTCTCACACAAAGAGCAACTCCACCACCTCGCCTTCCCAGCCTGTCCTTCCTAAAGAGCACATAGCCTTCCCTGGCAGCGCTCCAGTTGTGTGAGCTATCCCACCACGTCCCTGAGATTCCAATGAGATCATGACGCTGGGACCGCACACAGATCTCCAGTTCATCCTGCTTATTCCCCATGCTTCGCGCATTGGTGTACAGGCATTTCAGGGAAGTAACCGAGCCTGCAGGTTTCCCAGGAGGGGTGAAAGAGGACCCTCTGTGATCATTTCCTATCCTCACTTCCCCACTACCATACTCCCACTGGAAGCCATCTGACTTTAGCTGTGTGGTACCGATCACCCTGTCTGTGTGACAGTCCCCTTTCCCCTTCTTGTCTAGTTTAACACCCTCCTAACCAGGTTGGCCAGCCTTTTGACAAAGAGACGTGTGCCCCTCTTGCTGAGATGGTTCCCATCATTCCCCACTAGCTAGTGGTCATAAAACAGAGTCCCATGGTCAAGCAAAAACCCTGTTGCCAAGCCCAGCGGCGCAGCCGCTATCCTGCTAGGAATTTCCGGCTAGTTCTCATTGGAAAGACTGAATTGTAGATTAAGTCTCCTGCAGCAGGTCTTTATATTGGCATGCTGCGATATTAAATCCCTTCTACTTTTTATTCTATTTCTTCTACTCTTAGTCAGGAAAAAATATATAAATGGTCTGACAGAGATAGCATAGATGAACAGTGATGAGGAAAACACGAATTTATTTCCACTTTCTGCCAGATTTGGAATAAGATTTTGCGTCTAGGTTTTCTGATGCTGAGGCACAATATATATATACACGTATTTTTTTCTACATATACACGTGTATGTGTGTTTGTGCATTGTAAATATCTGTATAATCCTCATGAGTGAAATATGGAGGTATTATGTCTTGGACCAGTGAATATTCATTATATACAGTTTACAGGCTGAACAGGAGAAATTGAAAGAAAACTAGCAAAACAGACAATAAGTAGTCATATTTAATAGTTGTGAACAGATTGAAATCAATCAAATAAGAACAGTGATTTGAACATTATTTTTTCACTTTGCTTGAGACTAGGAAATCTGCTATTTCAAGAATCCCCCTGTCTTTCCTCTCTTCCTGTTTCTTTTTTTTTCTATTTTAAAAGACTTGAATTAAAAATAATTGAATAATTGAACTGAATAATTGAAATGTCAAAAAGCTTTGTAGGACATCATGATAATTTCCCCATGCAATTCTATTTTCTTTTTCTGTGATAAAAATAAAAGAAACTGAAAGACTTTTCTACTTTTCAGAGTCGCTTACAAAAATATTAATAGCCATTTATCCAAGAAACTAACTTTCTCCAGCACAATGGAAATACCGTCTGTGTAAAGAGAGACATATTTTTGCCAAAACTCAATCATAAATATTTAATTATTTGTTATCTAAAGAAAAGTTTTTTTATTTATTTATGCAGTATGATTACATTGTGGGTCAAGTTATAAAATAAAATAAAAGAAATAGTCCTATGCAGCTTATGTAATGTTGTGTTATGTAATTGCACTGACATATTTGTAATTTTGAACAAAAATTGCCTAAAATTCTGACAGGTAAAAGAAGATTCAGGGTACCTAAAATTTTCAGAGAAGAAGAGATAAAAATGATAAATTACTAGTCATAACAAATAAAGACTATCAAGGAACATTTTTCTTCAAAGTCTTAAGTCATTATTTTTTACTTTATCAGTTGTTTTACTGAATCTACAGTAACTCATTGACTATATTCATTTTCTTTAGGAAATACTAAAAGAATTTAGAACAAAATAAATTAAAAGCTTTCAATCAGTTTCCTTATTGTCCCTGATGCATAGCAGTCAAGCACTGATTCTCTGAAAGTCTATGCACCCCTCAGAAAGAAATCTAGATGAAGGTATCTAAGTTAAATAGAAATTAGAATTCTTTTAGAGAGACTCGGAAAACCAAAGATTTTTGGAGAAAAAAAAAAGAATCCTCAGAACTGCCAGGAGTATTCTTTTGAATTACTGATCAAATTGATGGAGAATCATTGTAAAAATGAAACTGGTCAAGGCGTATATGTATTGCTAGAATGAAGAAGTGTTGAGTTTTCTCCTTCCACAGCAATCTTCTATTTTCTTAAGTAACTGTTTCTAAAAGGGATATTTTTCTGGTGCCATTTGTCTGATTAAAAATCTTAATCTTTAAATATACTTATCTTCTACTGAAATATCAAGCATTGATATTTATATTAAAATAAACCAATTTATATAACAGAGGTTCTTTCCAGCCTAATATAGAAGAAAAATTCTCCCAGATCTTGTATGTGGAAGTGTGTTAATGTTGTGAAGAATAAACCCTTAAAACGCTAAATTTCTTACTCTCATTTGATTCCAAAACCTTATTCATTGTTTCATTACAAGAACATTGGAATTTTAATGCAGATATCTCTGTTACACATTAAACACTAGCTTTATCTCAAACAAGTCATTATTTTAACTCACAATTTAATGATTTTTCCAAGTGCTGCTCTTCATTCTGATTTTTTTTCCTCTTGTACACATTTCATACTGCAGGATAAGTCCTGGGTAGCCCCAGTGATTTATTGACTTTGAGATGCCCAGGGTAACTTATCACTTGTGGCTTACTGACCCTGAAGTAATCCAAGATAGTAAGTACATGCCCAATAATAGATGGCATCAGTTAATGTCTTTTCTGCTGTGCATTTACTAAGAAGTCTATTTATATTTTTGTTCTTTGAATGGATCCCTCAACATTTTATTTGAGCCTAAAATATCTCTTTTTCATTTGTTGAATAACATAGATGTTGTATATATATTGCTATTTACTTTATGCGTATATCTCTATTAAGCTACTGACCATATGTGGCAGCATAGTATCAACGATTGTATTGACTAAGTTTGGGAGTCATAGGAGACCCTCAATTCCTTTGGCACATTAAAGAAAATTTTTGCTTAGCATAAAGATGATAGATACTGAACCTGCCATGCAAAACTTGGTTATTCATGCTGTCTTTAAGCTTATTTTATTCTATGTGTAGTAGAAAATTATCATTGGAAAATGAGAGAACACATCTCTTTCAAATTGTTTAAAAAAAATACGATCAAGATGAAAACCTTTAAAGTTTTTAAAGTTATTACTTACTAGTGATTGAAGAATTCTATAAGAAATAAGTCAGTAAAACATGAATATTAAGTCACACATATAGGGTAAATCATAAAATATGTATTTTGATAACTTGATTAGAATGGTTATGTACACATATAATCTGTGTGGATGTGTATTTATATATGTATATTTGTACTGAATGTATTTATGTAGTGTGCATGTATATAAATATATATGCCTGGCTTACAGTGTGTCTGTGTGTGTGTATATATATGTATATATATATGTATGTGTGTGTATAACTATAGATTTTAATAGTATGAATGCAGAGGTCTTAAGATATTTATTGTTTATTATTATTTATTATTTAGATATTTAAGTTAGTTAGGTTAATAAGTATGTTGCTGCTCCTCTAAATAAGATCATTATGTTTAAGAGGTTGTCTTCAAGCATCCAATTTTGAAATGTCTGTAAATACCACGTAAATTATTGTAGAAAGTGAACAGAGAGAGCAACAATGATATTCGTGGCCTTTTTTTTTTCGCTTTCTCACATTCTGTGAGAAGGTATTGAATTTCCATTCGCAATATGAGAAGCATTCTTTTTAGTAGAATTTGTCTTAAAACTTTACTTATTGTAACAGTGGTGGAAAAACCTAAAGCTCTGTTCAGTTGCTAAAGCTTAAGTCTCCAACACCATCTGAAGTGACTGAAGGTTTCTGAAACATCAGCTTGGGGTTGACAGGTATGCTTAATTACTAATAGAAAATCCATGCCCTTGTGGAGCAGCAGCTGGAGACTAAGCAGAATGCCCTTGGGTATCTCAAAATAGCACTAGATACCAATATGTGGAGATATGAATTGAGTTTCACATGTGAGAAAACAGGTCCATCTTTAGATAACTACATTTAAGGACCTACTGTTGACAGTTGAATCGTATTCTAGCAGTTTTACTATGCTGCACTGTTGTCTATTAGTATTTGAGGTTTCCTACTACTGAAGAAGTTCCCATTCATCTGAACCTATGACATCTCAGATGATACTGTGCATCCCCAAACTACTTCTCCTTTTTGAATATTTATCTAAACTGTATGTGTATCTATTGTTAAAGTATGATGATTGTATTGCTATTGATGTGTCAAAAAAGGACATTGCTTTTTATAGAGCAAAATGAAATCCAGGCTCTCTGCTTGAGAACATAATCTCATGAATATAATGAGCGATAGTTGGATGAACTCTCTTGCTTATGGGAAGTCTAATTAAAATCAAAAGCAGTCATGTGCAAGTACCAGTGCAGAATAAGCGGATCAGTTTAGATCTAACACCTTTATGTTTACTTTTCCCCAGCTGAGTTTTCTTATTGATAGTAATTGTATCTTGGTTCTTTGAAGTGCAGAGGTATAAATTATCAAATGTGTTGCAGGCTGGCAGAACAGAAGAAATCTTTTTAATGTGAATAGAAATTAAGAGATTATCTTCACAAAACCTAAGGGAGAGAAAAAAAAGGAGACCACAAAGAAGCTCAGAGCTAATACCCAGAATATATTAGAAAAAAATATACATGAAATACAATATTTCTATTCAAAATTTTAATTCCTTTGAATGTTATTGCTTAATAATTTTCTTCACAAGAAATTTCAAACCTATTAAGTAAATAGTTTTGAAATTTACTTAAATTGAGACCCCTAAAATTTCCAATAGTTATCATGCATATTGTTCTCATAACAGTTCTCATGAACTTTGCTGTCTCAGCTGAGATTTTGCTCTTTACCATAGTCCAGATGTCACTTATCAAGAAATATATTCTCTCAGAGGCACAACATTGCCTTAGAATGCCAGCATAAATTGAATGAGAAGGCTGAAATTTTAAGAAGGGATCTTATGTGTTAGAAAATTATGGAAAATCTTTACCAGTTGTCATAGACTGATCCCTTTTCCTTTCAAGAGTCATTTATGGAAAAGGAATGTGTAGATAAACACAAGGGTATTCTTCAAGCATCATTTAATTGGCAGTTCATTTTACCTACATTGTATAATATCACAAAACTCCTTATTGATTTAGATTCCCCTGTTTCAATTGACGAGAACACTTAGATTCAAAGATACATTGAAGTCTTGAAGTCTGAATCCTTCCTAAAAGATTTTTGAGATACCAACACTAAACAATAATTCCAGTGATAAAATTGGTTGATCTTCTGGATTGACAAGAAGCATTTAAGTTTGCCCTTTGTCTAAACATTTCTCAAATTTTCGGACACATTTCCTACTGAAAAGCACCCAATGACATCTTTTTCCTTAACACACTGAACATGTTGGTTTTAAATAACTTTGGGACTTATTCAGAGTATTCATAAAATTGTTCTGTCAAAATGTATAACAATTTCTGTTAGTCGCTATGTAACTTAGTATTTATAACCACTACAAATGTCTGACAACAAGAATGATCTTTTGGTTTTTTAGGTATTTATGGAGCCCTGTAGCACAGTATTTCCATTATTAGTAACAGGTCACAGACCTTGTACCAAGTTTGCAAGGCCTCAGGACTAAGGCTTGTCAGGCTTGCTTAGTCTGAAATTTTCTCAGCCAGCCTGTAGCTTAGTTTTACTTACTTTAGCACTTCTTGTAAAAATGGTGCTGGTGAATTTTCTTTACCATTCTTTATCACTGCATGATACCTGTTGCAGGTAGTTAGGGTCCGGCGGCCGGAAGATATCGTGCTGTACGGAAAGATAGGGCCCCTAATAGCCAATAGTGTTAGTTTATGATGTAAGCAGATGCATGTGACGTTGTAAACCTTAGCTATATAACACCTTGTTACCCATCAATAAACGCCATTTGCCGTCCACCACATTGGTGTCAGCGTGCTGATGGCCCGAGCGGCCTGGGGGTGGTCGCCGTGCCGTTCCTGAACCAGGTTGCCTCGCCGTTCAAACGGCAACAATACCAGCCATGTTTTTATGACTTGACAATGGTGTTTTATGATTTAAAGACAACAGTGTAGCATATAGACAGCAGAAGCCTTGAGAAGTACAGACACAGGTTGCGGTGTAGAGCAGTGCATGTGAGAGATGGGGCAACCACTCTCTCATAATCAAAAAAATAAATACAGACCTGGAGCTGAGCAAAACTAGTTTTAGGGATATCAAAGGGAGAAACAAGTCCCTAACATACCCAAAGTATATAGTAAATCTGAGTGTAGCCTGAAGCTACAGAGGTGAAGAAACAGCAAGGTGTAAAAGAGTCTTAGAAACCCTGTAAAATGACCCTAAAAGGATCTTAGAGTAAAGAAGAAGATTTCATCAACATGAACACTGTATTGCTCCTGGAAGCAGACAGCTTGCTGTAGTATCTCAGACCTTACCACCAGAATGAAACCATCAACTTTAACACACAGAGGAGCAGTGGAAGGGTCAGCATAATGCAGCAAAAGGGCAGAAAATAAAAAGTATGTGTATAACAATTTTAACTTTATTATCATTATTACTGTTTTTTTCATAGATATATTCTTTCTTTTTCTATAATAATTTGTTCTGGACTAATAATGATTCTTGTATTAGACTACTAAGATTTCAATTATAGTTTCTTCCAAACACCAAATTATATTGGCTTTACATATAACTTGTGTTTCATCTTTCCCCATAAACCAGATTTTGAGTGTAATAAATGCACTGTAAATGCTATGACTTCCACAGGTTTGGGGACACATTACAAATGAGATCTGGATAAACATGAGATTAAATGTGGGTGTGTTAGGACAAGAGATGGGAATGTGATTTTGCATAAAGATGTCGCTCTGAAGGGATAGTATTTGGTGGTCTTTGCTACACAATGACCTGCTAGTGGTGGAGGTTGTCAGTGTGACATCGAGGCTGAGCAAGCATAATGTTCAGGGATAATAGGGATAATCAGAGCAAATGAGCAGAGAGTACAGGAAGTCAGAATGAGTAACTCAAGAAGAAAGAAAGCTAATGTTGCTAAGTGACTGAAATATAGAAACATAGTCTTTGGTAAAGGAAAGAAAAATAAAAGAGAAGTTGAAAAACAGGACATTGTCAGTATGCTTAGTGATGGCATTTTCATGCTGCTATACTCTCGGTCATGGATAAATTAGGCTACACAAAAAGCATCCATTCGTCCTCAGCTATCGTGATATTTTTTACCCACTGTATTTGGGGAGTATCCCTGCTGATTCTGCCTGTAGAGAAGAAAGTTACTCAAAAACCACATAAAATTACCCTCTTACTCATTTTTGCAATAACTTAGAAACCATGTCTTGTGCCTGTACTGATGAATGTTGGCTGTACACAGGTTATTTCGAAGATCCATGAGGCAACTGAAACATGCAGCAGCTACATATAATGTAAACTGACTGCACTATTGGGTGCCAAAAGTTCTTAGAATCAGTGTCTGACATGACATACATATGTAATGACCAGAAAGACAAGACATTAGATGCAGTGGATTTGGAGCTTGTGCATCACCCAAATGCAACATGATATTTGTAATTTATTATTGCTATTTTTATGGAAGGATATAAATAAAAGGGAGAGAAAATAGATGAAGTAACAGAGAATGTACTTTAAGTAAAGGGGAGAAAAAAAAAGGAAAGCAAACTTCTGTTTTGAATAGAATGCCATCCTTACTGCCTTTTTGTTTTGTTCCGTGCCCAGTCTCAATGTTAACTATTAGAAAAAACTATCCTGTTTAAGGTATACATTTTTCTACATTCTCAAATGTGCATATGCATCCTCAAATGCACGCAATGACCATACTGTTAGAAGGGAAAAAAAAAAAAATTGACTGTTTCTGGAAGGAAAACTGGTTATGGGGATAGACAGAATAGAATGAGGAAAAAATATTATATTAATAATGATTTGAAATATGGACGTATTACCAAAAGTACTTGGAAATATATACGTCCTTTCTCTTCTCTTGTATTTCATTGTTTTTCAAGTGGCCAGGTTCTTAAAGAGTGCCATAATTTTCCTAAGGATGCAACCTATAAATGCATTTAAAAATAAGATTTTTTTCACATTATTTTCATTTTAAAAGTACTCAATTTTGCATAGTCAATCAAAGAGAAGACTCAACAAACTTATCCCTAAGGAAATTACTAATATTTATGAGGAAATTCAGTCCTTAGAATTTAATCCAGTTATTCAAAATGTCATTATGTCAATCCAGTAATAATTGAATGTGAATTAATTAATTTAAAATATGCTTATTATACTAGATTAGAATTTATGATAATTAAATGATATATTTTTAGATTCTTGTCAACTTAGCTCTGTGTTTATTATAAACACACTGAACTAATTTCCTGACCCACATGAAGTTGCTCAGCAATGCTAAAAATGGTCACAAAAGCCTTCACACTGAAGGGAAAAGCCTTCAAACTGCACACTTAGCGTGTTTACCACTCTAACTGGTTACCAAAAGATGAGATGTATTTTACTTTACAAGCAGACAATGAATGATTCTTTTTGAAAACTATGTTTTTTCCTTAGCTATGTTTCAGTAGAACAATATAAAACTATTAGCATTGAAGACTAAATAGTGAACAATTCCCATCTATTTTCATATTTGTCTTAATTTGACTCTTTTGCTCTTTTCTGGAAGTGTAAAACCTCCTAAATTCTTTTTTTCCTGTTATTTAATGTTATGAGCTGTAAATGTTATTGTTCATACTCATCTAACCAAACTGCTTATATCGCCAACTGAAATTGTATACATTAAATGTTCATTGTTCACATTGGAGGTTTTCTTGGTTAACTCAGACTAAATCATAAAGTTAATCTATGCAAAATACATATTTGCTGTTTACTACACAGTATTTGTCAAAAAATAGTATTTCAGTCCCATTGCCATTGACTCACTTGGGTATCAAATAAGCATGAATGAAGTTACTCTGCAGTAAATAAGTAAATAGCATTCTGCTAGTGTATGCGGAATGGAGAACTCTATCAAGACTTTTAGAAACATATCTATTTTCCTTGGTTATAGAGTGGCTGCATATGCTTACTTAGGTGATTCAGGTTTGTGCTTGATTTGAATGTCTTATGGAGCCACATTAAGGTTTCATTTTAAAGTCACAAATTAAACTAGGACTTCCAAGAATTTTAACTTAGTTTAAGCATGAATAGTCAATCAGCATCACAGTGTATAAAAAGACAAATATAGTGTGAGTATGTATTGGCTTTTTGGTTTACCTCAGGAGTACGTTTTTGGAGGCAAATTTTACAATAATTCCCACTAACTATGTTTTCGCTTGCACTGTGGAGTGTTATAAATCTTGCTTCCTAAGTAAAGAAAAAATAAAAATCCCAAAAACTTGCACTGGGAAATTTCTACCTTCTGTTAATAGTCACTTGGCTCATGAGACCGCTCTGGATCTAGTTAGAAGTAAACCCTCTTATACAGCATGCATAGCCAGTCCTCAGCACTAGCGTTTTTCTCTTGAGGGATCCTAATTTGGTTGAATTATTTGCTGACACAACCACACTAGCATAGTTTGTAATTGTTCCAAGGTTAGATAAATTGCATTTCCACAAATTATTTTGTTTCTATTACTAACACAGTTGCTGAAAAAGGTAAAAGAAATATATTTGCTTTTTCTGTGATTCCCATTTGGCCTCACAGATAATGGGTTTGAGCAATATCAGGATTTTATGTCCTTGTTAATTTTCACTCCTACCTCATGGCTGTTGAAGGGAATACATGTGGTACTTTTCATTGTATTAGGGAAAGGAGCTGAGCTTTGAAGGTGTGGAGACAAGTATTCTAGACCACTAAAGGATAGGAGTAACAGGGTATAAGGGAGTAAACTTTGAAGCATTTCATTTGCAGTTCAAATCATGATGTCCGACATCTGGACAACTTCTCCATCTGTACTTAAGTAAAGCAGGCAGTAAGGTATTATCCTCTGTTAAAACCCCTTTACAGAAAGAAAAGAAAGTAAATTTAGTGCAGAATGAAATAAATACCTGTCTACACTGAGAATACATGTTGTTAGTCCCACTCTTGAGCTGTCTCCTCTAACCCCTAGACAAGACTTTCTCCCTAATTTTCCTGTGATTAATGAGACTGCATAGTTTCTCCCATATTGATTGGCCTGACATTAATGCATAAATTCTGTTTCCATGTTCTTTCTTATGACTTGGCTTTGTTCCCTCTTTTCCAGCTAACTTTCTCACTAGGATTTTTGTACATTATGTGCCAATGCGAAGAAAAGCATCATAATAAGCTAATACTGTTAATAGCCTCGAGGCACTGTATGACAATTAGAACATTCTAAATGCTATTATTGGACGAGCTTAATTGGAACTTGAGAATAGACAAATTTAAGAATTTAGAAAGAAACCAAACTCTCTGCACACCGCCAGATAGACAGTGCCAGCTGTGTGGCTGCAACTCTGAGGTGGCTAGTATGCAACATCAATAAAACCTCAAAATCCTTTCAGTGTTTACCCTATCGCAAGGTGAACGTGAAAACCATTGTGCTTAATTCTTGCTGACAAATACTTTCACACATATTGGCAAACAGTCAGCTGCAGTTGAATAGAACAAAGCAGCTGCTCGCAAAGCTCAGCCAAGAGCCAATAACTGTTAGTCTCCTTTCTCCTCTGCAGCTCGCTAAGAGATTGTGTCAAAAAGTCAGGCATGTATTTCAGATGGCCAAGAGGGACATTCTTGCATTACCATTCTTTTGTTTGTACAAAAAGGAAGTACATCATAATATATGCATGTAGGTATATGCATATGAAAGAACTTATTCGCCAGGCACACAGAGTGATGTGTTCACTGAAGAGTCAGGGAAGATCTGAAGGGATCTTGCTCTGAAACTGTTGCACTTTGCATGATGCTGATGATAAACTTGTCTTGGGGCCACTGACTTTGTTTTTGCCGCTGAAAGCTTATCCTACCAAGAAACTCCCAGGAGACTTTTAGTGTACTGAATACAATCAAAATGCATCCTTTTTCCTAGGCTCACAATTACTTCACACAAAATCTAACCATACATATTAATTGCCAGAACAAGTTTACCAGAATGGCAGAAATTGTGCTTAAACTTTCTCAAAACTGATGAGAAACGTGAAGTCTTTTTGAAATTGTAGGACAGTTGCAGCAGCTGATGCACTGCTTCAGCTGTGGACACAACTATAGTGTGTTTGTTGGTTTCTAGGTGCAGAGTACAGAATTCTCTGTTCCAAGAGACTAAAATTCAATCACACAAAATTTAGCTTAAACCATGAGAGTTATGGTGATTAAAAAGGCTTCTCTAAAGAGGCTAGGAATTGACAGTCTTCCATCTTCAAAAGCAGATGGAAGCTATTCATCATCATAGATTCCTGACTGTATTTAAGAAATAGGACTGCCTTTTAGAAAAGTAACATGAAACTACTTGTGGTGTAAGCCCTTCCTAAGCCCTTCCTCATTAACTAATGGGTCTTAATAATACTATTGAAGATGTGTCTCCTTGTAACTCTAGTGCAAAATACAGTTTAGTAGATTATAACCAGGAAATCCCAGTTATATTTTCAGTTCAAACAATGTTAGCTATTGATGGTGGTGTTCTGATTCCAAGTGAAGCTGGTTCAGCTGTACAGCATGCTGTTTTCATGGAAATTCCTAAAGGATGTAATAGAAAACAGCTATATGAAATGCTAGAGATTTAATCTCATAGTTGTGCTACTCGACTATGTGATTCTGTGTTTCTATACACAGAAATCAAGGTATCAAATTCTAAAAGGCTTTTTTTGTTGTTATTGTCTTACAATGTTACTGTAAAGAAAAGAGAAAAAATTCATAAGGGTAGAAGCTCTACAAACGGTCCAACAAAAACATGACCACAGAGCATGTAATTCAGAAGGCATCCTTCTTGTGAATTGATTATGACAGTTTAGTATGTACTAAAAAAATGAATAAACAAGCAAACAAAAAAACCACTTCGGAATCGTCATCAATGAAAGAGCAAATATCAATTTGAAAGGTGAGAATCAAAATGGAAGAGTAAAATGTAGGAGTTGTGGCTTTCTCACAAACCATCAATCAATCTTCTGCTTCCAAAGTCCATCTTGACACTTTATGTTTCTCACTTTATTCTAAAGGCTTTGGGATGGATTCCACTGATATTTCTAAATTTCAGCAATGCATCTTCATCCAGGTACCACCTTGTCTTCCTATAGCAAACCATGTTCTGTTCAACAGACGATAACAATTGAACTGGCAGATAAGTTCAAGGTATTCTGCAGAAATAGAGGCAATGGCAAGATGCTTGGGAAAGCCTTGATTTCATTTACACACACACACACACGATTTAATTTATGAACTGAAGTAAAAATTAATCAATATTTTAATATAACCCATTTCCATTTGGGCTTTTTTATTTTTTTTACATGTCTTATACTCACTAGTTTTACATTTCAGTACTTTAAAAAGACCATGAAGACTGGGAACAAAACAAAACAAAAACTCCTTATAAACATGCAAAAGCTTAACTCCTTAAACTGCAAAAGCTAGAAGAACTAGAAACAAATTTTCCTGGGAAAAATGACAACATTGGTTTCACATTAAGGACTAGTGCTTTCTATTTCCTTATTTCATTGCTTTGATCCTATTTATTTTTTTTTCCATCCCACAAACCTTGTTGCCCTAGTAATAGCTTAGGATCCGATGATCCATTGCAACCTCTTCTCTTTCACAGAGCGCATAGTGCAAGGTAAATAACCCTTTAAGTGAAGTAAAGTTTAGAAAGTCAGCAAAAGCAAGTACAGTGTCATTTTCTCCCTCATTTCTCTTTTCAAGGTCAGTAATGGGCTTTGTTCATATGTCTCTCTAACTGAAGAAGGTGACTTGAAATTTCTCATATGCTTCAATGAGGTGTCCAGGTCAGTTAATTAAAATTCATCTGACTCCTTCTGCAGCAGTACTGAGCGTTATAGCTGGCCTAGAAGGCAGTTCTAGGGGGAATAGTCACAGCTGACGTGGCACAGGGAAAAGGTCATAACTTTTTGACCTAGAATATTTTTCTTATAATTGAATTTATGAGTTTTATTGACAGATTTCATGGGCACTAAAACAGGAATAAGAGGGAAGAGAATAAGAAAAACAGTTTTTCTCTGCATCTGCATTTAAGTGGCAGGTTCATAGTTATGAACCACAGAGCTTAGATAGATCCATGTAATTTATTGTTCCAAAATATTCTTGAATGTCAGTGCCCAAAGTCATGCATTATCTTAGCTTTTTTTGGTCCGATGTGGTCACTTGTTTAGCTACCATGATCAATTTACTTTGTCATGTTGCTTTATTTCACGCATTTGTTATCAAACCCGCTGGGATATAGCATCTGCCTTCTTTATGTCTAACCTGGAAGAAAAATAAATAGGAAACACTTCCCAAGCTCCGTATCATTCATATGCAGAGCCTCAGAAAGGTTGTGTTTGTCCTCGGAGCGCGGGCATGGCCAGCAGGGGTCATTGTGAGACTGTGTTCATCGATCAGGCCCAGCAGAAACGGCCTTTGCGGTAAAATATGGCTCATTTTCTAAAGGCCTTGTTCTGCTCCACAAAACACACACAACTCACCCTGTTGTAAAACCCTGGAAGCAACTTTCATTTCTGCTCCAGAGCTAGTTGCTTCGTTTCTCTGCTACAGTACAAAAATGCATCACCTAAAAAGGAATAAAATCCCATCCAAAAAACCCTGCAGTTAATTTTTCCTAATTCAGACCAGTAAGTCCATCAAAGTTTTTAAGTTTATTGCCAACTACCAAGTAAGTTCACCTTTCTTTCTAAGCCTTAAAGGTGGTCATGAATCATAAGCAATAGCCTTCAACACTTTACATAAACTCTCACAACTAAGCCAGCAGAATACTAAAACAACCAATGGAATCAGCAAATCTATCAAAAACTGTAGGTATAGTGAAAACTAAAGTATTGGCCCAAACTCTTTTTTTTCACATTAAAAATGAATCAAAACCTAATAGCTCTTTATTAATTTTTATAAAGCAGATCCAGCATTCTTACCGTGAAGACCTGCCTAATCAAGGCAAGACTGAAATCAGCCTAGTAACTTTTTAAGCTGGGGATTGGAATGAGATATCCTAATAGAGTCCAAATAAAGTCCAAATAGAAGGCTTTAAAGATAATTGCTTTCACATATACATTGAAAGATCAAGTATAACTGGAATCTCAGAGCAGATTTGAGCAGATCTAATTTCCCACACTCTATACTGGCTCAGTAAACAGATCTTTCTGATTAAGGGAAGATCTCCAAATCTCAATGCTAAGAAAACATATGAGGGGGGAGATTTGGTTCTATTTTGAAACTTAGTTGAAGTAAAAAGGAGAATCATATTTGTTAAAGGAAAGCAAATGAATGCTTTTTATTTCAACAAGAAGTGGAGAAAAATAAAAGCGTACTTAGGCAGGAGCAGAAAAGAAAGGAAAGGAGAAGATTAATTTGATAATAATTCTATTACTGATGAATAGAACAAATAATTAGCTTTAGCAATTTGATTTTTCGAGCTTTCTAAGCCTGCTTACTTGTATATATTCCTGGAGTGAAATCCTGGAAGAACAGGAAAGCTTCGTCATGGCACAGCCACAGATAACTAAATCTTACTAGATCAGATGCTTAAAAGAGTTATTAACCCACCCTTTTTCAGATAGCAAGCATTGTAATCCACTGATTACTTTTCCATGGATTTTTCCTGAAGATGCCTTCATGTCCTGCTTTTTAAATTTCATACAGTGATATTCTTATTTCTTTAGAACTTTGTGAGTCTGTTTATATTAGAAAGAGAGGAAAGCAGGAATAAGAAGATAAACAGTTTTTAGTGATGTATTGTTGAAGAAATAAGTAAGAAAATGTTTTACTTTGTTTTTTAAGAAGAACCATTTTCTTCCCTAAATTGATTTATGAGAATATAATCTCTGGATAGATTTGGGAGGTTTTTTTTAATGTTTTTGTCCTTGTTTTCAGTCCTATAAAATGCAATAAAAATTCTACCTGTGTATAACATGGGACAATGAATTATAGAAACAATATCCTCCTTCCTATTTATCTTTTTAATGGTAGTTGTTACAGAAAAATACTGAATTTCTATATTTAACTTCCATGAGTTTTTACCTACTTCAAAATTGCTTTTCAGGTTGAAATATAAATAAATAAATAAATGTAGAAGACTTTTGTAGTCTTTCATTAAAATGCAATTGCAGGTAATGATTAGCAACTTTCTTTAGATATAATCATAAAAAGAATCTCATGAATTTTGCCCCCATAGCAACATTATTTTTGTCAAGGTGATAAAGAATTAGAGCTTATAGCAGACTAAATAGGAAAATATATACATATATATAAAGAAAGAGAGAGATTTATAATGCTATCAAATCATTTTAAATTTGACAGGGTTTCAGAGTACTCCCAGACCAGATGTGAGAGAGAATTTGGAGTGACTGGGTTGTTTTTGCTATTCAGAGTTTGCCTTCTTTCAGATTGATGCCAACATGGAAGCTCTAAATTAGGAAACTGTAATAGGAGTCTATATGACACCACTTTGGTTAGCCAATCATACCAGTAAGTATGATAAGTAAGAGAGGGTAGGATTATGTCACAGCTGGAGATATAATTGCTGTATAAATTACTATTTAATAGCTTCTGTGCTATGTATTAGGGAACATGTCTCTCAGTTTTACCAATTAACCTAGTGAAAAAAACTCCCAGTAAATTCTACTGTGTGACTAAAGAGACAAAATATTGCTCCTGTTATTTTTACATTGTTCAATCTCAACACATATTTTTCAATAATTAAATTCTATAAATTACCTGTGGAACAGAATGAAAATAAAACCCATATGACTATAAAATTTCCTGACACACAAAATGAGAGCATATTGCCTACCTTTGCCCTTCTTCTTTCCAAAATTCTCAGCATGTAAAGCAACATTTCTTCCCAAACCTGACATTCTCCTGGATAACAGCTGTAGAGTCACCTTACTTAGTTTTTAGATCAGATCAGATTCTGTAATCATTAATATCCCAAAAGAGCCTGAATTTCAAGTGAGATGAACCCAAATGTCAATCCTAACCTAGAATTAAATGTATCATATTTTATTATTATTATTTAACAGAGAAATTTAGTACAACCCTTCTGTTCTTTTTTTTTTTCCTGTCCTTGATGAAGTCCTGTTTTCAGCTGTTCTGTTGAGGGCTTAATCCTGTAAGCTATTCAGTCTATTTGTGATCCCATATATGTCCTCAAGCAATTATTCAAATTAACTCGAATGCTTATGAGCTTAAAAATGCAATAGTTGTCTACATGTTTCCTTAGTCTAAATCTTGGCACTTAACAGGATCAACAGGATTTTGATGCCTTTTAGCAGCTATTAGTTGTTAGCCGGGGTTGTATGGCGAAGGCATCAGGACTCAGCTCAGTTGATCATACATACGTGTCTCATGCATTTTGGGATTCCATAAGTTATCCCACCTGGCCTCTAGCTGCTACTTCAGGACCATGAGATCTTCTGTAGATCCTCAGTTTTATATGTCACATCCTGGGGACCTCTCAGATATTTCTGAGCATTTCTAAAGGTGTGGACAATTGAACTGGGCTCCTGTTTTTCATGTCAGGAAGGTTCCGTGATTGCACCACACAGGAAATTTCTGAATTAAGTTGCTATTCACATATTAATGTTTAGATGCCTCCAACTTGGGAAGCAATCTAAGTTATTCATTAATTGGGGCTTTCTGGATTATATTTTGGTTTGGATTTAGATATTTGTAGTGAGATCATTCTGATCTAAAAGAAATATTGTCAGCGTTTCTGTCACTATGTTAAATCATAACCAATGAAGAAAACAAAGCAAGTATTAAATAAGTTCTAATTTCTGGAAAAAAAATGAATAAAACATTTTCTTCTAAATACAGAGTTTTATGTAGTCAATGGATGTAAGAAATAGCAATTGTAATTATTTCTTATTTATACTTTTCCTTAGGAATCACAGATGATTCCTATGGATATTTATTGGGATTGGGTAGAATGCTTTGATTTTTAGCATGTGTTTGAAGCTGTTGTCTGAAATGATAAGACACATTAACAGATTGGCTCCAAAAGTAGAATATAAACTTTGTAGACACTAATAAATTCTAATTAGCCACTTCTCATACATAGCATTTACATGTTCCTCTCCTCTCTTCTCCTTATTAGCATATTGAATACCCCTTTCAAAAAACGCATATTTTTACTGATAAAATGCCAAACTCTCTCTCTCTCTTTTTTTTTTCCCTTAAAACAGAATAAGACATTACAAGGTTAGAGAGACCAATTAATCAAATGAAGTAATGATATCTAAGCTCTGTTAATATTTGCACATGCTTTAAATTTATCCAATAAACTGTTTCTTAAAGATTTGAAAAGATTGATTAATTAGGCTGAAGTGATAGTCTTGTCACTGGTATTACTTTTTTTAAAGATTTATGGTTAGAATTACTAAATATTTTTCAAATATATGTGCAATATTTCCAGTTTTTTGTCAATGCTTGAATTAAGAAAAAAAATGACGATTCATGGCAAAAAAAAGTCTCAGGAAAGGTCTCTTACAGCAAAGTTTCATACTCATCCATAGGTTTCAATTATTCTTTGATGAAAATTTTTCCTAGTTAAGGGTTTACAGGCAAATTCAGTAGTATACTTATAGTGCAATGTAGTGCAATTCCAGTTTATGTATATAAAATGTATAGATACATATTCACATTGATATGTATAAAATATGGATAATATATATGTGTTATATATATTTACATGTAACACATTTTTCTATACAGATAAGCAAGGTCAATATATAAAGACTATACACCCAGCATTTCTTAGCTAGTTTAGGCCATTTTTGAACTCTAAATATGTAAACAGCAGCAATAAATCTTTAATGTAATTAGTGAGGTTAATAAAATGAACATTAGTCACTGAAAATTATCATGAAGAATCAAACTTTTAATTCTAAATAAAATAATAATTGCATTGTTTAAGTAGAGTCTGTGAAGATCAATTTGCCTTAATTTGAGATGTGTTTGTTTCAGCACTGTTTGACTTGCGTCTTTTCTGCTCTCAGAGAGTTCTTTCTTCCACAAAAGATGAACATCTTGTTTATTATCAGCTTAGGTTTTCATGGGGATTTTTTTCCCTCCATCCTCCATTAGTGACTAAATGTAAAGCATCAAGCCGCAATAAGGTCTGTTTTCACAGAATCACAGAATCACAGAATGGTTAAATGCTTTAATGTTTGTAGGGATGTGCTTAACATTGAGGAAGCCACTTGCTACACATATGGCTATATTGACATCTGGAGCTTAAATATCATTACTTTCAGGAACCACAGAATCACACAGATCACAGAAGGCTTAAGGTTGGAAGGGACCTCTAGAGATCATCTAGCCCAACTCCCCTGCTCCAGCAGGGACACCTAGAGCACGAGGCACAGGGCGGCATCCAGGCGGGTTTGGAAGATCTCCAGAGAAGACAACTCCATAACCTCTCTGGGCATCCTGTTCCAAGGCTCTGTCACCCTCATAGGAAAGAAGTTCTTCCTCATATGGAGGTGGAACTTGCTATGTTTCAACTTACACTCATTAACAGAATGGGTTTTACGAGCAGTTATAATATTTTGTGATTATTATCCCTGTTATCATCCCTTCTGACTGTGAAGAGTTTTAATCACAATCTCCATTAACAGGAGAATATTATATCATTACTGGATCTTTGCCTTTGATAAGAATAGATGTGTAAGAAGGAACTCAAAATATTCCTAAACTACCATTAGACTAAAATAAATACTCATTCTATTGATTAAATCAAACACTGTCAATGTTTATACCAGCATATATTAATCTGCATCTATTCATTTTACCAGGAACCCACAAAATATGCTACATAATAATGAAAATATGAAAAAGAGATAATGTGGAAACGTACATAGTCCTTGCTTGGAGAAAATATTTCTTTTTATGTAAGAAAGTACATTTTACATATTTGGACCTGGAACTGAGGGAGAAGAGTCGTCAGGTTTTGGACTAGCTTTCTGTCTAATTTATTTTTGCTGACTTACTTAAAAAAAAATTATGACATTTTCCTGAACAAAAAATTATTGCAATAATTGGTTTTATTCAACCACATTTATTACTTATTTATTTTCAAATCAGCATTTCTCAACTCCTTGTCATGCTCAGACTATTATTTAGAAACCTAGGAAGTGCCCCTAATGTTGAAAGGACAAAAAATTGGAATATTCAAAGTCCTCTATTTAGAGCACATACTACATTAGTAATATGTGGATGTTTAAGTCAGAGAGAGAATTTCACTGAAAGCCTTTCCAAATCTTAAATTTTTTATTCTATAGAAAAGTGATCAAAATATTTGTTCATATCTAACAGGTCATTGTTCTATATCACTTTAAAGTGGGAAATATTTAATAATCAGAAACCAAATTCAGAACATAATTATGCACCACTTTCCTCCAAATAATACTGGCAGAACTTCTCTAACTCAGAAAATGTAAGGCAGATCATTTTTTTTTAGTCTTAGCTATATATAAACTGTAAAACATTTTGCTTGCTTTCTTATTAGAAGGGTAATATTTCCAGACTCACAGAAATTAATTAGATTCCTGCATCATGTAGGCAATTTTGTTTTTCCTTGACTCAACAGTCACCAGCATTAGAAGCATTTATATCCATTTGTACATCACTAATGTTTACATGGCTTTATTGTTCACTATCAACCAAGAAATGTGAGATATAATACTCAGCTACACTGAGATCATATAGCCCCTTCTTGCCCATCCTGGCTCTAAAAGGCCCTTAGGTAATAAAATATGTACTTATATTTTGTAAGCTAAGTAGTGCTAATGTGAATGAAACACCAAGATGTGGAATTTGTTGTAATGCAGAGTATTTGAATGATTACGAACAATTTGAACAATTACATCTGGTTTGTTTACTTCTTTTTCCCCAAATGGTTGCCCGTGACATAGCTAAAACTTAGTCCTTGCTAACGGTAGCAGAACATACACATGGAGAACTGCAAAAGAGAAAAATGAAATGAATTCCCACCTTGCAACTGTTACACATTTTTCTCGCTTGCCAATATGCTTAAAGAAAGCTCTGAAGCAGCTAATACTGAAGTCCTGGTCTCATCAGGATAAAAAGAAAGGGAGGCGAGGCGAGGAGAGGCGAGGTGAGGAGAGAAAAGACTGAGAAACCCATCATGGGTTTGCAAAGTCCATAATTTTTTCAATATTTATCTGCAAAATCTTTTTTCTTTTCTTTTAAAGTTTAGTTTTAATTTCCAAGTTAAAAGTCTTCATTAGACTGAGATAAGAAAAAAAAAAAGCATCCTATAGGTCAATAAGGTAAACACTCCGATTTTCTTTAATGTTTCCTTAGGAGGACATTATACAACAAAACTTCTTACTTTCTGAATGCTTTCCAAATTTTATTTTTAAGTAGCATTCCATTTTTTTTTTTCATTGTCAACTATACAAGTAATGTCTCATTCCCATTTGGCTCTATTATAACAGTTGATATATTAAGAAAAAAACCCTCCTCTCTTCCTCTCCAGCAGTGACTTCTCTTACTGTCACAGCTAATATCAAATCTATTACCTGTTGTTTCTCAGCAGACCTATCGCAAAAGGTTGACCCTTATCCTTCAGAAAGCTTCTGTAGGTAGTTCCCTTGAACTGAGTCACACATTTTAGCAGAAAAAAAAAACATGTAGTTTCTGTGCATGATCAGGCTTTTAAATCCCCTTGTAATTTTGGCAATGAGCCTTGCTTGGAACAGACTCTCCTGCTATACAAATATTATTTAACTTTGTGGAAGTGAAAAAAAAATATGCAATTATTATGGTAATTTATTAATTTAACCATCATTTGACAAATGGCAAAACATTAGAATATTGTGTGGTTATGGGCATAATATTTTTCACAGAAAATAAAACCCAATTAATTGTACCCATCCCACAGTGAAAATAAAAGCCAAACTAACAAACCTCTTACCTAAAATCAATGTTATTTTAGAATCTAGTCCTGCAGTGTTTTATAGATGTTAATACTTACACTCATGTTAATCACACCCAAAGAAAAGTGAATAACAGCAATAAAATAAGTCTGAAAAAGCAAGTGACTCGTATGCTATATCACTGCCAAAATAAGTATCATATTGTTTTGGTAACAATGACATGCATCTGTCCATTTAGTATAATGAAATTAAAAAGACTCTATCCTATTGAAATAATATGTCACTTCTGTGGCATTCAAAGCCAGTAAATTCATAGATGCAATATATGTGCCAGACCAGTCTGTCTTGTGGAAAGGTCAGCATACTATAAAGGACCAAAGCAATGCTCAAACTGTGAACCAAGAATCTGCAGAACTAATAGAGAGGCAGTATCTGACAAAATCTGTCAAAATATTTGAAGCTGTACATAACCCTCTATTGAAGTGACAACAACTTAAACTGACCATTTATTAAACCATGAAGGATCATGCATATTTTATGTATTGCAGCGCCTTCACTGAGATTTGTTCTTTTACATAAATTCACTGAAATGCCTACGCTGATACCAGAAAATACTCCATAACACAGCTGACTATATTATAATTTAGCAACAGAGAAAAATGTTTGATTGTCTTTGGATGAGCTATTGGTGAGGAGATGGACAATCTTACACCTTTCTATGTTTAGGCTTGGCTGCTTTTGCTATGTGAGCATATCTTAGCAACAGTCTACACTCAGCAGAATTTATAATTACTGAAAATTGAGAAAGGCAATGAAGCATGCATTTTAATTGTAGAGAAATGTAACCCTCGAGAAAAAAACATATATGAGAAAATGTAAGACTAATAGATTAATTTAAAAATGTTTATTTGAATGTTTTTGTCACACTCAGGAGGTAATGAATGTGCAAAACTTAAAAATTAAAATTTTCATCAGGGCAAATTCAGAATGATTGGAGAATATTAAATATCAATACATATATGACCTATAATATGTGGTAGGGTAGTCTGCAAATGAATTACAATTTGTATATATTAGCGAATAAGAGAGAATGAAGCTACAGAAATGAGTTCTAATTCTGCCTATTTGACATCAACTTGTTAAATGAAATTTGCTCATTTCATCTGCCTTTCATCTCCCTTTCCACGTTTGAAAGTAAAGTCTAATAGTGTGTTTATTTCACAGAGTGCTGTGATGATTAATAAGTTATTACCTTTACGGTTCTCTGGCATTTATGTCTTAGAAATATTACACACTGTACTGACTGCTGCTTGTGGCATTTGCAGAGATATCATACGAGATTTTGAGAACTACTGCTTAAGGTTCGTACTGTGCAGATATGTAGAACAGTGACAAACTGAGCAAGAAATGTAAACATTAGGACATTGCAGCTTTGCCAATAGGGGATAAGAAGCAGAATAAGGTAAATATCTAATCTAATATAATTAAAAGCAAAGGTAAATATCTAATCTAATGCCCATCTTTTTCTTCATGGTAAATTCAACTAAAACATGGATGTTTGGGTTCATTTTTAGTTAAAAATTATGGATATATTGTGGCTCATTAAAAATATAGAAACCTTTAATAAGAGGACAACTGCTTTTAGTACAGAGAATTTAATTCTGCAGAGAATGCAGAATTTGATTTATGAGATACTTAATTTGAGCAAATACCCATGAACAAGAAGACACTATCCAATCAAATTTTGAAAATTAAAGCCAGTGCCTCTTTACTAGGTCAACAGGCATGAAGATGTGACTTAAATATTGTACAAAATTAAACAGTTTAGAGTAGGAGAAAGAGAAATCCTGGTGATTTGACTAGATGGCAGGAAATATTTCTTTTACTTTTCCTATTATCTTATATTTTAAAAAATATAATAAACTTGAAAGAGGCAATTCTAAAGAAAGAAGCTGACTCTGCTCCCACTGAACTCAAGCAGCTGATGTAAACTAACAATATAATGTACAATATTTTATTTCTGCTTTTCAATGCCCTCTCCTTTGATAAGACAGCTGCAGGGAAGCAGTTTCTCTCCCATTTCCTGCAATAGCATCTATCTGATATTCTGGGAATCAAATCTTTATGCATTATAGAGCTTGACTGGGGGGCCCAGTTTATCTCATGGTGTGCAGCCTGCTTCTAGTGAGCTTCTCTCCTTAATTCCATTATCCACTCACTCTGCTAATCAGTCCTTCTACCTACTCCTACAGCCTCTCCTCACTTTGCCCGGTATTCATATTAACTCACTGCTGCTTAGCCAAGAATTTTTGTTACTCTTCACTCATGTGTTCGCTTGTGCTCCTGAGATCTACCAGAGCTCCTGCATGGAGGAGACCTTGAGCATAGTGGTCCATCTTTCAGCTTGCACCAAACTTCGAAACCCCTTGATCCATCTCACAAACTGTGAGCAATGCAGACTTCAGCAGTAACTTTTGCAGCTTTTTCAAATCATACTGCTTCATATACAGTAAAATAAGAAAATACATAAAATAAACGTGTTTCAGGCCTGCCCATTCCATTGGTCCATTTAATGCAGCTACTCTCTTCTCCAGCAGATGTTTGCAAAGACTCCTTTTCTGGGTTCCTGAGAAATCTCTGGCATCTTCTGCGATAGTGGTATAGGGGGGAGGCAGTCCTAGAGCTGAACTCACTCATGACAAAAATGAAACATCAGTGGATTAGGGCCTAATCCAACTACTTTCATGCAGTAATTGTGAGGAAGAATATGGGTCTATTTTTGCCATGTAACAGGAGCTCTCACTGTCCCTAGAACAGGTTAAGGTACAGCTTGTTCTATCTGCATTACAATTAACCCATTTTTGAAAATAAAACAAGCTTTGAAAGATTGCCTATTCCTCTGCCAATAAAATCTGTAAAATTGATAAGCAAGGTTACCACTGGAGCTATACAGATTCTAATATTGGCATAACTTTGTTATTAGCAAGTTTGAGAATAGAAAAGACCTCAGAATAAAAGACATAAAAATGCCCATTCCTTCTGTAGCAGAATTCAGTTAGAAGAGGGACAGAAAGGAACTGGTAGACTCTAACCCCTGAATTTTTCACTCAAAGGAGGAAAAGTCTGAACAGGTTAACAAATAACCTTTTCAATGCTCTTTAGAACTAAAAGACATACCTCCCAATGTGCGGAATGCAGTATAATAGGATTTTATTTCCACCTTCAGAGTAATTCTATAAGTCTCTGAGGAAAAAGGCAAAGTTTTATAGAACTTCTTTTTTTTTTTTTTCCTCTTTATATATATATATATTTTTAAGCAACAACAAGAATTGAGGTATGTATATGAGGTGAATTGGTGAAAAGGGAAAATGGGGAGGAGGTCAATAACTGGAGAGCAGCGGGTTAGAGCCTCAGCACTCATTTTGGAGATTTGGACTAGGAATGAGACCAGACTTGTTTAGATAGTTGACTGATTTCATCTGGGAAATGTGATCTTCTGTACTGGGTAGAGGGAATGGGAAAATCAGTAATAATTATTTTGGCAGAAGTATGTAATTCCCAGTTCCAGCCATCTTCATTTGGACACCAGCTGTTACTGCTGAAAAGTATTTCTTGTTACACAGTATTAATTCTTCATTTTTGTTCCTCTTTCTGATTGCTATGCTTTTCTCAGTTGCTTGTACTCTAAACTTCCTTGCTTTTATAAATCCGCTGGAAAACTACTGCAGTGTATCTAAAATAATCACAACCCTTAACTTATTGATACTTGTATCGTCAACTATTACTCCTATGTATTTTTAGTCTGCAAATATTACTGGCCTTTTTCTTTTCATATAATTCATGTGCTACATTTTAGGCAGATTGCCTGAAAATTCACCTTGCTGATGAAAACTAGTCTAAAAACACTTGTATATAGAAGATCAGCAATGAACTTAGTCTGGAAATGTTTATGAGGCCTTTAATACTATGGTCATAATTCAAAACAGGTTTCCCGTGGTACAGAATAGATGCCAAGAAAAAGATCCATAAAATATTCCAAATATATGTCAAAACAAATTTGTGTGCTGCAAACCTCCCAAAGAGCCTGATAGCTCAGTGACTGAGGTGGTCATACAGGAAATGAGAAACTGAGTCTTAAAGTTCATGAGGCCAGTGGCAAATTATTCTCTTCAGTTTCAAGTGCATATTCAAATCTGACCCTCTGCTATCCACATTAGCTGAGGATTGGCTTGCTCCTGACTCATCCTGGCACATATGGACCACTTCTACATGAGGGAAAATTGTTTTGGAAATAAGCAGTATAGAAGAAACTGAGCCAGGCTTGCCAAAAGTTCACTTAAAAGTGTTTCTCCAAAGATTTCTCAGTAAGTTCTCCACATGCTCAGCAGTTTTCTAGCATTCTAGCAAGTTTATTAAAACGAAGATGCTTAGCAGTTCTTTGTCAAAATGCCTGCCTCCAGACCGGTAACTAATGGGCAGAGGGAGCACTCTAGTATCAGAAAAGTGCATAGCTTTGCTCTGGAGAGCTAAATAAATAAATAAATAAATAAACAGCAATTCAAAGCATTTTCTGAAACATCTTTCAGAATGACTACTATAGAACAGTTAGTTAAGCAATTCAAGTTTAAAATAAAGGTACAGCCAAGTGTATTTGATTTTTGACACTGCTGATAAAAGTCTCCAGTTTTTACACTGACCTGTCAGGGAAGGGTCTCGGGACTTGTCTGTCCTTTGACCTGAACTCATTTTAGCCTGTTGTAACAGTTCCCTTGTGAGCAAGTGACTATTGCCAATCTGTTGTAAGCAAATCCTTGGGAATTCCATAAGGAATAAAGGTCTGACCCCCTTTGGCTGCCATTTCATAGCAAACAAAAGTCCTTTGTTTCAGCTGAGGCTGGGGGAGGCTGCTGTGCAATTTTCAAACTTGAACTGGGAGAACGAAACAGTCTGTGATCCACAACATGCAAAAGCACCAGCAAGGGGGTTTAAGACTGAGCAGGGAGAAGCTCCCAGCATGAAGATCATATCTCTTTCAGCATGATGTGTCTAATTTATCACAGCCCTTCCTGTCTTCCCACGGTTCTTCCTGGGGGAAGACTGAAACAGTCATCTATAAGAGCTGGAGGAACAGTGGAAGAGTCAGAATAACATCAGAGGAAAGGGAGAGCTAGTCAGAAGGGATTTGCTTATTTTTCTCCATCATAACTTTAATAGTGTTATCAAGGAAGTTTTTCTGAAATAGTGATTTGAGATACTATGCTGTCAAATCATTAATTGCATCAACAAAAAAAATATTGTTTACACATATATGATGTATTCTCTTTTGCCTAGTCACCTTAAACTTCTTATGCAAGTCCTGAAAATGCCTAGTGAAAATATAAAGGTGTCTGTAGTACAGACTGCAGTATGGCAATAATGTGAACAAGACATCACTAATAATAAAGTAGATACAGCTTTGCTCAAACTTCTACTCAGACTTCTGAGACTAAATGGCACGAGAAATATAGCTTTCCAGGAGAGAAAGACAACACTTATCTTCCTGCTTCACAAACAAATACTATTTCCTTCAAAATATTCTTGTCTTGTAGACTGGTAGCACTTTGCAAAGGAAAAAAAAAACTCAAACAAAACACACACATTTGAGGACATAAGCAAAGTATCTGACATACAAAAAAAAAATCCCACTAAACCAATTATTTACAGCTTGTGTAAATAATACACAAGTTACAGCTATCACCAGGGAGACATACTGTAAATTCATCTCTATTATCTGAAATGCATTACTTCAAGTGACTGGCAAATGTTGCCCAGAGGTTGTGGGTTTTGTTTGTCTTAAATTATTATAGGTCCTGAAGCCCACTTGACAATTGAGGCATTATGACTTTCATAGAACAAAACAGATATATTTTGAGAATTAGAAGAGAGAAACATTGTTCTTACCACTGTTGGTGTTATTATGGATAACAGGATTGACTGTGTGACAGTTCCCTGTGTAGCCAGTTGTTGCACAAACCTATAATGGGAAAAGGGAAGAGAAAGGGAAAAGGGAAAAGGCAAAAGGGGAACGGAAATGGGAAAGGGAAAAGCAGAAAGGGGAAACTGAAGATGAAGAAACCCCACCATTTTGCAGTAAGGATAGAAGATGAAAGAATGAAGACATCCATAATAAACAAGAGAGGAATTATACAATCTCTCTCTCTCTCTCTCACACACACACATACATTACACAATTTTGATATCAACACAATCCATTCTTATTTATTCAGCCTTGATCAGTTCAAATAGCCAAAAAGCTATTCCTTTAAAATGGCTACTGCCAGATTTGAAAGTAAAACATCAACAATAAACTACATTAAATCATCAGAACCTTACTATTTTTAGTAGTAGCAACTGAAATCTGCCTTCAGCGCCTGTGTGATGTTTCAGGCACCTGAGAGAGATGAGTCTTTGGAAAACACCCAAGGCATGGACGAGCAGGACCTCCTTAACTCTCTAAATCTTATTTTAGCACTCTAAATCTTTCTTTATCCAATGAATGGAGTGAAACAGAAATATCTATACAGAGTTTTGTGTTAATACCCTTAATTTAGAAACACTAGATGAGGTTCACCAGATCTGACTCCCTCCTAACCTCCTCTCCCCTCCAAAATTACTTGCATATTTCTATTGTTCATGCAGGATGCTTTGCCACTTGTTTTAGGATGACTGTTTTTCCCAGCATTGAAAATTTAGGTGCAAATTAAGTGCTTAAATTATTATTCTAAACTACCCTCTGTGTTCCTCCAATCCTGGATGAACTAGCTGACTTTTGTGCTACATACTGAGACAGATCTTAAAATCTAAAAGGTGGTAAGCAGCAACATAATTGAGGATTTCTAAGGCATAAATTAGCTATCAGAATTGTATATAATAATTTTTTGAAACACAAGTTTTAAAACCCAGAGCCAACATGAACAAAATTGGTAAGATTGAACATTGCCAAGAATAAGCAGTCTGACTTCCATCTTCCTGGTTATTCACAACATATTTATAAAAGAAACAGGTCTTCCATGCATCCATTTATTACAGCGGCTTTGTACACAGTTTGGATGGACAATCTTTGCCCTGCATAAATAATACATCTGAACAAATTGCAAACAGTTGGCGATAAAAGGCTTTAGGTGCCTCTGTAGCTCATATTTGCAGCTGTTTCAATGCCAAGCTATGAGTGCTCCAGTGCTGCATTCAGTTTCAAGCACAGATTCCTCCTTCAGCGCATGAAGATGATTGGACAGCTCAGAATGGAGAGAATTTATTCTCCATAGGTAGCTACTGAATGCTAGACATTAGAAAACCTCTGTAGATAATCCTGTAGCCTAAATGTGTTTTATATGTTTTATTCAGAAAAGCAATGAGAAGTTTCTACCTGGGGCCAAATTCTAAATATCTTTATTTTTCAGATACCTAACTAGATTCAGATACTCACTTTCTTCTTATTATTATTTTTTGCTTTGTATAAGAAAACTGGTTTTATTATCTTTGTAAAATACAGCTATCAGAGGTACAGTTATATGGTAATATAACTTGTAGAATATTTATACAGGAGATCTGCAGATCTTAGTTCAATATCTTCCTCTTTTAGAAGGGATTTAATCTCAAATCTCAAATGCTTAGTCTCATCTTTGTGGCATTCATCTCTGCACATAGGCATATATTTCTCTTCTTCATACTCTGTAGATGAAGTTGTCATAGGAATCAAGATTCATTGATTCCATGAACAAACAAACAAAAAACAACAACAAAACTCATATTAAGCACAAACAGTTTCCTTGTAGAAAGATTTGCAGCTTTATCTCTATTTCAGTAATTTTTCAGTAATTACAATCTCATGTTCATCCAACAGTCTCTGAAAGAATATCCTAAAGCTGTTTTGATAAATTTTTGGTAGCAGACTTAACAGAACTATCAAAATCTTTAAGAGGTCTGGATAGCAATATAACAGGTATTCTGAAACGGATGGTACAGAACTAATGTGCCAAGTTAGCTAATCATAATAAAACTAGTCTCTTTGGATAACTGTAGAACATTCTTCTATGACAATTATACTGTAGCCACGGAGCATCATTTTAAACTTTTTTTTTTTCTTTGTATTCTGCCACTTCTAATTAGGAAGACATATATCATCCTAGAAAACTCACTAGAAGGATTTAATGCAGTATCGAAGTGTCATGAAGTGAAGTCTGCCTCAGGGCATTGCTCAGATAAGTGGGATCTCAACTATATCTTTCCAGCTCAAAGTTATTGGATGGTTCTGGTATGTGCTGGGAAAACAAAATAAACACAGATAATTGTTATGGAGGAGGGTTATTCAAAGGCTGTGGACTTCATCTGCCCTGCTATAATAGTTCTGGTATGCCTTGAGAATGAAAAAAAAAAAAAAAAAGGCAGAGATTCTTAACTGAAAAGCTCTTAACAGTTTCTCATCCTTACAACATCTTGGGAATGAAGACCAGAAAGTGATAGTGATCCAGGTAAAAACGACTAATTGACTCAAGAAGCCTTAGAATAGAAATTGCTAATCCCTTGCTGTGCCCATCTTGACTTAAGCAAAGTAGTTTAATTGCATTCCAAGAAGGTATTAGTTGAAAAAACATTACCTTCTAACTAGGACATAGTACCTGCAAGTTGTTTTGTTTGTTTGATTGTTTGCTTGTTTATTTTTATTTTTATGCAATTGGATGAATTGCAATTGCTGTAGTTTTCAATCTTTTACGTGTTTTTTCCTTAGACAGGAGCTTAAAGTCCAGCAGCCTGAAACATTACAGTGTTAAATCACCAGCAAATCAGGAGGATAGACAAAAACAGCATATGGTTTTGAGACCTATCCCTGTCCAATGTGCTTAGTAGAAACAGCAATAACACCATGATGCCTTTGCCATGCATTGGCTTATGCTATCAAGTATCCACAAAATTTTGGGTTATCATCATCCTCCTATTTATCTTACTTTTAACTGAAAAACATAGTATTTGAAAAAGTACAGATCCTTTGATATTTCCTTCCAGTAGTACTATACACCTGGCATATATTGGCACTTTAATATATTCAATGAACAGGAAGAGGCAAGAGACATGAGACAAGCTGTATTTACCATCTAAGATTAAAAAAAAAAATCTTAGACAGGTATTAATTTATATCAGTTGAAGTATACAAGTACATAAGTTTCGAGCATGGATATGATCATTGCATAAAAATAGCAATATATTATGTCGTAGAGTGTCCCTGAAGCTATACTGGATGCTGGCTACCACTACGTTTATTGGGGCACATTCCCACTGCGGACAAGATTGTAAAGTGTGTTGACATACAAATGAGCTGTTTGGACCATAATGTATTGGTCTATCATGAAGAACAATCATCTAATCAGAGCATGTACCTACCAGTTGGGGTGCAAGACAAATTATTCAAACATTGCTGTTAATTGACAGGCAGCTTAATAATTTTAATTTGAAATCTCCCTTGGTGGTAGATGAAATTAGGGATGAAATTAAAAAGTTATATTGAGTTGAACGATAAACCAGACTTTACCATCCATGAGCACCCACAAAGGGAATTTTCTAAAACGATTATTAGGGGAAGGTTAATTAGCATTTCATCTGGGAAATGGTAACACACAGGCTAAGAAAAAAAAAGCTACATGAAATATTGAAACGATTAGAGGAAATGTTCCAACAAAAAAAGAAAAAGGCAGGAAACATTTATTAAGTAGATAACATGGATAAAAAGACATTTCTGTTACTGTCCTATTAAGTAGAAAGGATGTATTACTTGACATAGTTGAAGCAAATATAATTTTGAGTTGAGGAGTTCAGAAAATAAGCTACTGATGTATATATTTCTAAATGGAAACCATGGAATTAAGCTATTGTGAAGAATCCAAGAAGGAGGCCCCACAACCAACCCTCAAAGTTATAATTATAAAAAATGAGCTTCATTTTGCAGTGAGACTTAATATGTAATTATCAGATCTTCATAAAACTAGAACTATGTATTAGTCATCTGTTTAAAATTAGAATTATCAGCACAGGCTTTTAAAACTTAACAAATGTTAAAACTGAATCAAGAAAAAAAACATAATGATTACATAAGGAAAAATCTTGTGTTTTTTTGGCATTTAACAAATAAAAATTATTTATATTTAGATTGAATCTTATCCAGTGTTTAGGAACCCAATCTACTTATAGCAGATTCCTACTTAGAAACAGTATGTTTCTATGCACATATGTTTTAATAAAGACACTGAAGAAGCACATCACAGATCAGGTCAACTAATGAGTAATCACTAGAATGTTACCCATATCATGGCAGCTGAAACATCATTTAAAAATATTTAATAATGGGTTGCTGCAGTCCCTCGCCTGCCCCCAGTCCCTTTCATTTCTAGTTGAGGAATTCCATCTCCAAACATCCTTTACCAGGAAGTTCAAGGACCAGAGAAAGAGTGCCTTATCCGTGTGCCAAATTTTTGACCACCAATGCAGACTCTTGTAAACCTTGCAATATATAGGCTGTATAACATACTCTACTGTCCTATACCTGTAACATGGACAGCAGTCGAATGAAGTTGCAGACGCTCACAGATAAATACATACAGCAAGGTTTACAAACAGGAACATCTGTTTAAGAACTTTGGGAAAATAGCCAAGAAATAAAGATGTATCCAGGAAGAGTAGGTGCTGAAAATATTTTATCACCTGATTTTTTTAAGCAAACAAACTACCCTTTTCTGGTTGGCTTCATTCATGAGAATGGAATAAACAAGCTCTTCTAGGTTTATTGCAAAATAAACTCTACAATACAAAGAATAAAATAGTTGATTAGAACTAAAAAAAAAAAAAAAACAAAGAACAAGAAAAAGAACAAGAGCCTCTTAATGTATGAAATAGATATAATGTTTTCAGAACTTTGATAAAACAAATATTACATTAATTTTTGGAAATAATTTAAAATGAATTTGGAGGGGTTTTTTTAGTAGAATTTGCAAGTGTTTCTAAATTAAAATGTCAGTTCTGCATTATTGTTCCCCAAACGCGGAAGAAATGATTATTATGGAAGCTGATTAGCTTCCATATTTAGATTGGTCTTTGCTGATTTAGAATATCTTTCTGCCTAATTATGCCCTCTTTCTTACTTGATATTTCAAAAATATCTAAAATAGTGATGGACTTGGTGTGGCCTCCAAGTGATATTTTAAAAAATACATATAATTAAGAAGAAAAAGGCTGTTGAGCAGAAAGTCCTGTCTGGATTAATTTGGGGTCTACATGAAACACAGCAAAACAGTTCTTTTTCAGGTGGATTTAGGAATATGGTTTCTTTTGTATAAATGGAGATTGAGGTTGGTCCTTCCAACCTCAGTCATTCCGTGCAATTCTGTAACTTATGTTGGTTTCTGTATGTAACATATAGGAATATATCAGAAACATCTTCTAAACCACCATGGATTTATTGCCATCCAACAATAAAGCTGATGAGGAGTAATAGGAAGAACAGTCATGGGGTGAGAAACAGTATGATTTTTCTCTCATTTTCTGTATGGATGAGGAGTTATTTTTACATAGAGGTCAGACATTCAGTTTATAGAGACAAGGCTGTTTTTCATCCCTGAATCAGCTTCTCCATCTTCAATGACCTGAGATGGTATGAAGGGAAAATGTCCACTTGTCTGTCCCCCTGCATATATGAATCTATCACCAGCAGGGAGTCTGTGGGAATGTATATAGCTGCTTTTGGGTTCAGTTAATGGGATTGATAATGAATCTTCTTCCTGTAGGTAGTATTGGGAATGGACAATGATTTCCTCCTGGAGGAAAGTTAACAGTTCTAAAGTTAGTTTAGAAAATATTATCTTGTGTAGCAGAATTCTGACTATGTTGCACAAAAAAGAAAGCAAAACAAGGTAAATGAACCATAAATATGAAGTATACAAAATAATGTCAATTAGAATAGTTTGCCTATTTTCATATTCACAGGATTTTTACAGCTTCAACCTACTCCCATCTGTCTGTAGACACATTCTTATATCAAATTAACTCTTTGGTATGGATGAAGCTCCAAGGAACATAGTTAACAGGTTCAAGTCCATCCCTCCTAATTCACAAGGAAAGGTAGCTGACCTAAGGACAACCAAATGTCAGCTAGTCCAGGAGGGTAACAAGGGTGCAATTTCTCAGCTGCCTAAAACACTCAAATACTTGGTCTGCCACAGTTTCATCTCCTCCTTTGTGCTATCAGAAATAATCAAAAGAATTGGAGCAATGACTTGATCCAAATAAAAAACGATATGCTCTGCTCCTCCAGGAATAAGACTGTGGCAGCTTCTCTTCCCTGTAGGCAGTGAGCCTTAATTTCTATCAATCAGTCTCATATTTCCAAGTAGTTGTACAGCTTCTCATGGTCATACAGGAGGTGTGTTACAGGAGACCAGCAATTCACCACGGATGGGTCTGCTGCTTGTGATCATCCTCTAAGCTCACATTTGTAGAACCCACATCTTAAATTAATCTAAGATTTCTCTTGTTAATCTCAGGATTTAAGTCAACTCCTGATATCTTTCCGTATGTCAAATAAGCTTCCTCATTAACACTGTTAAGAAGATCCTCTACTTATTATAATGCCTGCAATGTATAAACCACCTCTTTACACAGTTCGCAGAACTTTCTAGGATCTTTCCGTTTTTATCTTATTAACTCTGCAGAGTTTGATGGGAACTGGGGCAGGTTCTTTAGGCCCATGGCTTTTTGATTTCAGACACCACCAGGCAAAATGGAAGTGAAAGCAGATTATTCACATCACCTGAAGTTGGCAATACAATAAAAAATATTTATTAAAAGAGAAATAGCTGAAGAAGGGAAATAAATCATAATTCTCCTATACTAAGACTAAATCAAATGGCTTTCTTTTCATCTCTTTCTCTATCATTTGATTTGCTGTCTTTCCCTGATAGGCTGATTCTGAACGGATACTGCCTGAAGCATTATTATTATTAAAGAACACCTCTTTTGGGGTGAACCTGTACATTTTGTGCAGTTTTCCTGTGAAAACTTCCAGGGAGTTAAACAGGAGTTTTTTGTTTGTTTGTTTTCTCCTCAAATATTTTTCCCCTTCTTCTTGTTTACTCTTTAAATAATATGGCTAATCTTTCAATACTATAAAAACATAAATAAACATTCCATTTTGAAGCAAGATATCTTGTCTTATATTCTACTGGCTAGACAATAATCACATCACGAAAGGGCAATATTCTCCCTTTCTATTTTTACTCACAGTGCAGTTAGTTAGATAAAACAAGCTAAGCAACACTTCAATTGCTGAAAAGAAAATTTTTCAGCCTCACTTTATCCTGTCTCCAGCTACTCTTTTCTTTCCACACCACTCTTCTCCACATGGTTTCCTCACATCCAACACCTACTCAACTCCCAGACTGGTACAATTTAAACTGGTGAATGGTTGAAATTTGAATATATAAAAAGCAACAACAAAAAGTGTTTTATTATGAAGCAGTTCTTTAGGCCAGAATCCTTATAGTATTTTTAGAGCTCCTCACAACAAGTAAAATAAGGATGAACAATAGGCCACTAAAGACTTGAATTCTTATACACAACATCATCTCATAAAAGCTGAGTATCTTAAACAGGATCATTGTTAAATCAGTTTAGCTCACCTTGTCTATCCAAACATGTGTGTTTCACTAATAAACATTTCATTTTATGAACTATTCTACATTCATGTAAACAATAATAAGTATGCATGGCATACATTTATGTCAAATATGTGTGGCTTATTTTAATGTTCTGACTGAGCAGTTCGAGACTGAACTTCACAGCAGGTACAACAATAGAATAACAATTAGCTGCGGGTCTCTCATTTTCCAACTTACAGCATGTTTTCTCTGACATTTATTGAATCAAGTCAAATGATGGGCCAAATAGAAGTTTGAAAACATATTCACTATGAAAATTGGGCATTTAAGAGGCTGGGAGTACCTCTCTCTGAAACTACGAACTGTACAATAAAAGGCACTGAAGGTAACCTTCTCTCCTTCCTTTATCAAACACTCAATGATCAGAGCATAGAGCTAGAAATAGGAGTCCTCTTGTCACTCATGTTCACTGCTTAGAGGAAATGAAATTGCAGATACAAGACTGATTTTCAGTATCTGGTAAAAGGGGAACTGGGAAGTTCTGTCTGACGCCTTCTCGTTGTTGCAGTCCACTGGGACCTTCTGGAGGAGGGAAAAGCAAATGCAGCTGAGCATGGCCACTTGGGAAAAATGTGTTGAGTACCAACTGGAGGACAGGAAGGGAATGGAAAGATGCAAAATTGAGAGCCAGCAACAGAAGGAACATTGAAAGACTCCTGAGAGGAGGATTTACTTGAAAGAGAATGTTGATTCAAAGCAAAACTGCTGAAATGCTAGAAAAGGCATCACCAGAGAGCTGGGCTTGGCCCCGGGAGGCCAAAACATTTAAAATTCTTCTTCTGCAAAACAAAACTGAGAAGAAAAAGTTTATTGCTACTTAAAATTTCTAGCGCTTTTATACTGGAGGCTGTTGCTAAGTGTTCTCTGATGATGCCGATGTTGTAATTTTAATGATTTTGCAATTTTATGCTAAATATCTGCACCTTTTCCTCCTCATTGAATGTATGTTTACTTGAGGCCTAAAAGTTTTAACTGATGATTTAGTCATATGTGTATAGTTTTAAAAAGTGTTGCTAATTAATAAATATACTAGCCAGCCTCAAGCTTCTTGCCCTAAAGTTATTTAGAGGTTTTGTGACTCTTTAGTTGATCGTTGAATTTGTAGTGTTAGATGTTAATGTTAGCCAAAATGCTCCTTAAAGATTTCTATGTTCTGAATCTGAATAGAAAATCCAATTTAGTAAACTCCTTTAAGCTCCTAAACAAGATATTTGTAAGAACATCTTGAAATACTGAAAAAAAAAATGGTGTTTTAACTTTAGCACTGTAGATATATTAACATTTTAACAAGGCAGATAATGTAGTTGCTCTGGAAAAAACTCTAGCTTTATGTATGAAAAGAATAATCTCTGTTTTGCTCATAGTCTTGTTTTACAGTACTCTTTAAGATCAAATAACTTCCTGATCTATCAAATTACAACATATACTGATACATAGTCTTGACCTAGCACACTATAGTTGAAAGTTAATTCATCTCTTTTCTTTTTTTTCCTGAAAATGCCTGATACTTATTTGTAAACATTGCTTTCTGTAGTATTTTTTGCAGGAATGCAGAAAAAATAATGAAGAAAAAACAGTCTTTGATTTCTTTCTAAAAATATTAAACATGCCCTAAGATTGTAAGGTGATGGCTGCTGCTATTTGTTTTTTATTTCATTTTTCTTTTTAGCCCTTTCCTTTTTTTTTCTGTTTTGTTTTCTTTTTTAAAAGAATTCTGAAAGAGCAAACATAATCATCAGGCAAGTGATCAATTTATCTCCTGAATGCTCTACGCCATAACAGTCTTTGTAATGCTACTAAATAGTTGTTTTCTGATTTCAATCCATCTATTCCATGCATGTATTTATCTTCCATGATACTATGGACAAGAGGAAATCAGGAGAAACAGCAGGATTGCTATTCAGAGGAAGCTGGGCAGTCTGGAGAAATGGGCAGATAGGAATCTCATGAAGTTCAACAAAAGCAAATACAAAGTCCTACACCTGGAGAGTAATAACCCCATGTACTGGTACACGCTAGAAGTTAACTGTCTTTGCAGAAAAAAAATCTGAGGGTCCCAGTGGACAATAAATTGAATATAGGTAGTAACGTGATCTAGGAACAAGGAAGGCCAATCAAATTTTGATTGTATTTGTGATTGTCAGTGTAGCCGGCAGGTCCAGGCCAGTGGTCTTTCCCCTCTGTTTATCACTGGTGGGACAATATTTGGAGTACAAACCAGACTTGTGTTCTCCATTACAAGAAGGATCTTTTTTCAGACTTGGGAAGGGAAGGCTCAAGGGACAACTTAATAAATCTATCTGCCTGGAAGATATAGAGATGGAGCCAGCCTGTTCTCAGAAGTGCACAGTGAAAGTAAGCCGAATATGTGAAATTCTGAATAGATAAAAGCAAACAGCACTGGAACAGGCTGCCCAGAGAGGTTGTGGAGTCTCCTTCTCTGGAGATCTTCAAAACCCGCTTGGATGCAGCCCTGTGCCATGTGCTCTAGGTGACCCTGCGTGTGCAGGGGGGTTGGACTAGATGACCTCTAGAGGCCCCTTCCAACCTTAAGCATTCTATGATTCTATGATTCTATGAAACAGATCTTTGCAGTGAAGGTGCTCAAATATGTGAAGAGGTTGTCTGCAGAGGTTGTGAGATCTTCATTTTTGGAAGTGCTCAAGACTTGACTGAACATGGTCCTGAGCCAATTCTTCTAATTAGCCCACTTTAAACAGGGAATTGATGGCCTGCAGGAGCCTGCCTTATGCTAGGATTCTCATCACTTGTGAATTTATTTATTGTTCGGATCTTTCTTATCAAAGGAATAATTTAATCAAGAAGCAGGAAAATATGATTACTCTTTTATTTAGTCTAACGCCTTCTCTTGAAACTAAATATAACTCCAGTATAACCTAAATACCAGCTTCTTGAATCTGTGAACCTAGAGTTTTATGGAGGAGACGGTCCACATTTACTGTTTTCAGCTTTCACTCATAGTCCCTGATCTCTGTATCCTAAACAATGACATTATCCTAGAGGTTTGTGCTCTTTCTAAGTGAAATTGGACAGCAGATGCATTATATTAATAATAAAAATTAAGCAAGCTCCTTCCTCCGTTGCAATTTCAATTAAGCCTAATCAAAACAAGTCATTTTACGTGATAAACTGAGCAAATGATGAGCAAACAAATTACAGTGATTACTGATAAAATGTTTTCATTATTATCAACTACTTTGCTTTGATAGTGTATCCATGAATTTGTAATTGACAATTCTAAGTTGTTTGAGACATCTTTTTATTATTTTGTTCAGTGGACATTATTTTTGCTAATACTTTGAGGATAGCTCTATTTTTCTATATGAAAGGAAAAAATACACTATATTTGCCACTTAAATTAATCTACCTATAAAAATATCCCACTTACTAAACAGTTTTAATCTTATACTTCAGTATTCTAATATGTCTGCCATTTTATGTGTTGTGGTATTTTAATTAACTAGATTCCATAGTTAAAAGTTCAAATTGCCCTGTCTTCAGACTTTAATTAGGTTTGGAATTTGATTCCCCAATGTTTTTCATTTTGTCAACATTACAGTTTTCACCCCTTAGATGATATCCCTGGGTATGTAGGCAATTACACTGAAATATGTTTTCAAATTAATGCAAAAGTGTGCCTTATCTTTGGCTTATTAAAATATTATAAGTTATGATAAATCACAACCATTTCCTCTCCAAAGTGGGAAGACTGTTGAATCAACTAAACAGATGAAAACACAAAGATTTCTTTTTTTACTGGCATCTGCTAAGTGCAGCTGTATTGGCAGGTGTATTCATATTAAAACAATACAGAGATTAAAAAAAAAAAACTCTTGGATATTAGTTCTGAGAGATGAAAAAGGTGGGAGTGGAGGAGACCTCGATAGCTCAGATCTAGGAATTCAAAAGCCTATCAGACTCTAGGTGGTGGAAAGACTTTTAAATCTCACAACACATTTCTCTGAATTTTGTCTTATCATATCAGGTGTGAATTAATTTATGTAACTAATGGTGTAACAAGATGAAGACAAAGAGGATTAATAAAATCAACCCCAATAATGCAAAAAAAAAAATCACGTATTTATCAAGATTTAACTCTGGACTGATATCTAGAAATACATATTTTAATGCACACTATATTAAATGGAAGCAGTAGGTTTGCATTCAGATCTTTTCATTGACTCTCTCTTGCCTCATTGATCTGAGTTTGCTGTTGCCAAAGAAAATCCAAATATAAAGATCAGGAATGTCTGGAATATTTTTGGTGTGCTCATAAAAAAAGAAGTTTTTTGGCTCAATAAGGAGCATTTCTGATTGTTAAATCTAGCCTGATATTCCTGCTTTTAGTGTAGGAAGAAAATTCTGTCTCCAGGTGATGCAATAAAATATATTTGTTTCTTGAGAACCCCTACAGCAGCTGTTCTAACTGATAATTTACTAAATCTAAAAGTTTCTTTGCTGATAAAGCTTTCTTTTCAAAGAGAAGTCTTATAACATTATTTAGAATTCAATAACAATAGGATTCTAAAGACATTTTGTTTTGTATCCAGTATCAGCTCATGAATACTAAAAGTCTTGGAAAGATCATTATTGTTTAATTGAATCTGTGGGGCTACTCAGTCTCCTTCATTCTAATACCGACGACAAATAAACCTAAAAGTTTGACCCCCAATCACAGCCAAGGAAGTTATTTTAACCCTCCTTGCATAAATCAATGAGAGTTCTAAAAAAAAAAAAAAAAAAAAGTGGTAGCTATTAGACATCTGGTAGTAGCCTGTAATTGCCATTCTGCTACATACAGATACTAGCGGGCGTGGAATAGTTTCTAGTCCGTGCATAAGATATAATAAATATATAAAAAGAAAGATATTCTACTCAAAGATATAAGAAAATAAATCTATTTTTACTGTGCATATTTGTTCAGTGTACTGAATCTTCATGTTTTCCCAGATTTCTTGTGTCTTGAGGAGAATTGTAATTTCTATAGGTGGACTCTTCCAGCAGTGATGAGTGAAGCAATCAAGGAAGAGATTCAGTTGATCTGAATTCATAGGAATCCTTTTGGTTTCATTTTGGGATCACTGGGAATGATCTTTATGGCTTTGAATAATGGAAGGTCATTCTTTGCTGATTTATATAGATAAGTATGAACATATGAATCAATGTCTGAAAAAGATTTAAATGTGCTCTATTTCTTAGTTCATATATTTGTAGCTAGATAGGATTGTTAGAATCTGATAGTCTCATCCACTCTTTATCATAGTTCAATGAGACTCTAGAATCCCTGAAACAAATCATAATTTCTAGTTCATCTAGCACACCTTACAGGCTTACTTCTAGGAAAATAATTACCATATTCCCATTTAGATTTTGATAGTTAATGTGAGTTTTCAGATTTCATAAAACTCTTGTAACTAACTCTTATAAATTGTTTAAGAATATATTTTTTTTTGGTGGGGGTTGCTAATATTATAAATTCAATAAAACTAATTACTTAAAGGAAATGATAGCACCATTTTCTTGTTTCTACTTAATACAGCTTTTCATTTGAGAGTGTGTTTTATGGGATTTATTTCTTCCACTTTTTAAACCCGAAAAAAATGTAAGCAACAAAAAAAAAAAAAATAAGCAGGAAAATTTTCCCACCTAGAGGTCATGCAATCTAAATTTCAAATAAATAAAACACACAAACAAACAAACCAAACCCTCAAATGCATGAAAGATCTCAGAGAAGCAGTGACATAATATTCAGAGATACGTAAGATCTCAACACAGTAACATTCCGATGATTTCTAGCTTGTTATATATGGTAGAAAGTAAGATTTTAAGTGTTTTGAATGAAACTAATACTGCTGATTTCTCATTATTCTCAGGATGTCGACGCGGGGGTCCCGGACACCACTCACACGATCAATGTGATCAAGCAGTGCCAGTTTATTCAGGGTTCCAATCGTGCTTATATGCAAGACTTCCCCATACACGCAAGCGCTTTTTTACAATGATTGGTCAAGACCCCGCGTCTACGCATCTAACTATACAGTGTGATAGGCTAACTAATAGAGGCTAACTAACAGTGCCCACGTGTCCTCACATTTAACGACTGTCCTCCTCTACCTGTTTTGTCTTCAGTTCTTTGACTCCTTATCTGATTGTTCCTTATCTTTTATTCAACAGTCTTTTCATCTTTTTAAGCTAGGTCTGGTGCTCTGGTGCCCACCTGGCGCCCATCTGCCCTTTTATCTAGGTCTAACACCTATCTGCACTTTTATTTATGTTTGGCGCCTGCCTGACTTGCTCACAGCATGACCACTGGCCTTCAGGAATCCCACATCAGGATACAAAGAAGATCCTGGCATGGCCAAAGAGACGTTTAGGAAAAGTTGATTTTGCAGCACTGTATAGATTCATATATTTTCTCTATACAACTACATGAAAGGAGGTTGTAGTGAGGTGGGGATCAACTTCTTCTCCAGAATAAATACTGATCGGACAAGATGAAATGGCCTCAAGTTGTGCCAAGGGTGGTTCAGGTTAGATATTAGAAATAATTTCTACACAGAAAGAGTAGTCGAGTATTGAGACAGCCTGCCCAAGGAAGTAGTGGATTCACTATTCCTGGGAGTGTTCAAGAAACGTGTAGATGAAGTGCTTAAGGACATGATTTGACAGGCTTGGTGTTGAGGGGTTTAAGTTTGGGCTTGATGATCTTGAAGGTCGTCTCCGACCATAAAGATTCTATGATAAAATGCAAGACTATAATTTTCAGTGCTCTAATAAAAAGTGAAGAGATGTCAATGGACAATAAAGCTGGATCCTAGAAATACATTTTTGGATTATTTTAACCAGTCATTTCCACTATCTTTTCTATCAGAATTCTTAAATATCCCTCTCACATTAGGATGTAATTCTGTATCCGTGTCCTTTTTCTCTCCCCACTATCCCCATCCTACTTTGTAAATATTACCCACATTATATATATTGCCAAAATATATGATCTTGTTTCACCGATATTGAACAAGCTACTCTGGCTCTTATAATGATTAATAAAGCCTGAGAAAGTATTGCTGAATTATCAGATGCTTTGAGGAGGGTGAAAAGGAAGAAGCCTGGTTCAAGGCAGATCCATATGGATCATGCACTTTCTGCTTATCTGCTGCAGCTGATATGTCCTTTGCTCTAGGAGTGAGCAGGCAAAGCAGTCGTTCTCTGGTGACTTTCCCTAATCCTAGTTCATCTTGGCGGTCTGCTTTCTTGGCACCCAGAATTTTTTACTAGGAAATGGGCAAAAGAGGGCAGTAAGGACACTTCAGAAGAGAATGGTTTTTACTTTAGTTTCAAGAGTCCAGAGTAGTGCCAAAACAGAATAGAATTTCTTTTCCTATTCTTGTTGAAACTTATAATAATAATAATAATAATAATAATAATAATAATAATAATAATAATAATAATAATAATAGATAGATAGATGCAGTTATTGACAGTGCGGTAGTCACAGTACAGCAACTATATTTTATGTGAAATGTCATGTGTCAGTCACTGTTAATGTCTTAACCATTTGTGCTTTCGAAGTTTTTCATGGATCATTTAGAAGAGAGTTGGAGAAGTAACATTATGTATGATGCCTACAATAATATGTATACACATATATATTTGCATATGATAACATTTTTTTTACCATGACTGTAAATTTAAATTCAATTACATGCTTTTATCATTATTGCAATTTTCTTGGCAAAAAAGAGATTAATGTTATTTTTGTAATTAATGCTATTGTATTATAAATTAGCAAATGAATGCCTTCTTATATATTTTCACACCTACCTCAAACCACTGCTTTTTAGAAACAGTGTCTTTCCAAAGAGTTTTGTGACCTGCTTTATTCAGTTCACAATGAGGAAAATTTTGAAATACTTTAGAAGTTGCCTTGAACTTAATATAATGAGGTCTCCCAAACACAAACTTTCTTTTGCTCTCTGCTTATACAGTTCCTTGCACAATGGACTCAGGATGGGGCTCCTGAATCCTGCTGTAATAAATATCATGTACAATTATAATCGTACAAATTATAGGCCAGGTTCAATTGCAGGCTCTGAGGATACAAAACAGCATTAAACTCAAATTAAGCACTATGATAAAGTAGGTTTACTACTTTAGTAAGTGGGTTACTACTTTAGTAAGTGGGTTACTTTGAATCACAAAAACAGTTGGAATGTCAGGTGAATTGAATCCTCTAATGTAATTATCAAGTAAAAATAAATATATTAAAATTGTAATAAATATGCAAAGTAAAAATAAGACTGAGCTTGTTTCTTCACCATTTGTAACACAGACAGACTAAAATAGCAATCATTTGTATAAACTAGCAAAGCCTAAATATTAGAAAGTTTATTTATCTATTATGCAAAAAAGGAGGACCTACATGGACATTATAATATTAGGTATCTTATACAACAAATAATCACACAGCTCACACACCCATTCGCAGATGTATACTGACTATTGACTATCAATTATTGCAAACATTCTTGACATTCTCCTGTATCTCAAAAGCTTGTTAGAGAAGATGAATGCCCATGATAAGTTTAATTAAACTCTAACTTTTCTGACTAAAGTGAAGGTATGTGAACGAAGCTCGTGAAGGGGCAGGAGCACAGACATTATGAGGAGCAGCTAAGGGAGCTCAGGTTGTTTAGTCTGGAGAAGAGGATGCTCAGAGGAGACCTTATTGCTCTCTACAACTACCTAAAAGGAGATTGTAGCAAGGTGGAGGTCGATCTCTTCTCCAGAGCAACTGCAGATAGGACAAGAGGAAATGGCCTCAAGTTGCACCAAGGGAGGTTCAGGTTAGACATTAGGAAGAATTTTAACATGGAAAGAGTGGTGGAGCATTGGAACAGGCTGCCCATGGATGTGGTGGAGTCACCATCTCTGGCAGTGTTCAAGAAATGTGTAGATGAGAGACTTAAGGACGTGGTTTAACAGGCATGGTGTTGAGAGCCTTATGATTGGACTCGATGATCTTGAAGGCCTTTTCCAACCATAACAATTCCATGATTCTATGTAAACAATTCCTGATATTTCTTTTAAAATTATATATATCAAAAAAAAAATCTTGAAATATATTGGGTAACATCACATGCTGATCTGAACTAGTATGATACTGTTGAAGATGAATGCACAGTGCATAAAGAAGCTATAGAAATATTCATGGATTTACACAGAACTCATTTCTTAATAAAAGAAATAGATTGCTGAGATACAAATACATGAAAAATTCACGTAATGAGTTTTTCTTATAAATTTTGATACTGCTGAATAAAGGCAAGTGGTTATAACATCATTTATTTATTACTTCAAAGAATGTGTGACTTTTTTTTAACTTAAGAGCAGCTTAACTTAAGAACAGGCTAGCCTTGTTCTTTACATGTGTGTCAGTAGTGATGTGTTTCCCAAGATGTTATTTAGTTACCAGTGAAATGTGAGCATATCAATAATTACTCATAAATGGTCTTTCAAATAACATTTTTAGCACTGTTTTGAAAAAGATTTGACAATGTGCAAGTCAAACGATATAGCACTAAGAGAACATAAACATTCTGGATGATGTTTATTTGATAATAAATACTAAATTTGAAGTAGAAGAAATGCATGGTTTGGTGATTTTTAGTAAAATTAAATGTTTAATTCTGGTAAACATTTTCAAGTATATTTGGTTACATTTTGATTTGGGGAAGGAGGAGAAGGAAAGGGAAAGACATAGGGCAAAAGCAGAGTAGAGGAGAAAATGTGGAGACTGAAGTAGGATTATTAGAATTATTTCACTATGTCCGAAGAAGAGAGGCACATTCACCAGCAGGTGAAATTCCTAGAACTGGCTCTTTTACTCTCTAAAGCTATTTGAAACTTCTTTGGTCTCTACTAGCAGGAAAAATTTCACATCTCCCTGTTTCTGAAGGAAAATCCATTCTGTATAAATAGACATTCACTGAAGTAAAGACCGAACTCAACTCTCCCAGCTCCTGAATACACTGCAGTGCCCTATGTTTCATTTAGAACAAATGTGTTTTACACTCACAGGAAGTTTCATAAGGAAAATTACGAAAGGCCTATCTTATATTACCACTCCATCAGATCATACTGGCAAATACTCTTCTGTAGGAACTCTAAAACAGTCTTCTTACTTACTGAGAGAAATGGACAACAGTTTCTTACTAATCTGAAAAAAAATGAGTACTGGGATTCATGTGGGATGCTCAAAACAGAAGTTTAAAATACTCTTCCATATGAAGATCTGTATATTGATTAGTGGTCAGTTGCCTGTAAGTCAAGAAACAGGACTATAAAAATTTCAAGTTAAGGAGCGTGAATTTCACTGTGATCTTTGCACAAAAAGGCCTCACAGAGAACCTTAAGTCTTTAAAACTTTTCTTAAAATTTTTCTTTAATTGCCAAATTAAAATATTTGATTCTGCTTCCTATCAAACTCAAGACTTTTCTCATATGAGAGATATGTGTATTGCAATTTTAGAGACTAGTCTTCTTGTTGAACTTTTAAGTTTTCTCCAGGGTTGAAGAATGTTAGAAGACAGGATAAATAATATCTTTATGGTAATTAGCCCAGTTGTACAATATATGTACATGAACCATGAAAAATGAAAGCAGTCACAGTAGAGAGCCTCTACTAATAAATACAGACTTTATAGATTATCTGATGGGATTTCTAGAGATAGCTACTAAATAAAACAGGATTTTAAAAGTGAAGTAATACCTGTTAGATGTATCAAACAGGGAAAAACACTTCTAAATGTTTCCTGAGTGCCTGCAAATTTGTTCTTCTCTATTGCAAGAAATTACATTCCCACTTTTTAAAATAAGACTGAGTTTCCAGGGGTTATGCATATTCTATAAAGAAGAAAATGAACTTAAGAACTGTAAGAGTCTTGTATTCTTCTCTGTTTACTACTCAGGAGCAGTTTTAGCAGGAGGGATGAAAAGACCTCAGATGTAACCTTTAAATCAGAGAGGCCTGATGATGACACCCTTGATAACTCTCGCAAAAACCTCTGGATGCTGCTGACTTGTCGTAACTGCTCTTCTGTGATCCCCCTGATCCCCTCACTCCCCTGATCTTCTGCTCAAAGAATAACAGACATGCCATCTTGAGGACTCACAGGAACCCTGGACATGTGAGAATAACACCAGAAAAAGAAGGGAGACATTAGTAAGTGCTTTGCATAGCAACAGTAACTGTATTATTAGTGCAGGTTTTTCAAATTAATTAGATAATGTTGACTGTCAGACTGTTAAAACATTAGTTTCGACTAATATTAAATGCTTGTTACATGTATCTGATCTGCTCCATATTGTACATAACAAGATTCTGAGTGCAACTGTGGTAGCTCCTTTGTGGATACAGGCACATCTTTTTCAATTCCAAGATCCTACAGCAACTTAAATAGGACTGTACCTTAAGCAGGTTATGGACGTGTGGGAGCTGTCAGAGTGCAACTTCAGTATTTCTCTTACTTATCTGAATATTGTATTCATTAGATTGGAGAAATGTTCTCATGCCTGTTGTTCTCCAGGTTGAATGAATATTGAATTCTGATTGTATGGTACCTTAGCATCAGTGAAAGATATGTAATGTACAGTCCTATAGACTACTTTAGAACCTATGGGTAAATATACTGCTTTGCCAGGCAGGAACAATGAGTTCCAGCCCCATTAAGTTTATTTAACTAGCGCTCTTAATATCAGGCAATGACTGTGCAAAAACTTCCTACTATATCGCTGTTTTTACCTGAATTCAATAACATTTGAGTGTTTTAGGGTGGTGTGAACCCACCTCTGGCAATTTAGAATGATGAATCTGTAAGGGACCCCAAGAGGTCATCTAGTCCATCCCTCTGCCCTGAGGCAAGATGATTTATACTTATATCACACCTGACATATGTGTCAAATCAGTTCTTGAGGACTTTGAGTGACAGAAGCTCTACAGGTTTTTCAGGCAATGTATTTCAGCTTTTCAATACTCCTTTCAGTAAAAGCTGTGGGATTTCTGTGGGGTTTTGTCTTCTTTCTAATTCCCAACATGAATCTTTTTTACTGTAATTTAAGCTATTATTTCTTGCTTTATTTACTATAAACATAAATATGTTGTATGGTTCCAGGTTCTACAGATGATATAATCTTTAGTGGAAATGAGGTATCTCAAGAACTTTTTAGAATATAATTCATGCCTTCTCAATGCAGATTGTAAAATAAAGCAGCTGCATTCCCCACAGGAGCAGGAGTTATTTGCTTAAATATAGGAATGCAGTAGCATGTAAGAATTCCTAACTTAAACAAAGTGTCTGCATGAGTCAAGTATGGAAAACCTTTCCGAAGGGCAGCTGAAGGCCAGCCAAGGTATTTTACAACAGCTAAAATGTCACAGCTAGTTCAGTTCACTTACCTAAACATACTCACTTGGTACCATTTGAGATAAGTGCATATGCCTGTCTTCTACAAACTACACCAAGGGTCTTCTCCAAATCTGTGTCATATCTTTCAGCCTCGTGTGGTTGTTGCAGATAACCCATGGAGATTCAAGGGGTATTGAGAATTTATGTTTCCGCAAATCTAAGCTGAGCATTAGGGATTTCAGCACTGTTATCTGAATATAGCTATCTAGTAAAATCTGCATTGATCTAGGATACCAGAGGCCTGCACACATAGCTGAAATATTCAGGATGAAGGGGAAAACCATGACATTTTGGACCAGCAGTTCTGGCCTTGAAAGTTTATGACTTTCAGGACAGGAATATTTGGATGCATGTTAAACGAAGTGAAAAATCAGACAACTTCTTCAAGGACCTTCGGCTGTCAGTCAATAACAAAAAGTGAGACAGTGTCAACTAAACAGTTGCACTTTTAAGTTAATATGGAGTATGATTTTCAGTCAGTGTAATCAAAGAAGAAGTGATGGTCTTATAACTGTATTTTGTCTATTGGAGCAAATTTTATAATTAGTTGTTCAAGTTAATTTAAACAGTATACATAATTATTATAAAGAGGAGGTTTGTACATCGCTGAGCATATTCATTCTGAATTCTTGTGGATAATAAACGTGTAACATATTTGGTGGATACTGTCATGACTGACACTCTTGTCTCATTATACACATTTATCCCTTTATATTAATATCTCTTCTATAAGCAATTCTGAGAGACAATTGTATGAAAATGATTTGAAACCTGTTCATTTATGAGATTGCTATTGAATCTTCGTGAGGATCTAATGGTATAGGATATGAGGTTCTTGATGCTCTGCTTCGGTTTCTGTTACGAAAAACAAATAAATTTGTTTTTCATAAAATAGGAAAGATAATTCTTCTTAGCAAAGAATGAATTATTGAAGATCTTTTGACAAAAATACAGGCATCAAAGAAATGTTCTTACCAGAATGCATGCATGTCCCTTTTCAGGCAAACTTTGAAGCAGCCTGATTCTGAAAGCTTTGCCAGTAGGCTTCAATAAGAAAAGTTTATGAAGATAGCAGAAAATATTCTACAAAAAAATATATGTGGAGAGAACAATATTGACTGAAACTGAACAGAATAAAAATAGGAGGACAGACATAAAGATGGAAGACGCAGTGCTTAAAGCATTCAAAAGAAAATTAATATATTTATATTGTGCGGTAGTGTGTTCTCTTTCTATAAATACCTTTTAAGTTAAAAAAAAATAAAAAAACACTGAGAGTATGGAAGAAAATAGCAGAAATAATAAAGAGAAAGAAAGAGGCAGTAAGGATGCATTAAATATCAAGAAAAATATAGAGCTAGAATCACTAGAACAATGCAGAAGAACAAAGGAAGAATAGAATAGAATAGAATAGAATAGAATAGAATAGAATAGAATAGAATAGAATGATAAGATAAAGATTATGTGAAGAAGAACAGAAAGTTTCATAGAAGATAAGAAAAAGGATAAAAATATTTTAAGTATAGGAGGAAAAGAGGTCACCAAGACTACAAAACATATAAGAAGTAGCAAATTCATTTGCTCCCTAAGGTATGATGACTAATCTGCAGGTGAGCTAGGGGCAAGTCTCAATCATTTTCAGGCAAAATTTCCAAAGATTTAGAGGTACTCTCTCTCAAAGTATAATGTTTTTACACATCCTTCTACCCAAGATTCAGTAGAGTGAATAATTCGCTTGAAGAGTGTTTACTTGCTAGCTGTTTTTTAACTTGAAATATATGGAAGATAGGAAGAATTCTTTCCTCTGATCTTTTCTCTGTGTTAATGTTATTTTCTTTTTTTATTTCTTTTTCTTTTCTCTCTTTCCTTCTGAAGTTATCTGAAAGTGCTTAACATTAAGCATGGACCTTACTTCCAATATTTTTTCTGAGTTTTATAGAAAAAAATGAATGAAAAATAAGTTACAAATAAATTACTTTTCAGTGGCAAGTTTGTATTCCAATAGTAATTCTGAATGGAATGGAGTCACAGGCTATTTTCTTTTTATGATGCTATCATTTTAATATTAATTCATCATTACTAGAATTCACTGTCACATTGGGGGGAAAAAAGTACATATACAATGATCACTGAACAGACTACATCAATCTTAAAGACTTCTAGATGTTGCATCGCTGCTCTCTGGGTAGAGTGTTTATACATAGTTAAATCATTTTGATCTTATCAACCTAAAGGCTAAATTGTCATATCTCTGTGGAAGTTAGTAGAGAACTACTCATTTATACTACTTGAATATTTGACCCTTAATTGCTTTATAATTGGAAATTCTCATTCCTATTTCCATCATCCACAAAAATCCAAATTCATTTAAGCCTTCTCTATAGTTTTGCAAACCCTTCAGGGACAGTTGCACTGTATTATTTAAGCCTTACGCTACCCGAGATCAGGAAGAGAGGTTCCAATGGGAGTATCGCAATGGCTAAGGTGGAAGTCTATGACCTACTGAGAGGAATAAATTGCCTTATTTAATTCTTATATTTTATATCCCTAGTTTTGCCTAAATTATATCTTAAAATGTTCGGTGGTTGAGAACTGCAAGGAGCTTGGAATATCTAAGCTTAATAGATTGGCTCAAAAGAAGAACTAGATGATTTAAATAAAGAAATATCCAACCAAACAAATTTCCTCTTTCCTAAACGATAGATTTCCAGAGACATAGTCAGTTTTGACTTAATATAATACAATTCCTCCTCAGCTGGTAATCACACACATTGTTTTTTGGGTTTCTAAATGTTCTTTATTACAGACCTTATCTCAAAGTGTGTTTTCATCAGTTTAATGACTCATGGATTAGTTTTTTAAATAGGAATGATCAAGTTATGCTGTTGGCCTCATATGTATATTTCTATAAACAGGATAATATCTAGTATCCATAGACGCTAATGACAAACATTATTTTGCCTTTTCTCGGGCTGCCTTTTTTTTCAATAGAAGCAGAAATCTCATGGGTGGAAAATTAGCATCTGGAATGAAACAAATAAGATCTATCAAAAATCTCATGCACAAGAAAACAACGTGAAGAGAGATCAGTTTGATTTTGACTCCTGCAATGTGAATTCCTAATACTGTTTTAAGGTTTGTTTTTATTTTTAATGCACAGAAGGCTTGTACATGCACACGTATCTTTATGTAAATATCAAGCCATTGTTATAATTCCTCTAATCATGGCACAAAGAATTTTCTGATTTTAATCTTCATTTAGTGGCCTGGGTTGTAATTCACTCACCTTGGAACCCTTGCATCTCCATTAATGCTGTGAAACACTTTACTTTTTAAAAAGTAAAACACAGTTAAAAATGGGAAGGACTAAATTCAGAGGAGAAATAAACCTTTCATAGAAGTTAGACTGTGGCCCAACACTATTTACAAGTCTGTCCTTACATAGTAAACATGAAATAGTGCAGCAACATTCATACTTAACAAAAAAAAAAGCATAACTTCCATTTAATTGGATGTTAAAAATAGTTTTAGATATATATATATAACGTTTTAAATCTCAATTAACTAACTAAATAAAATAGAATTATTATTTTGCAGAAGAGAAAGTGCAAAATGCTTATTTTCAAACAATGATTGGCAGAAATAGATGCTCATTCTCTATCTGGAGTTAAAGAACGAAAGGTTTCAGTAGAATCAGATTTGATAGTGTGTGTTTATGTTTTATTCTGCCACCAGAAATTTGTATCATAGTATCTGGACTGCATATAGACCTAGTTAAGCAGATTTTTAATGTCATTTTAGACCAAGAGGGAAAAAAATAGGAATATAACTAAACTGTTTAAATTCATTCAAAGCATTATTCAGCTTTATGTAATTTTGTAAAATTAAATTAATAAAAATGTAAAAAAAATCAAGTCAATCATGTAAATTCAGATAATTTATAAACCAGAATCTTCATATTCATCTTTTTTTTGAAAAACAGATGTTCCAATAAAAGCAATTCAATTATACTTATTTAATTCCTGTAGATGCTGGCTGTCTATCAGGATACATGGTATTGTACCATAGTAGTGCCATGTTGTTGGTCAATTGACAAGTTAAGATAAATTGTACTGGTCAGATTTAGTTGCACATAGATATTTTTTAGCTGCTGAAGAAGCTCGTAGACATTAATTTATAAAGGAAAACTGAGAATTGTCTCCTGTCCAGCCTTCAATTCTTAGAGCCAGTTTTGTCCCAGATGTTGAAAGATACTTAGAATAACACCAAATATGGATCGACTCTTGTTGTTAAAGTCTATGAATCGCCTGCATATTCAATGTAAGATGAGCATTTTTCATACTGGTGAAAGAATCTTTCTAAAAGTCTTAAGAATTATGCTACCTAGACGATGTAGCAGCACCAGGGAGAGACAGAGTGGTCTCTCATACCAGTATTGAAGGTGATGATATAAATCCAGAATATTGCTGTGTGTTTATTTCACAAAGGATTATTTCATATCTCATTATACTTTTGAGCAGTGACTGACTTTCTAGGTCCTTTTATAGCAATCTCTGTACATTTTCACTTATAGACCATAACCCTACAGATTGATAGGGCTAAATAGATTTATTTTCCATGTGTCCATGTATGAAAGCCATTGCAACTGCATGAGAACATCAACGAAGATCAAAGAATCTTTGTTCATGCCCCATGATGATAAGTAAAAGTAGATATTGACTTATAGCCTAGCATCACTTTCATGTCCCAGCTACTTTACTCTCATGGCAAGATAAAAGTAGAGAACCCAGAAAAAATTCTGTTAACAGACAAAGCCTCAACAGTTTGTCCTTGATTATCTGAAATTCCAAATGTAGCATTTTGAAAATGTGTTAAATGTATGAAATGGAATGAAGTGTAATAATAGCAATAATAATAATTAAATGTATGATGAGACTTAAGCATTGATCTTCTGCATTACAGAATATAAGAGATTTTGTTCACAAAAGTACCACCAACTATTGATCAGGAGAGATAATACTTACAGCAGTATGTTTATAATAGAATGAGCTCAAATAACAAGTCTTTTCCTTTGCTGAACTTGTACTACATCAAATGAAAAAACACAATTCATACAATGAACTGCAATGAAAGATGTTGGTATTCTTATATACTGGTGTATTTATAATCAATAATTTTCCTTTAACTGATGTATTCTTTTCTATGTGATTTATATTTCAGTTACCAGTAATCATAACATAGTGGATTAAAAAAAAAAAAAAAGGAAAAGGAAAAAAGAAAGACTATGTTTTTCTCATTTCTTGCTTATGAAAATCTATTTCAGTTTTGAATGATAGACTCAATAGTCTTTTTCCAATATACCTAAATGATACAGATACATAATTTTTATCAAACTTTGTCTAAAAACTGTATGCCTTTAGAGTAATTAATTAGAAAGACCTTATTATTCAGAGTTGTTACAGCAATTAATAATAACAGTCCTTCCAGTCCCGAAATGTTCTGAATCTTTAGAAGTGTTTTATATGCATACATTTATCACTTTCTTTGCATTTCCCTTGTGATACAATAATTCTTGGAAAAAAATGAAATTCTAGTAGAAGGTACTTGAAGCTTATTTTACAGTTTTAGCACTCTATATCAATCTCATCTGATAATCCTACTTGATTTCTAGTAAACCTAGTATGTCTTTAGTAAAAGTCCTGTATTTACTGAGCCAAAATGACACCACTAAATTCATTTTCTGTTTGACCTGAGGTTGTATGCAAATGTGTCTCCAGGGGACAAAACTCACTGATCTTAAATGCTGATGTTACCTTGCTTGTGTCATTATGCTGAAGGACTTTTATATTAAAGATAGATTCCTTTCCCTGGGAACACACAGATACCATGTGATTGTATATGTTAGAAAAAGATATTTTATTTATTTTTCTCCTCAAGCAGGTGTTTTCCAGTTAGCTGAATTCAAAAACCTTATATTCATTGTGCCTACTAATCAGAACTTTTATCCTTAAGAGTCTTCCTATAAGCAAGGCAAGTGGTAATTTATCCAGGGAAAAAAAAATCTATTTCTGCCATGGTTGATAAAAATAATGAAAGTGGAAAAACAAAATATTTTTGATTACTTAAAGGATTTAACTCTGTCATTTTCTCAAATGTATTCAGTATTAAAAGAGAAGTGGGGGAAGTGGGGAAAAGTATTGTTATCACAATAATGCATTGCCATATAGGTATTAATAAAAACAATATAAAACTCTTGGTTATTCATAAATTTTTTGCAAACAATTTGCATGGAAGTGGTAAACATTATGGTCTTAAATTAAATCTCTTTATGTTCCCAGTGTCATATTATAATTGATATTAATATTCATACATGTTTGTTCGTATAATTTTTTCACTTTTATTGTCAAGAGGCCAATCCTTTTAGTCTTCTTCGTATCAATAGAGAAACAGTATGTTAAAAGCAAAAATTGTTGGTACATCACCTGTATATCAAAATGTAGGCAATACAGTATACTTGTGGGTTTTTTTTAAGACATTTTCTTTCAAGGGATTCCTCTTTGCTTTGTTTTATTTTCTTTAGGTTAACTGATCATATTGTTTTAAAATCTTCCATTAATTCCTGAACATTAATTCCTAATCTTCCTGAAAAATTAGTGATACACTGATACACTGTTAAAATACAAACATACAATCATGTTATCATAATATAGAAAGTTATTTTGGAATAAATGATGCATAAGTATGCCTTTATTCTGTGGCTTACTGCTGTTGTATGATAACACTGAATTTGTTCACACAGGCTTCTTTTTTATATCTCAACTCACAAGCCAGACCCTAAACTTTTTGTCCTTATCTTCTTATGCTTCTAGTGGATTCTTCACAAGAGAATGTGAAATAATTGTAAATTATTAAAATAGGGTTTTGCCCTCTATAAACTCATAAAGGGATCCTTATGGAAGAAGGGAGTCACTTCATGCATTTTTTGAAATGCACAGGCATAAATCGTGTGGAGGAAGACAGGAAACTGTGGAAATGATCCTCCTAAAAAAAAAAGAGATCCTTCCACCTTTAAAATGTCATTTTTACTATAGCAATTAAATTGCATATGTACAGCTCATTTCCACCAAAATATCCACAATAGAATATCAGTATTTTCACGTAATTCTTTATAGAATCAAAGAAGTAATACATGCTACTCAGAACATTTATTTTAGCGGTACCGTTGTGTACAGACATGTCAACAATCTAATTAAAAATAATAGTTTACTTCACATTTCTTGAAGTAGCGGATTTAAAGATCACCCCTTGAAATCAGTGATATTCAGGTGGATTTTCATCTTATTATTTTTATGAAAGAGGAGAAAATTCTTCTGAGATTTTTATTTTTTCTAGAGTTTCAGAAAATAGGTTTTGGTAGAATGACTAGTATGAACACATTAACTACAGAGTTCAATTGAACTTGAATTTTTGGGGACATGAAAAGAGGAAAGCAGTGGAAATCATTCCTAAACTAGAATGAACAGAAGGGTAGCCTGAATATTTGTGGTACTTATAGTTTACCAGAAAGTGATTATTAAAAAAAGATTATTATTTGTGTTTTTGACCATCTTGCATATAATACATGTTCTTGCCTCTCACAGACCTGTATGTTTCCTAAGAACAAGCTGACTACCATCTATTGAAAACACAAGAACAGTCACAGTGGATGAGACCAGATTTCCATCTAATTTTGTCTCTTCTCTCTGATACTGACTAGTAGCATTCACTTAGAAAAAAAAAATGTAACCAATTGTAGAAAGAATGATGCTCCTTTCCCTGTTAAAATATCCTGGTTTTGCATTAAGTAGAATGCAAGGTTTTTTGTGAGTGATAAAAGAAAATTAAGCCCTTGAAATGCGTATGTTCCTAAATCTGAGCATCTACTGGTAAAACAGAGAAATACTAGGTTGGATGAGTTAGAATAGAAAAATGTATAAGTTTATACTTAAACTGAATATCTTAAGCTCTTCAGCTTAATACCTTAATATGTTTCCCTGAAACAGACAGCATTGAAAGACAAAAAAATTAAGTGCCATATAATACTAGGAGGAATCTAAAACAAGAGTCATTCATTATACGGTCAATGGAGATCAATAAGTGATGCTGAAGTCCTTCAAAGAACCTCAATTAGGCAGATGGATCTCCCCTTGAAAAGCCTGAAGACTTCTACCTGTCTTCACTAGCTACAGGAGCGAATGGGTCCGCTTATATGCCTGTTTTGTTTTTTGGAACACAGAAATGGTGAAGACAGAAATAAGGTAATGTAACTTCAGTATTTTTAACTGGATTTACCATTTCTCTCTCACATTTTCTCCAGATGAGTGGAGTAAGAAGAATATCTGGTTACTTAAAATTTTCCTTAATCGGCAAAGAAAAATATTCACCTTTATAACTGCATGAACCACACAATATACCAAGTACCAAGTGAATATCAAATTTTGGTGACTCCTGTACATATGTAGAAGAACATTAAATCTAGGAATAATAGCCTATTTTATGCACTTAATTGTAAAATGGGGAAGGAGTGAGGGGAGTGCGAAATGTTGAGGTTTGAAAGCCATAGTAGTGGTGGTGGCGGGGGGAGGAGATATCAAATCAGTATCAGATTCACAAATAGTCTGTGGACCATAGGTCTGATCGTCTTTCTAAGAGTGAATTGAGTTCCCAAATAGGGTGATTTATTCAAACACAACATTTACAAAGCAGGTTTCGGATGTCAGTACAGGAAATTCTCTACTAGAGCGTGGGGTTTTTAGCTAGCTCTGATGTACAAATGTGCAATCATCACTTACCCAGAACATCGGAGAGGGCTCTCAGTCTCGAGTCTCCTCAGACGGCATATCAGTTCAAGGGGAGGAAAGGGGGATCAGCCCGTCGACTGACCCAGGAGTTACGATGGTTTCTTAGCCGCCTCTTTTCATCCTTAGTTCACCTTTTATACTTTTCTTTACATTCAGGTGGAGCTTGAGTGACTAGATACTTAATATTGTTATTGAATGGTGAAAAAGTTTCTCGCTTTCATTTAAAGGTACAGTCAACCGCAAATCTAGAGCGCATGCTCGGTGAGGGGTGGTCGTACCTCGGAGGCAGGTAACTTTTGGGATGGAGGTATGGTTTTCACATTATAATGAGCAAAGTTCAAGCAAAGTTCATCTGAAAGGAGTGATTTGCCACCTTTGCTGGCTCAACACTGGACATGTTATCGTATATCTCCCATTAGACAGCCATTGTGCGGCTCATCAGCAGCCCAGCACAGGGAGTGCAACAGAGTTTGGCCGCGGTGTCTTTACTCCGCTCCATCCCCCGTTAGTCCCCTTTGCAGCTGTGAGAAGGGCAGACTGTGTTGACTAGGGAGCCATGGAGGAGCAGAGTCCGTGCACACCAGCCATCCTGGAAGTGGCAACTGTGTATTACCCCAAGCAGGCCTCTGTAATGCCAAAACTTCTGTTAGGCCCTAGTTTTCCTCTCAGTTCCCGCTTTCAAACAATTCTTCCACACAGTCCTATGGTCCACAGACTGTGAATCTGATACTGATTTGATATCTCCTTCCCCGCCACCACCACCACTACGGATTTCAAACTGCAACATTTCACAGGGAGGAATCCTTAAAATAGGGACAAGGTAGTCCCTTGAATAGCTTCAAAATGGAAGAGACATTGAAATAGGGTTGCTAGATTTAACCAGAAGACTCAAATATCTGAATATAAGTAAAATTCATCTAGGTGGTATCCTAGGTTGATACTCATTTAGAAACTTTTGATAACTGCAGGGTGCCTTTTTCTCAGCAATTACGTTTCTATTGATACATAAATCAAATGATTTTGTGTTTAAAGACTTGTGAATGTAAGGCAAGCCTTTTCATTTTTATGATATTGAAGTCCAAAGCCAAAATCTGATATTCTGTCTATCTAATCATAGAATCATAGAATGCTTAGGGTTGGAAGGGACCTCTAGAGATCATCTAGTCCAACCCCCCTGCACACGCAGGGACACCTAAAGCACGTGGCACAGTAATTAATCAATTAATCAATTAATCAATTAATCAATCAATCAACCAATTAATCAATGAATAACAACATGCACAACCTAACCAAGTCTTTTTTATTCTGCAAGCATGATTGTTTTGGTGCTTATTCTGTTAAAGTTGTAAATGCAATTGTATTTCCTATATTTTTTGTGTGTTTATGTTGACATAAATTACAACTTCAAAAAATCACTTTTTCAAGTATTTATAACACTCTTATGTCCATAGACACTTACAGTAGTTTTATACAATGTATTTTGTATCAGCCTTTTTTATTTTTAATGATGTCACTTCATGGTGAATGGATATTTTGCCTCCCTGAGATACTGTGGTTTCTTCTCAGCATCTGCAATCCTTTATTTATTTATTTAAGTCAGTGAAATGTTTCCCTTTTTATAGTCTCATGCATATTTAATGACATCATTGGAGGATTAACATCTGGATTCCTCCTGTGGGGTTTATCTCTGACTCAATTAAATGTTAGTTTGGGCTGCCTTTTTTTGTTTTTTTCCATGAGCAAAAGGAATAGGAACATCAGGAATAAACAGGAAAAAAAGGAACAATGCATGTGTAATTGTAAGATGATAAATTGCTAACATTTCAATACTTATCCCCCATATGACCTTGTTCTTCAGCCCTAAGGTTTTCACAGCTGTGACAATACAAGTTTGAATAGCCCCCAAACAAATAAATTTTATCATAACCTGCACCAAAGCTGGAAATGCTTTAATGTTTATAGGGATGTGCTTAACATTGAGGAAGGGCAGTACTTGCTATACATGTGGCTATATTGACTTCTGGAGCTTAAGTATCATTACTTTCAGGAAATCACAGAATCACAGAATGCTTAAGGTTGGAAGGGACCTCTAGAGATCATCTAGTCCAACTCCCCTGCTCAAGCAGGGACACCCAGAGCATGTGGCACAGGGTGGCATCCAGGCGAGTTTTGAAGATCTCCAGAGAAGGAGACTCCACAACCTCTCTGGGCAGCCTGTTCCAGTGCTCTGTCACCCTCACAGTAAAGAAGTTCTTCCTCATATGGAGGTGGAACTTCTGGTGTTTCAACTTACACCTGTTACCTCTCGTCCTATCACTGGCCACCACGGAGAAGACCCTGGCCCCATCCTGCCTACAATCACCGCTCAGGTACTTGAACATGTTAATCAAATCTCCTCTCAGCCTTCAGTTTCTGTTGTTTGATTTATAATGGTATTTTTAGCAGTATTTAGAATAGATTGCTATTCCTCAGAGTACATATAAGACAAGATATTGTATTCAACTATTTAGATTATCTAGCAATGTTTTGCAAGTAGGAACTGCTAATCTGGTTATGGGAAATTCCAGAACCTATTCAAATGGCATAGGGCATTTTTTCTGCAGCTCGCTTAATTTTTCACACAAGGAAAAAAGTACTTCCTCTTTCAAAGTAAAATATGCACCCTCAGTTACCTTTCTGAGAAAACATATCTTCATATCTTCCATTTCTCCACAATGATTCATGAAAAATCTTTTTTTTTGTGAAATCAGAAATAATAAAAGTTATGTGATATTTTCTCTGTGCTTTGGAATGTAAATATTTTTTGGCTTCTATAATAATAATAAAAAACATCCAGCAGTACTATTAACATTAGATGTCATTAGATAGGCTCTCCCAGAGTGAAATCATACTAGTAATTTGGTATCATGATAGAAGCAAATGTGTAAAATCAAGACTTTCATGACATTTTCTAAAAAAATATTACCAATATTGTTCAGTTAGACATTGGAGGGTTCTGATTTCTTTTTTCAACTCTTTCTAGGCAAAATGCTACTGCCATGACCAAAAGCATTCTGAACAGCAGGAGGAGAGAGATCATAAAAATCTCTCTTCTGAAAAGATCTTTTTGTAAGATCAAAAACTACTCAAGCTAAGACAGTCACCTCAATATATTTTGTTTTCTGATTTTTAAAGGCTTAAAAAGTCTCCTTCTGCTCTGTCTCGTTCTGGGGGTGAGAAGCAAGAAAACATTGCCTTGTTTATTCAATTTTGTAGAGAGAAATAAGAATCATACGAAAAAGATAGAAAATTAGAAAGCAAGCAGAGAAGGAGCAGAGAAAATTGATCATCAGAAAGTGTCCAAGGAGGCTGTGAACTTATCCTATAAAAAGCAACACAGAAATGAAATGGACTGACGCATCTGAAGTGTTCCTCCCAGTAACTATTGCCCAGTTGCCTTCAGAAGAACAGTAATTGACTTTCATATAGCACTGGTGAATGTTGATAAGATAAATAACCACAGCTCTGTTCAATAAAATGAAATAGAAAAACAGCACTAGAACAAAGATGAGAACTTCTCTTTTTGTAAAGCTTTCTTGCAAACTGAAATGAGTCACATATTTAATGCATAAATCGGATAGACATTATTTTTAAAGAACAAACATGAGTGAGCACATACACACTGGTTATGTTCAGATAAAAATCTGGGATCTGATACTATAATCTTGTCACTTTGCTAGAGCTATAGCTCTAGTGAGCTAGGTGGCTCCCTGTTCTTCTGTTAGATCCCTTGATATTTCTCTCTCTCAGATTAGATCAGATAACATGATCTAGAACTTCAGAATATCACCACATGTGACTGAATATTTTCAGCTGTGCTTCTGTTGCCAGTGGTCCCATACCCTCCTGCAGATGCTCATTCTTAAAAAAATTATTACTCAAATCTAATTTAATGGGCAAACTACAAGAAAGTGAGGTATATAAACCCAGCAGTGCTGTGAACTGCACTCAGATCTTTCTCTAGTTTCTGGTCATTGGTCATATGGTCATGGCTATGCTTTACTCCCACACTGCTTTTCTCTTCACACTGTTAGTGGGCATGGATCATGGACCCACATATTAATGAGGCTCTTGACTTCATGGATTTCATAATAAGCAGGTCCTATGGGACTCATTATTGATAAGACAATTCTTTTACCTAGTTAATCCTATCTGTATTGCTAAACAAGTTGTAATATCATGACTTGTATAAGCCTATAGAACATTTCAACCCAAGATAATAGCGTGCCTTGTCAGTGTCACATACATATTTCTTATACTCCCAGCTATGCTCAGGCATCATACTCTTTCTGACCAATTAACAGTAACTAACAATGCTTTCACAAGCATTCGAGTTCACCATAGCATTATCTTTGAATTTTTGATCTTTGAATTCACATTGATGAAGAAATGCTTAGTATCGTTGGTGAACATACTTCTACATCTAAGTCATGCCCCAGCTGCTCCAATCTGATCATGATTGCAGCTTATTCCTTTTTTTCCCATGTCTATCTTTCCAATCTGAGTTGCAATGCTGAAAAAAAAAAAGTGAAGAAAGGTAGGTAGGTCCTACTTAACCAACTCAGGAGAATTTGAAGTTTTATCTTCTCTGTGGGTAGATAGCTGGTCTTAGGAATGGCTGTGATGATAGCCTATGTTTTGTCCAAGCTCTGCAAGAAATGTGTGGTACAACTTATTAAAAGAGTAGTATATTTGGACACAGAAATCTATAGAAGTCTGTGTAAATGCAAGACTTCTTGAACATAAAAAGAAAACCATACTTGCCTAATGTATTTTTCCATGCAAACTAATGTTCAAGAATGGTGTGTTTCTTAACTATATTTTTTCTGATTTTTTTGCATATACTTTTTCAGATATTATTTATATATTTTTGGCTTTCCATCATGATCAGGGGTTTCAATTTATTCTACATCTCTGTGTGTGTTTACGAATATATAATGATTTCTTCAGAAAAAAAAAGAAATTTAACTAAAGATTATCTAAATTATCTTCACTATTTAAAATACTTTTAAAATATGATGATCTAAACCATTTAGCATTTATTCTTTAGCATTAACCTTTTTTTTCCTCTTATGTGCATTAACCTCTGTTGTGAGAGAGGAACTTTTTCATTTTCATTTTCACTTTGTTAGGAATCAGATTGTTTCTTTGACCAAAATAAGCTTAGCTCAGACACTGAAAATAATTATAGATTTTATTAAATATATTTTTTTCTGCTAATTTAAATATTCACAGCTACATACAGTATGGTGAGCACAGCAGTTCCTGCTTCTGAGACATGAATCTAAAATACTTCAAGCTGACATTACTCAGAAGATCATCATGTCTAGTTGTCAGAGCACTAGAATGAGCTCTCCTAGGGATTAATCCAGGGTGAACAGCAAAGCTTTTACTGGACTCAAGTTAGTTTGCATCTTTATCTGATTGCTATCCAAAGCTCTTGAATATGGAAAGAGAACTGAAATCTCAAAGGAACAGACTTGCTATAATAAATACCCATTCTTCTCACTTCTGGTCAGGTTGTAAATCAAACTCTTCCCATCTCCCACTGTTTTAGAATTTCTTTTTCTAATTCTAAAACAAAACAAAACAAAACAAAACATGAAACTGGAAAATCGACAAAAATAGGGAATATCTGGGGATAAGGATCAGGCAAGAGAGGTGCTGAAGTAGGGATAAGAAAACATTAGGAACCAGTAATTGTTTTCCTCTCTCACGTAAAATCTAATAGCCATGGAAGGATAAAACTCATGAAGCTTTCCACTAACTCTGAGCTGGATTTGTGGAATTTTTCAAGACTAATTTATGCTTAATATTAACATTATCTATCTATTTATCTATATATACATATATATTGGTCTATCAATCAGCAGTGCCTTTGTAAAATGTTATAAAACTGGAAAATGCTGTAGTTACTCTGAAATGCAAATCTTTCCTCCCATTTTCTTCCAGAAAACTCAACTCCTTGGCATCTCTTTGTATAAAGACCTCTAAATTCAGGGTCAGTTAAGGAGTTTACTGAAAGTAGATTTTTTTTGTCTCATCTCTAGGGTATTTTTACTTGTACTGCTTTCTCTGGATCGAAATAATAAAAATAAAATTCTATGTCAGATTCTCTATTTTAAGATAGTGTGCTTTCTTTTGGGGAATGTCTCTGGAGGAAGTATTTGATTTCACAAGAGTAAATAAAGTAGAAGTATTTCAAAAAGGATTATTCATATCTTGTACTCTCCAAGACTGCAGATACATTCCTGATCATTCTGTTTTGGTACATCTTTCAATAAATGGATACTCAAGTAAAACCTATAATTCTGTATTATAAAACATTATTTTATGACTGCTTCCATTGCTGCCTTTGCCATTTTAATATATCATTTCAGGTTTCTTTTACTATTAGGAATTTTTTTCAACAAATGAATAATGATAATACTAAATGTAATCCTTTGATAGTAAGGGAAAATCTAGGAGATTCAGGGAGACTGGGAACTTGCCAGCTTACACACACATATGTTCAGCCTATTCTTAAATGACCTGAATCTCCTTTTTTTTTTCTTCAGAAAAAAATTGAAATTGAAATTGAAAAAATTGAAAATTTCACTAGTTTTAGGAAGAATGCCCTGATTCTTTCTCTCCATTCTGTTCCTTGTGTCTATGCTAGTGAACTCATACAGGTGTTAATTCATGCATGTTTCAATGGAAATTAAAGTGAATTTGAGAAGTCATTACTCATGTCACACCCTGTATCATTTTCTTCTTTTTGTCTAGGTTCCAAACAATTGTTAAACACCAACTAATTATCCGCAAACTCAAGAAATATTAACAAGTACAAAAAAGGCTGATATTAAAAACTAATTTAGAATTTAATTCCACTGACCTGCATTGCAAGTACTGTGTTTTGTTTGAATTATGTAAGCATATACTGCTATATCTGTATGTATATAAACATGCTCATTACCGCATACATTTCAATATTCCTACCATCCTACGCAGTGAGAAATAAACATGCTTATTATAAGTATTGCAGGCAGAGAATATACCACTGAAACACAATCACTTTTCTTTCTTCAATAAAGTGTTAGTATTCTTTAAAGAATAAGAACTTTGATATAACACTTCTTCCGTATTTATGCTTGTTTCAGCGCATGATGCAGATTTTTACTTGAAGCATATGCGCAGTCCTGAAGGACCAGACCAGAGGTCACTTACCCATTAAGATACATCTGAAACAGGGCATCCAAATAGTTCTAAGTTACTCAAAACTTAATAATTGAATACTTACCTATAATAGGAGTTTCTTTCTAAATCCCTGGTGGTAGAGTAGAAGTTCTAAAAGTTTAAAGGAAGATCCAAGAAAGACTTAGTTCTTTAAAAGTTTAAAATAGACTTTGTGTGTCTAATTTTAGAAAAATGAACTTTGGTCTAAAACTGATGAAACTCAAACTAACTGTCTTATCAAACTGACTGTCTTGTAGACTGTCTTTGCCCTTCCTTACATACTGCTTGATCTTGTTTTATTCATTATTATGCCTTTGAAATAAATTGTCTTAAAAGTGTTCTCTATAATGTTTCAACTATTAAATGGAGGGCAAGATGCAAGAAATACTCATAACTTCAGGCCCCCTAAGGCAGATGAAAGAATTCTCCCAACAGCCTACACATGTCTGCAATCCACTAGTTAAACCAGTCTCCTGGGACGTAGGATGTACATCAGAATTTGCTGCACATCCTGGTTTTCTCCTACGAGTAGCAGACAGACACGTGCTTCCTGACAGCAACTGAAATATGTAAAATATTAATTGTTCTTCTTTGAAAAAGTAGTAGCTTCAGGAAATTTCTAATTTGAATGCCTAATGTTGATTTAATTTATCTAAGGTTAGGAACCTGAAATAAAATTCTAGGGTTTCAACGGTAGGGTCATTAATCCTAAAACATGCTTTAGGTGCACATCCATCTTTCATAGGTCTCATATCTCATTCTAATTCTTCTAGCACAGACTTTCATGATTTTGGCAATTAGTTGTACAGAATATGCATATACTTTTTCTTTTTTACTAAAGAGAAAAGTCTTTTAAGCACAAATAGTTCTATATAGCCCACCCAATAATTAACTTAGAATTATATTTTAGAATTACAAGTTTTAACATTAATGTTTGTACCTCATTTTTAATTTTTTTCTGAAGATCATTTTCTTCATTTTATTTAGACACAGAATTTTTGAATAAGTTTTTATGTTTTCCCAGAAAGTATTGTGAGTGATATTTACCTTTAAACCAATAAAATGTGGGAAGAAAATCTTTCTTTGTCTCCCTTAGATATGATATTTCTTGGTGTCTATGTCAGAAAAGAATTTCCATTTAATAATTATAAGAATTTCTACTCCACCAACAAACCTCATCAGCATTGCATTTTCTTTGGTGTCTCCTCTAACACAGCACTTTTTTGTATCCAGTGTCAATTAAAATAGCAAATTCTATTTTATGGTCTTAGCAATGAACTTACTAATTATAACTAGGATTTTTATAGCCTCTGGAGTAAGACATCCTACCACTATTGAAAGTCAGTGAGGATATGAGAACTGAATTATATTAGGTGCTTCAGAAATAATTTCATTTATAATTTCTTTACAGTAATTAAATTATATTCTTTTAGACTTATGATTTACTTTGCCAAGAAATATCTCAAATCCTTATAAATCCAGAAGTGTAAAGTTCTGCATTACAAGTACATATCATTCCTAAAACCTTGTATTTGAAATTTAATGCCTGTTAAATATCCCAAAATGCAAAAGGTCTCAACTTTTAGAATTTAGACTTCCATATATGTTAATATTTTATCTTCTCTGCCCTAAAACTTTCTATACCAAACTACACAGAGCTGTGAGGCTTAACTATTATTCTATACTTCGGTATTTTCCAGGCAGCATGACTCCTGTGGGATTCATCAGGGAAAGCCATTAGTGCACTCACTGTCGTAAAACTTGCATGATGCCATAAATCTTTTAGCAAGCGGATTTGGAAGATGTTTTTTGTGAAGGTTATGCGTGTAAGGTAAGCTACATTACATGAGCCTTCAATGTGAGCCTTCAACATTACACTCTCTGACATTTAATAAAATAGTGATTGCAAAAAGCTTCATTCTCAAAGGCCTTGTTATGCCAGCACCAGCATGAAACGAGGAATCCTCAGAGTGTCTCCATGTTTAGTTGCAAAAGAATCTGCTTTACTTTTGCGAACTATGTGGTAAAACCTGGTTCTCCAGAACACTGACATCCCTGTAGATTTTTCCAGATAGTGTCTTACTAAATTAGATAAATATTTAAATTAATTAGCAAATACTGTACGTGTGAGTGTACAGACACTTCAAAATGCAATAAATTACTTCTGGCTAATAAATACTATAAAAACTTTATTGTTCTGTTCAGTCAGTTATATTGTTTTCACACATCCTGTATGAAGTTCAGATCTTCCTTGATTTTGTGTGGCAAAGTAGTCTTCTTTGAATGAAAGAGGATATAGTTATATCTGCTAAAGCATTCTCTAACTGAAGCAACTGACGGCAGGGCTAATGGAAATGATCCGATTTCTTCATTTTAATTAACCTTTTTGTTTATATATCTGGACACTGAAAACTTTTCACTATAATCTGCTCAGGGAAATTGAAGTTTTTACTTTAATGTCTTTACTTAGTAGAAATTAGTAGACATTGGCACTCCCTACAATTTTTTTAGCTTTTACCTAGATATCAGAGATATACATATATATTAGCTTTTCTTTCATTTCTTTTCATCTTATAAAGGAAAAGCAGAAAAACAAGATTTTCAGCTGAAACAATTTACTGGACACTGACTGCCTGTTGTTACTTCATGGAACTCAAAACCGATGGAAAAAAATGAGAAAAAAAAAAGACCTTTTTGGTCTGTTTTGGCAAGATAAAATGCAAGATATAAGAATATTTTTAAAATAAAAAATAAAAACCTTCATTCAGTTTAGAAAGGGAAACTCTGAGGAAAAGAGCTTTTCAGTGCTGTGACTTTATGGCATTGCTGGCCCATACTATTAAATACTCACTATCCGGTTTTAGCTGTCTTTGCCTAAAGTCAATGTATATTAGTGTTTGAGTTTGGATCAGGACGTATTTCTGAAGCAAGCCTCCTGATCATCTCTATGTATCGAACACTGGCTGATTTTAGGGGTTTCAGAGCACTTGAAACTCCTGTTGAAAAAGAACAAACCTGAAAGTTGTGGTCTAAGAAAGAGCAGACCTACAGTGCTCCGCCTCCTAAGGGAATTTCTATCCTCTGTGCTGAGGTGAGATCCCTAAAATACATCTAGGGTACTGTGCTATGTATCTGCTAACATTGTCTTCACCTACAGGTACCAAGCAGACGTTGTCCTTCCCTCTCAAGCGCCTCCTCGGCTGGCAGTCAGCTAGTTCAATGGCCAGGACAGGGCATCTGTTTCAGCCCCGTTCCTCTTCCCTGGTCTGAAAACATAATGAATTAACTAGTTGGCCTAGACAATTCAAATACTGATGCCTAAGGTTAGCTGAGAGAGACCAGAAGACCATTAATCATATCCTGAATTAGTGTCCTCCCCAAATCAGGTCTCAAACGCACCCAGTACAATTCAAATCTGAGTCATGAGGGAAGATCTCTGTGCATTGCTGCCAACAGCAGCAACAGATAATAAAATAAAGGGAGAAGACCATTTCTTGTTAAACGTTAACTAAGTTTTTGATCAGCCAGTCTAGTATTTTGCTTACACCACTTACAATGTTATATGACATAAATATTTTAGTTTTTCTTTTCAAAAAAAATTCATAGGGCATCAAGTGGCTTAGTATCCAAAAAAAAAAGATACTATATAAATAACTATGTAGATAAAGGCTTTGGGTTACCATGAATATTTAACTTCAGATATGCCTGCTGGTTCAAGACTGCAACAAGACACAGCAGAATAAAAACAAATAAATAAATGGATAAATAAATAAATATTAAACAATAGCTTTAAGAAATTTCAGGGTTTTAAATGAAGAAAAAAATTATAAACATTTCCAAGGACCAGTTAAAGATATTATTTTTAAAAGGATCAGAACTGTTAAATTTTCAATATCAAATTATTGGAAGCTTTAAATTCAGTGTTTCAAAACATGCAAATGAAATATACAGTCATTTATCTTGAGAATGGATTTCTATAATTATTACAATCATTAATGAGTTAACAACAAAAGGACTCTCAGTTTTGAAAAATACTGTGGTATCATGATATCAATAGAAGTCATTTGGGGAAAAAAGTATTCTGAATTGCATTACTTGAAGCTATTCTCAGGTGTATTGCTCAAATAAGTTCTGGCCCTCAGCTTTCTTTTCTGAATAGTAATTAAGAGAAAGAACACTGTTGATTGGTCACAGGAGAATTATTTCCTCTCATTGTGACATTGTGTCCAAGATACAGAAGAGGAAATGAGGAAGTTCATTTTCAAAAAATCATCTAATTTGTAGTGTTGAATGGCTGCTGCAAAGGAACACCTGAAAAACGAAAGATACAATAAAACAGACTGTCAAACTTTAGTTCTCAGTTAAAAAAAAAAAAGCAACTATGTCATATAAGAATGATAGTTATCAAAGGAAGCTGGTAACTTAACATTTCTTTTTTGAGGAATGAAGACACTCTTCCTTGATTCCTTAACCTGCTTTGATGTTTGCTTTGAGATTCTCATTGAAAATTGCTAAATATTTATTTTTACATTATACTGGAAAGTATGGTTTCATTTTAATCACATCTGTTTCACTGACTTATCAAGACTATAATTAAAAATCTTTCCACGTTTGCTTTGTACAGGCGCAGGACAGTGATGACATTTTCTAATTGTTTTCTTTATGCTTGTTTTAGCTGGGAAATGTGTTTTCCCTGCCTTCTTTTCTCTTCAGACTGACATTTTATCTGCAAACTAAATATTTGTTTTTAATACCTGCAAGATCACTTCTGTTCAAAAAAGAACTTTTTTTTGTCCTTCCTTAGATAAGATTATCTAGATCCTTTTCCTGACTTTTCTATAACTTTTTTTTCTTTTTAACACTTTAACATTTTTAATGCCATTTCTGTGCCTGTGGATACTGCATACCACATAGTATATAGGTAATCAGTGCTGTATAGTTTTATCTCTTTTTTTAGAGTTGGTAATTTGCCTAACCATCTAATGATATAGAAATATGAACTATTCATCTGGATTTATTGATTTTATTTCAACACAGATTATACAGTTGCTCATGCACACAAAAAAGCCAACAAAAATATAATCTTTGCACAGATTTAATTCATCGCTATTTTTATCTTCTTCAGTCTTTTTTTTTTGTAATTTTTTGAGATTCCTCTCATTGTGTAGATCTATAGAATATGAATGTAGATGCACTCATGCAAAATGAGAATTGAACTTAAAACTAAAATGACCTAACGTGAGTATTGTAAAGCGATGAAAAATTAGTATCAACATTGCAATTTCCTTCTCAACCTTAATCCTAAATATAATATCAGACATTAATTTTATAGTGTTTAAATTATCTCAGGAAGGGAACTCATTTTATCATCCAGAGTTCCAACATAGAAAATACATAAATGTATATACACACATACACACAAATATATACATGTGTATAGTATACATAATATAGGTGTATTTTAGTATGTACTCATATAAAAATAAATAGAAATGGGACAAAGTTTTTTGCCTATCTCACCTCTCTTACTACCTCATCATATCCTTGGAAAGGCAACATTTACCTTGGCTCACATTGCTGCAACTAGACCTCGCACCATGTGGCTGGAGTCTCAGTCTCTGCACGAGGGGGCAAGCAACAGGGTTGGTGAGAGTCACCAGGGCCAGAGCACAGTCCAGATCAGCAGACAGATCCATCTCCTCCCAACAAGGCAGGGCTCAGAGAAAGCCTGTCTGCAAGACCCAGCAAAGCGCATGGCTATGGTGCTCTCTAGCTTGGGAAAAGACCAAGAGCAATGGCAGGAGTTTAAATGCCACATTTAGTGGCAGATCCTAAGTGAAGGTAAGGAGGGAGTCCCTGCTTCGCTTTCATGCAGCTCTTTTGTGCAGCAGTCTGATCCAAGTTTGCAAAGCTGCCCTTCAGTGCAGGCAAGACAGCAGGACAAGGTTGCATTTAGGGGCCTGACAAAGTTGGATTTAAACAACAACAACAAGCTTTATTATTATTACTCTTATTGTTTTTAGTTTAGGTTTTTTTTTTAGTTTAGCTTTTTAGTTTTAGTTAATTCAGTACAATTTGTATCACATAATCTAAGAGTTATTAAACTTAATGCTCTTAAACCTAATGTTTATTAGTAGCAATATATTTTTAATCTTAACTTCTGCAAAAATAAATGCATGTGACATAGTGTGACTATATTTAATGATTGAGTATTAAGGTCATGAAACATATCTGTATTCCTTTCTAATGTTTGGAACATCCCCTTGGGATATGATGACTGAGTTCAAAATTTTGTTTTAAAGAAAGTTACACTGAAGTTTGGAAAGCAGGACTCCTTTTCTCCATCTGACTGCCATAAATATCTGTACTTAGGTGGATAGTTCTATTTGTGTATTTGTGTATTTGTCTGTGTATTTGTGAAAATGCAAGTATGTGACATAAACACAGGATAAGCTATACGAGACAGATTTAAAGACATTGAAATGGGAAGATGTCACTTGCATTAATTGCTCCAAGAAAGCTCAAATGTGAGAAGTTAGCAAAGGTGTTTAGGCATGTTTGTTTGCTCTCTCTGATGAAGATAAAATACACAAAAAAACTTTTCCTAGCTGTTCTTAGTTCCAAACTATCTCCTTAGTGCTGATTTTAATGAATTCTCTGAATTTCATTTGAAAGTGCATAGCTCTCTCCACACACTACTATGTATGTCTAACTGAGATATTAACTCCCCTAGACCTTGGAAAGTCTAGGCATCAAATGCTGTAAAGTTAAACTCATATTGTAGGCTATAGTTTAGCAAGGGAGAAAATTATCCAGAAAAAATAAATACTTTTGTATTACAAGATTTGTATTTCAGGTTATAACTTTCCTCTGTCATTCTATATCCTCCTTTATAATTATTTAAGATGCTAAGCATGGACTTGTTATAGATTTACATTATATAAGCTCATTTTTCTTCTTTCCTGACCTTCTTTGAAAAGTTATCCCTAGCAGTACATTTGTCAGTGTCTTCTCTGACTTACTTGTCTGGCAATCTGTCCATTGGCATCCTCATAACATCTGTCATGAATGTCTATCTGCACCATTTTCTAAGTCCTTCATTTGTTGCCTTGTCTGTTCACAATAATTGCCACATTCATCACAGATACTTCTTTTCAAGTAGAAACAATTTCAGTCTCTGATGTTGAATTTAATGTCTTCTTTGTAGTACTTTGTATTTTATTCCTTTTTGTATGAGGAGATACTGTACTCAGCAACCAGTTATATAGGCAGTGCCGACAGAAATATTTTTATCAATTCCCTCATGCTGAGTTTGTTATCTTATTCTTACGTAAGAAAAGAGCTCATATCTCTATCACATCTAATTTTCAGCCCTTCAAGGGGTGCTGACTTGAACCTGCATCAAAAGAATGTGAACTGAAAATTTAACTTGCAATTAACTCCAACGACTCAGTTAAAAATATAGAATGGCACTGTACAGTAGAATTGTACGAATAATATATTATTTTTGCAGCAAAAATCATGGCACTTCAGTCCTCTTGTCATCTGAAGCAGCATGGATGCCATTGCCTTAGTCAGGAAGAGAACACTAGGCAATAGGGAAGTGCTTTCAATCTCCAAATTCTGGGAGAACATCTCATTTCCATGTCAGAAGGGAAATTACATTAGTGTTTCTTTATACAAGCTTTGTGTTCTCCCAGCAGAAAAAACAAATCTTGAAGTATACCAGGAGAAAAGGTATTCTTCAAGATGCCAGACCTAGCAATTGGAGGACCAATGTGCTGTGATATAGTCTCAATATATCAGTTCAGATGTTGTCTTCCATGCAATGCTACTTTGTCAGCAATGTAACTGAAAATACAAAAATTTCTGGAATTCTATATTTAGAAAGGGCATATTCCACATGATCAGCAGTTTACCTTTGTTAATACTTCCTACAGCAGAAAAAAAAAAAGTTTGTTAATGTGTGTCTTTTATTTGTGCCTCTTGAGCACACTAAGCTGCCAAGTGCATGGGCATATCACAGCCTGGAGATAACTCATTTCTACTTTTCTTCACAGAATGAGGCAAAAAGAGGGAAGGGAAGGGAAGGGAAGGGAAGGGAAGGGAAGGGAAGGGAAGGGAAGGGAAGGGAAGGGAAGGGAAGGATTGTATTGCCAAAGGAATTGTGGAGAAGTAGATTCCACACATACCAACCATCCTGGACGTAGTAACTGTCTCTCACCTCAAGGAACCCTCTGTAATGCCATAACTTCTGCTAGGCCCTACTTCTTCTTTAATTTCCCCTTTCTTGAGCAATTCTCTCACAGAACATCTGTATTTTTTTTCCCTAGATACTAAGGCACAATCTATTATTTTTAATATGAATGATTACCAAAGACTAGACTGAATTAGGGCTCACCAATGTGAACAAAAGCACAATTCAGTTTTAACACTGATAGTCTTTCTTCTATGATCTTTTAAATGTGCTTTATAATTCCTACCTTTATAATTCCTACCCTATAATCATGAACTATATTTTGTGGGAACAAGATCTTTTCTCTCTCCTCCAACAAAAAATGTGAAGCTCATCAGTAAATATATTTTCCCCAGCAAGGGAAAGTTTCCTTACAAACATTTACTTTCTTTATAGAAATTTGAACTAGGACTAGCAAAACTGGATTTATGAGTGAATCATTTAACAGTGACTTATCGAAATATTTCACCTGAGGAGCTGGAGGTAGAAGGTTGTTTCCCACAAAGCCAGATTTTTTTTTGTCTCTTTCTCAGTTTTTATTACCACTCACACAAGCCCAAAGTGCTGCAGTATCCCACTAATATTCTACCAGGATTTGCTTTGAGTTTTAATACTCTTTGGCCTTTGACATCCTAAAATATAACACTTTTATTTTACCTGTCTCTCTATCTAATTTAATTCTTCTCTAATGTACATGTGTTTAAAGTCTCTGATAATTAATTGATAGTCCTGGACAGAGGAGTTCTCAAATTATAAACACAGGTCACTGTAAAAAAAAAATCATTGCCTCATCTTGGTATATAATTTTTAGTTGCAGAGACTACTTTCACAAGTCACACTATAATTCAGCAACTGATGTACCACTCTATACACTATTCATTACTCTTTCAGTAATGCAGAAAGTAACACCAACTGCAGCACTAACTCTTGGTGTTATGGACATTTGCCTGAGACTGCCAACACATTTCACAAAGTCTCCTGAACAGCAATGAAATAATAATGACTTCTTGGTATGTAGCTAATGATGCGGGGGCTTAGAGGACCCACACCTGATTAAGTGTGCAGGGTGGATGGTGTGCAGTTAATGTAATGTAAAGTAATGATGGAATAAGTAGAATAAAAACAAAAGCTAAAATGCCTAATTCTCTGTGTGTCAAAGTGAAGTGCAACTATTGTGAAGAGGCTTGCCCAATTCTGTATAACTTGTATCAGTTAAACCTTTTCAATATGATTTGATGAACTGAAGACTTTATACTGGTTTTCTGTACAGGGAGAGAGTACACAGCTCCATGTGCCATAGGAATATTGGCTATGTTCCAGTGTTGATCAAAAGTATTCCTTTTGAAATTAGAATCCTCCCATTTAATACAATTATAACAACATCAATTTGTATACATTTATTTTCTATGACTAGTTTTTCACCAGGGTCTTTATTACTTAGCAATGCCTAGTACAATATAATTTCCTTTCTCACTGGCTCTGTGACTATCATGTCAGTAAATACATCAGCTGTTATGTCTAGGGATACCTGATCTAAATTATTTTTAACAATATATTTCTCCCACAAGTTAAAGACTCATAAAGTTACATGAGTCACTGTATATTCATTACTCTAAATTAAGGTCTATCTAAAAAAATAATCCTAAGAGTCTGTAGCAGACTACCTTCAGTATTGCCTCTGAGAATATGTTTATTATCCTTTTACAAATTATCCTTCCTCATTCTCTTCATTTTTTTCTTTTCTAAAAGGGAATCCTGTTTTTCACTTGAGTTGCACAAAGCTTATGTCATTCTTTTAATGCATATACCAATAGTTTTTGTTTGTTTGTTTGTTTGTTTTCTGTATCAATACCAAGATTTCTATGATTAGGTTAAATATGTCCGCTATTACTCATCAAGAAATTTATGCACAAATCTGAAAGGCAAGCAGATAGGCCAGTGAGTTGATTTACAGAGAAGCCGCCTGACTTCTCATTCCTCATCTCAGAATGTAAAATAAGAAATAAAGTAATAAGATAATACTTAAAAAGATGTTTTTAAAATGAGATGAACTAAAAGGGAGAGAAACAGAAATATCCCTAAACAAGCACAAATCAAGCTCTGTTACTGAACCAAAGGAAACAGAACATCTCAGTCCAGGAACTAGGAAACAGCAAAAGCAATGAAAAGAAGACTCTAACTCCATTCTCAGAGGAGTTCAAATACCAGAGATAAATTAAACCTACCTAAATCCTAAGAGAATTACTGAGCTCTGCTAAGAATTGTTGCTTTAACCTTTCTCTTTCTCTGCTCTTGTGTGTAGCTAAACAGTATCTGCTTCAAAGACACTGGTCTGAAGCACTGCCTCTTTCTAGTGATCACAGGTTCTTGTACAGAGCATCTGCACAAGAGGAGACTCCTGATTCTGCTGGGGAATCAAGTGGGGAACTGGAGATGCTGAAATTTCATTCAAAAGATCTCAATCTGAGAAATACACATTTGAAAGAAGTGACCAAAAAAGTCATAATCCAATTCATTTTTTGACTTGAAAAAAATCCTTCATAATGCTTCTTATAAAACAACATATATTAATTTGTTCACGTACTTCAAACCAGGCTTATATTCTAAATCTTTCAATGGTTGTAGGAAAGGGATCACATACTATTAATAACAGCTGAGTTTAGCAGCAAGGTATAGGAAATTTTGTTTTCATCACTTTCTGTCCCACCTCCTTTCCCAGTCTAGGACTTTTTTTCCTCTTTATTTCCTTCTAATATTTTATATCCTATCTAAATACCTTCTAATATTGCAGTATGCCAACAAATAATACACCATTAAATTCAAAACTGATTTGTTTATAAAGATCTGATTAAAACACTGCAATGGTGATTGCAGGGGGTCCTGCTTTAAAGGGATGGATTTCATAGATGCAGCCTAAGTAATGAGTGTAAGCAAGTAATGAGAAGATGAAGTTTGTGTTACTCATTATAAACAAAAAAACCCCACAAATTATATAAGAAAATGTAAATGCGTAAATAAGCTTCTACAGTTTCATAATGAAAACAAACAGAGACGTGGGGATCAAGCTCTTTCCCTTCCGATAGGAGGGCCTTGCATCTTGGTACGGATCATTTAGCAAATCCACACTTTGCCCTATTAAGCAGCACAATGGAATAAAATTTAAATTATACATGCTCCTAAGAGTATCAAAGAAATCTGACATCCAGAAAGATAAAGAAGCACGGCAACATTTTACTAAGCCCACAGACAGATGAACAGATGTCACAACAGGCAGCAGCGGAACCAATCAAGGAGTCAGAGACGAGAATATGCCAAGGGATCAGACCCAGGCCCAGATGCCAATGCTAGAAGAATGCATCTCTTAACAGCTGGTTCTATCAAGCATTCCCCATATGTGGAAGTATGTGTTGGCTTTAGGCCTAGTACACATATGAAAAAAAAAAAATATCGACTGCAATACAGTCAAGACTGCCAGGAATGAGCAGAAACTCTGCCAAGTTTGTGCTGAAATTCTGCAAATCTGACAATTGCTTTTCTATTTGTGAAAGTCCAATGTGACCCTGTAGATTTGCATGTGTATATATTTTAAATCACAAAATAGGTTTGAACCTTCTAAAACAAATTCTTATCTAAACAGCTTGCAGGAATTAACCTGGGCTATCTACACAACCTTGCACTTTTCTCCCATACCTACCCCCCCCTCCAAAAAAAAAAAAAAAAAAAAAAGTTAGAGTTAGCCTTAGTTAAACAGGAACTTACTAGATGTGTCACTCATTGGAATTGCGATTGACATTCCAATAAACTTGCACTTCCTCCTGCTGGCATCCATTACTGGCAACATAAATTAATAACATTAAAGGAAACCTGGGAGAAGTTAGACTAACAAAAGAGGTCAGTCTCCTCTAAGAGACCTCCAAGAGGAGCCTAGAGGTAGTGAAATATAAAATTTCTGACTGCTTCTTTGCTTTATAAACTTCTATTAAAATATTACATTACATAAGGTCCTAAATTGAAGAGGTCATAGATTACTAACTATAGCTTAACCTTCTACTTGGCTACTGTCAAACATACAAAATAGCTAATTCACAGTCCTTAGGACTTGTTAAGTTCTGCCAGCAGGTAGATGAAACAGCAACCAAGTCTTGACAAACTGCCAACTTGGATTTTTTACTCAAACTGGCAGTCATGGCAAGACTTAAAAATAGATGACCTTTTCTGCTAACTTAGAGATGGTCAGTGTTGACAGGCACTCCAAGAACAGGTCACTGAGCTTGCAAAAAAGTCTTTTAGGGAAATCTTTATGCAGATGTATTTCTTCTTATTCCTGATAACTTAGAAGCTAGGGTACTTGATGTCTTGTGCAATACAGGATTTGAAGAACTTTTCTCTGGACAATATTCAGCCCAGGAACTATTTTAAAGGGAAACTTCCCTTTCAGATAAGGGAAGTTCTCCCTCTGAGAAGAAATACAGAATACGAGTTAGCAACACAGCTGAGACACTCTGGATATCACTTTTGAATCAAGAAACTTTAAGTTGTCTTTGGAGCCAAAGAAAAATCAGGAATCAGATTCCAATGCTCTCTGTTATATCAAGAAGCACAGTCCAGTAAAAGCAGATTTTAAAAAACAAAACAGCTAGTGCTGAGGACCTGAAACCCATATATAAACAAGGAATTGTTGCACGCAAAATCTTGCCGTGGTCAGAGGGAAACACATCCTATGTATGAAGACAAAAAAAAAAAAGGCCAATTAATATTTTTACAGTCTAATATCCTACATTATCTAATTAATATGGAGAAAGATTTAAAACGGCTATGTATAATTTTCCTTTGTCCATCTCTTTTCCCTGGCACTATGCTTACCCTTCCTATGTTCCTGTGGGTCCTAGTTTTGATAATGCAGTATCCCTCAAGAAAAGGGCTACAATAAATCAGCAGCATCACAAGGTCTTTTCTGGGAGGAGTGGAATTTCTTATTTTTCACACCGAAGGACTACAGCTATTTTTATGTTTGCTTATCACAGTCTGCTGCTTTTTCACTGGTTCCTAGCTAAAGCTGCAAAGGTGCATGACAGCTTTCCCTGTCACCATTATTTTGAATGGCTAATATTTGTGTTATTCACAGTGACAACCTAGGACTGCCAGAGCTTCACCACATATGATTTGCTCAGGGCTTCACCTACTGAATGCTGCACAATGTTCACTAGAGCACCAGGACCGTTAAAGTAAGCTAAAGCCACTTCGGGCCAAAACAAGCCCACAGAGCTTCTGGGATTCGTGAGGTCACTCAGTTCAGTACCATAGCAAAAGCTAAACTCACATTTAGTTCCTACAACTTTCTTTTTCTTGGGGGAGGCGCGTGGAGAGGGAGGCGCTGGTCAAAAGGAGGAGAGGGATGGTATTCCGAGTTAGACCTCATCTAGTCTCAGGGACTGAACGACTAATAGTGATTAGTGCACATTTTAAAGCTTCCTAGGACACATCTTTTGAGTTATTTTCATTTGAGAGGAATCAATTTGTACTCTCTTGAGTTTGTGCTCTGTGGAACGAAGAACAGTGAGTGGACTTCTGGAGAGACTTACTTCAAAAGTGCATTCCTGATCTGGACCAAAATACCGATGCAGAGGTCCTCTAAGTGGGTTAGGAAGTTGTTTGCTTTGAAAAGTGAGTTTGGCACTTAGAGTTTGAGATTCTAAACGCTTGGGTCACTTCTGAGAAATACTTAAAAATACATTGGACTTCTCATTGTAAAGCTTTATTTCACCACTCCAGTGTCAAGCTGCACAGCCTATATAACTTATCAAATGTCTTCCCAAAGGCACTTCTCATCAGCTGACCCATGCTATTTGCAATTCTCAAGGTGCAAAACCTAGCTGAACTATAGAATGCTATTGCTGATCTGAGCTTTTGTAATTTTTAATAGCTTTTATGGCTGTAGGCAGACAGCTACTCTCAAATGTTTCTGGGGTAGAGGAAGAGAGTCCACAGGCCAGAGCCTCACACATCATCTCTTTCCCTGCTTATATTGAGATGGGAAAGATTGGATCTTCAGTTATCTCTTGCATGTGAAACGCAAAACCTCCATGTCTGCTACAATCTTCAGCTTTCTCATCCCTGCAGGCACTTTCTGCAACACTGTTCTCACAGTCGGCATAAAGGTGCACTGTTAACTCGAAAGAATGGAACAGTACCAAGGGCTCAATTTAATATTGCATTTATTAGCTATATACATATGAGATGCTATATTGATGGTAATGTTTTATAGTTGTTGCAAAATGAGTTGAAACTGACACAGTGCTTTTAGGATATAGCCCTGGATGTCACACACTGAAACCTGAACCTTACTGATGCTATGTTGCCTAACTTAGGCAATGAATTCGCCTAATGTAGACAATGAATTTACCTGAATTTAGGCAAAGTGGACTGAAAACCACTCTAGAGAAGCAGGCTACTCACTGGTGTTTTCAGCAACTCACTTCAAATCAGAAATTTTACTTTTTCTCAATTCTGAGTATCAGTATTATTTATTACTTTTTGGGGGGTTTGTACCCTTTTTCTCATTAAACAAAACATTGAGAATTTATTCTTCAACCTTTCAGCAACATGCTTCAGTAACATGCCTTTGCATTTCTTCTGACTTGGCCATTTCTAAGAAATATTGATACTATCAAAAGTACAGATTTTCTCAAGATTTTTCACTCTTGCTCCTGTTCTAATTAAGCCTAGTCACTTGAGGTGACTTACAATCTTCTAAACTTGAATTGTCAAAAACATCATTACAATACAGAACATAGAATATAGAATATGCAATACACAATAATTGAAGGTTTTTGAGTTAATGCAATCCACAAAAACATATAATGAATTCTAAGGCTAAACTTTTCACATTTAAATATGTAATTTTCAGCATCTAGACTAACTTTACATTATTAAATAAAGATGATGTAAAAATGTTTTTGCAAAATATTTTTGCTTAGATAACCAAGTAAAGATTTAGGACTCTAATTTCAAGTTTAACAATTTTAAAGGCAGTGCCCTTTGATAGCTACCTCACTGAACTAAGTCCAAGGACTATCTTTTTTTCATTGTTCTTTATGTTGTCACTAAGCCAGTATAAAACATTACTTTTTTTACCTTACCTTTTTCTCTTGGTCCATTAAGTTCAGAAATCTTTGTGAAAGGGATACTTTCATGCATACTTAGATAATTGTAGGTGTACTGGTGATACACTATCCTTCCCTATCCTTCCTTGTAGTCAAATTCAATTAGATTAGATTAGTCAATTCAATTCACACTGTTTGGTGCCTAGTCTCCTTCACAGTTATCTCCCAACTTTAATATTAAATATTTTGCTTTCTTCACCCAAATGACACCAAGTTTTTCTTTTCCTGTCAGTTAAGTGTTCCTATATAACAGTTTAACACCTCCGTTGAATCTTACATTTCTTGAGAAATAAGCTCTCTGCAATCATCAGTCTCTAACTCTAGACCTCAGTTAGGATCTTTATTATCCAATAGTAACTATTTTTGCTTATTCAAATGGACTACAAAGTTAAAGGAATTATCTGCATTTTTTCTTATTTTATTAATTTAATATGTGTTTTGAGACACTTAGAAAAAGAAATTCACTTTTATCTCTCTTTGAAAGGAAGAGAAAATGGAATATCTACTAATTCCATTTTTGTTCTCTTAGACAGTATTAATTCATAACCCGCAGGATTCCCTCTTAGCCATGGCAGCAACATTTTAATCGTATGTAATAATGACATCCTAGACATGCAACACAAAATTATCAAAACTTGCACTTTCACTGATAAGTCCCTTAAGTAACAAGTTTCATTATCCACTTCAGCTGCAAGAGATAAAAGTACATTTAACTAACATGCAAAAGTCGGACTATTTAGGCTTTATAGGTTTCATTTAAGCTGCCGCTCAAAATAAGAAGTAATTTGCCTTATTATCATTAGCTTTCAGAGAATTGAAAAGTGTCAAAGCATAAAATTTAATCATAAAGCATCCTAGTGTTCTCTTTAGACATGGCTATTTTTCTTTCAAGTGTTTCTATTACCTTCTCCCTCTTTATGTGTTAAACTTTCGCTTTGCTAATGTTTTTCCCCTGTGTTGTTTTAATTTGTAGCATCAAATCTTAAATTAAGCGAAACTGAGTCTGGACAGTTATCACAGTAAGGAAAAATTAATGGCAGATTCCTGTAGGGATCAGTGTTGTGACCTAGGCTTACCAATTACCTGCAAAAAGTGGTGAAGAACAAGCTGTCAAGGTTTGTTGATGATACAAGACTATTCAAGGAATGAAAGCTAGAACAGGCAAAGTGCTGCTTAACAGTCTACAAAAAATACATCAGTCAAAAGGCGGATGACACTGAATATGATTAAATAAATTAGCTGTTACCATTTACATAAAGAGATGCTGCAGGTGATAGCTTTATGAAATAAACGGAGAAAATAAGTCACCTCAGCAGGGTGTTGTGGGAGAGACATGACAACCTGTAGTGCTGTTTAACAGCTAGTTGGGGCCTATCAAATCAGCAGGGCCCTCAATCAAGATTTTGTGTGTCTCTAATAAAAGGGTTTAATTGTTCAAGAGGTGCGAGTTAATTTTCTGGCGAGGTGGCAGCCAATGCATGCTGTCCTGCTGCATACACCGATCACTGTGTAAGTACTGTCAAATGACAAAGCATAGTGGATCAGGACACTAGGGTTTATTTAATAACCAGAAAGACTGCAGCATTTATAATTCCTTAATTATTTCACTACTTACTAAATCATGTGAGAATTAGCCTCACTCGCTCACTAGGTCTCATATTCTTTCCCAGGAGGGAGGTCACTCCTGGTCTGGGAAGATTATGCAGAATGTTGTGTTTGCTTCAGCTGTGCTTGTAGCTGCTTGTAGTTGACAGTCTTGGACAGGCAGTCCCTGAGCATCTTCTCTGTCTCCATGCACCTCCCTAACATCCAGGATCTCCCCCCACTTCCTGCATCTTTTCCAGGATCTCCATCTTTTTCAACCTCTTCTCTCTGACACTACCTCTTTTCAGGAATTCCCCTTTTCAGCACCAATTCTTTTTGGCCCAGGCCCTTGGTTTTCCCATCTAAATATTCAGTGTGCAGAAGCACAATGCATGATGAACTTCCTAATTGATGGTCCCATCCCGTAGCTCTTTATCTTGTATCTGGGGGACTCAGGATGTACCACTTTTGTTTAACCCATGGGATATCAAAATTCACAGGCAATCCTTACTAGCGCTTTCAGCTAGAAAGTAGAAGACTTCTGCTTGAGAGTTCAAAAGTTCAATTTTGGACATTTCCCTGCCTCCCACCACCACACCCATACAACCAATTACTGATTGCCTAACAGAAATCACAATTTAAGGTATTTTTTCACCTATGACGGAGGGAAATCCAATTTCAGACGGCTTCCACAGAACTACAGAATGGCTGAGGTTGGAAGGGACCTTTGGAGATCCAATACACCCTATTCAGTAAGACGAAACATTTCCTAAGGGATTCTATAGCTCTCAGTTCACTATAAAAAGGATCCCAGCAGTCTAGATAAAACTGAGTGTCTAACTTTTAGATGGGTAAAATGAAGATGAGTAGAATAGTACCCATTCTTTTTAAATAAATATTAAACCAGGCATCTTGTGAGATGAAAATGTAATTAAAAATCATATAATTAACCACCCTTACACAGAGTTAATATTTTACAGTTAGTCATTCTCTAATCAGGATTCCTTAATTTTGAAAATATTATAATGTCCTTCTTATGAGTGTACATGTAATTTTATGTTTAGGGCTGTTAATAGCAAGCTTAAAAGACTGCATGATATGTCAGCTTCCAACTCTAATATTCTCTTTGATTTGATGAATCTAAATAATTGATTACTGCTTTGACCTGTATGAATATGATTTCAGTTAATTTCCAAATATTTCCATTAATATAGTCATTAATACAATACTTCTGTTTTAAAAAGTCCAAAATATTTTACATATCATATAAATATTTATGCTCTCATCTTTTGATAAAATACTTGGCAGCAATTAACTATGAATTACTTGACAAGTGGAATTTAATATTTCTGAAAAACAAAGCTCTCCAACTCTCCTTCCCTCTCACCCATCCTCCTACACAGATACTCAGAAGCACATACTCAGAATTGCTTCAAATGTATATATCGAAAATAATTTCTAAAAAATCATTTATGTCATGCATGCTTTGATTGTGTCTTCCTCCTCAGGACCTTTATGTACTTACTGTTAAACAAGAACAAAATGAAAGAATGTTACTATCTCAATTGACTAGAGTTAGTATAATGATTATATAAATGACAATGATTATATAAATGACAAGACAAATTAGATCTAAAATAACTGTCTAGATTGCCTATGGCATAATTTCTTTCATTTTGATGTATACATGTAAAAGCTAAAGGAGAAAAATCTGATTTCAGGAGTGGAACTGCAGGCATCTAGCTGTAGACACTGTACTGTAAATATAGAAGAATTAACAGTGAATAGCAATAAGTGATAGTGGAAGTGAAAAGCAGTTAAAGATTAAAAGTGTAGGTAACACCATATATATACATATATATATATATATACAATTACAATCATTTTTTTCTGTAATCAAAAAAAAATGTTACATCTGTTCTTCATCTAGGTCAATTCTCTACCACGCAAATAACCCGCTCAGAACTTAGTTTTAATATACATATAGTGTTTTGAAGTTGTCATGGTTCAGATCCTTATGTCCCCATTAGCAGTAGGTGTGGCTTCAGTGCACATCTCGAGTGGAAATTGTATTTCAGTTTCCTACAAACAAGCTTCCACTTCAGAAACTTTCTGCAAAGTGAACCACCACGAAAAAAGTGGAGACATTCATTAGAAAACAAAGTATCACCCTGAACCTAAAAAAAAGATGCAGAGGCAGCCAAAAGGATTCAACTATTGCTAGTGTTTATTGCTGGATCTAACTTTGGAAATCTTCTTCTACAATGAGATAGGCAGGTAATTGCTAAGCAGAATGTATAGGGTGAGTTAAGTGCCGAAGAATGGGATCCATAAAGCTAAAACATAAAGAGGATGACACTAAAAACAGAGGAAAACAATAGGGGAGGAATGAGTTTGAAGTCTTCTTTCACAGCTTTAGCACCTAGAAAGAGATTACATTTCCTGAGTTAAAACCTTTCTCAATTATATGTGTCTCAGGAATCTTGTTCTTTTATGCTGGTTGCTTTTAAAACATGATTAATGACAGTAGTTCCATTTCCAATCTATTATGTGTCTATATTTGTTGCAGTTATCACTGCTGTGTTCTGAAGGTCAAATAATATCATCCAGACAAAATCACTTAGACAAGATTTTGGTGGAACTGCAGAAGGATGTGACTCTACTTCCTATAGCTCAGTATGCTCCACCAAGGATGGAAAGGAACAACAATCTCCTTCCTTTTCTCAGATTCTTGTACTGAATAATGCTGTACAAGGGCATTTTACCATGTAGTTTGCCTGACTGTGCTCCACACAGCCTCCTGCTTTGTTATCAGTATGTTGCTAAGTTAGACTGGCTAAATAATTATTCTGTATCATACTCAGCTTTTTCTATATTTTTAAAAATTTTTCCACTGTCAAAAGAAGCTGAAATCCTCTGCACTTTTGACCAAACATGTCTGTTTTGTCTAGACAGTAAATTACTATTATTTCAGAGAAACCCAGATAGTACTGGAGAAGACACTTCAAATCGTAAAACTTTTGTACAACAATATAAAAAACATGGCCATGTAAATACATGTGCACGCTTGCTATTGTAAATTCAAAAGGTAATTTTAGTGAAACCTTTCAGATAACTATTAAAAACAATCAGTGATGTTTATCAAAGTTAAATTTAAAGAATAAACGTTACTCTGTTTTATAGGCTGTATGTTTGCGTGAATTAAACTGAACTATTGTGCATCTGTATTACCATCTTCCCAGCCTCTATTCCTTCCCTTCTACATTTCATTCTTGTCTTGATATTTTGAAAAACAAGGTGAGTTATTGAAGTGACAGTATATCTTAAAGTCTACTCTTTAGTAATGGCATATGTGTGAGAAAAATCTAATAGAAAAAAAAATATGCATGCTGGTTTGGCAGAAACATAAATTTTACATGTAAAAAAGGTCACATATCCTAAGCTCATGAGAAGGTTGTTCTACTTCACAAACTGGAGATTAGTTTAATCTGAAACTATTCTTTAGTAAACCTCACAAAGACTAAAAGCTACTAAGAAACTAAAAGCTATTCTGTTTTTAAAGTCACTTAAGAAGAGATAATAAATATTTCATATTTTTCCCAAACCCTTAAACACAAATAGCAAATAATGCTATCTAAGGGAAATAAAATAGATTTTCTATACCAGGAACTTACATGAACGTGATCTTTCATTTATGGTCGATAAAAGTCTGCATAACAAATAACACCCTCTGTAAGGAAGAAAGACTTTTTTTTTCCTGAGGAACCAATACACAACAAATTTGATTTGAAGATGAAGATTGCTATATTACAGAGCCCAATATTGCTGAGGGGAAACATAAATTCTCTATTAGATTCAGAGAAGTCTGCAAACGGGAGCAATGCAAACATGACTGGTATGAGGTCACAGCACAAACTGTTTTATGAGGAAATTTTTTAAGATGAAGTCATACCCTAATGCCATTTTTCCTTCATTTTTTTTCTATTAAAAATGAGTAGTTTGAACACATGAAATTGAAATACTAGAGTGACTTCCAAGCATATTATAAAGACTGAAGCTAAGAATTACTTGCGTACTTTAAGTAAAAAACACAGTAAATATATCAGTAAACACAAATATGCTTTCTTTTATATGCATACCACATTTACATTTACATCAGCAGAATATTAAAAGAATGCCATTCCAAAACATGTTATTACTCTCGAGTGACCTGTTTGTGCTTTCTCCCAATATACAAGCACTTCCAATATCTTTCTGTAAATCAGACTTGATGTTTTAATTTAGACAATTGAACTGAAAAAAGATTTTGTATTTTGTACAGTTTTACTGTACTGCTGCTTTTCTTCTTTTCTTTTCTAAAATGAGAGGAGGAAAAAAAAATATTAAGAAATGGTAAAATTAACTGTAAAATATTTTATATTACTTTTTTAAACTCATTTTCCAAAGTAAAACTTTTCTTATACGCCACGGAAGCCTCTCAAACCATGCCATCCTAGCTGACCCATTCGTTTTTACTACCAACCAAAAAACATTCCTTTTCCATGTGGTTCCTGCCTTTCTATAGAAGTGCTCCTCCACCATCAGCCCTTTACAGCATTTTGTCCATACATGTGTACACATACACTTCCTCCATTAATAAAAACCCTAAACTAAGGAAGCAATTAGTTTGGATATTACAGTATATTTTGGGAGTTTGAATAGACCCTGTCTGTCCCAGTTTCCTTTGAAAAGCATGAGACAAGTATAGATGCCTACACTTTGTGCCTGAATCCCCACTAGTTTCCTGACACCCAAATCTGAGGCACTTTTGGATCTGTGGAGTGACACATTTTATCATGTTTGGGTCACTCACCTCAGGTAATGTCAGAATCACAGAACGGATAACGGTGGAAAGGACCTCTAGAAGTCATCTAGTCCAACCCCCCCTGCTCAAGCAGGGACACCCAGAGCATGTGGCACAGGGTGGCATCCAGGCAGGTTTTGAAGATCTCCAGAGAAGGAGACTCCACAACCTCTCTGGGCAGCCTGTTCCAGGGCTCTGTCACCCTCACAGGAAGGAAGTTCTTCCTCACAAGGAGATGGAACTTCCTGTGTTTTAATTTGTACTCATTACCCCTTAACGCAACACTGGCCACCACCAAGAAAAGTTTGGCCCCATCCTCCCTACATTCTCCCCTCAGGTACTTACACATATTGATCAGATCTCTCCATCTTCTCTTCTCCAGGCTAAACAAGCCCAGCTCACACAGTCTTTCTTCATAAGACAGATGCTCTAGTCCCTTAATCATCTTCATCACTCTACGCTGGACCCTCTGAAGCAGTTCCACGCCCGTCTTGTACTGGAGAGCCCAGAACTGCACACAATACTGGAGGTGCAGCCTCACCAGAGCTGAGGGACAGGATCACCTCCCTCCACCTGCTGGCAACACTCTTCCTAATGCAGGATCCCATTTGCCTTCTTGGCCATGAGGGCACACTGCTCCCTGACGGTTAACTTGTCAACCAGGACTCCCAAATCCCTCTTTGCGGAGCTGCTTTCCAGCAGGTCAACTCCTAATCTGTACTGGTTCCGGGGATTATTCTTCCCCAGGCGCAGGACCCTGCACTTGTCCTTGAACCTCATGAGGTTCCTCTCTGCCCTACTCTTCAACCTGTCTAGGTCCCTCTGAATGGCAGCACAGCCCTTGGAAGTGTTGGCCACTCCACTCAGCTTGGAAACGTTCGCAAACTTGCTCAGGGTGCGCTCTGTCCCGTCGCCCAGGTCATTGATGAACAAGTTGAACAGCACTGGGCCAATACTCACCCCTGGGAGACACCACTGCCCACTGGCCTCCAACTAGACACGGCTCCACTTATCATCACCCTCTGAGCTCTGCCATCCAGCCAGTTCTCAATGCACCCATTCATCTTTGGTTCAAATCCGAGGAATGTTTTATTCACAGTTCCCAAAGACTGACTTACCAGAGCATTAAAGATTTGCAGCTTTAGAGCAGAACTCCAAACAGTCTCGTCTAAAAAACAAAATATACCTTGTTAAGGGATATTGTACGGGCTGTCACCTCCAGTAGGCTGGAGACCTGGGGATCCCTCTTGCTGATCTGAAGCCCTGCCTGGTGCATATGGGGACCTGGAGGTCCCAGGCCAGTAGGTACTGCTGCTGCTCTCTCCAGTTGCAAGTTTGGCCACAACCCAAGCAGTGTGTTTCCCAGACACACAGACACATGCAGAGGACACATGGCATGGCCACTGTGGCCCCTGCTCCAGTCGCTGGCGCTGAGACCCTCTCTCCACTCACCTCAGTCCCCCAGGAGCTGCAGTTACACTTACTGCTGCCTGAATTGTCTGCCCTCCACGAATCATCATTATAACTTCTGGGCTTAAACCTTGCTTATATTTCTGGGCTTTTTGCTTAAATAAATTTCCCGAATTACATTTTTATTAAGTTAGTAAAGATTTGCTGATCATCTTTAGACATTTGTTACAAGTTTTCTTTGTACCCTTTAATCATAAATACCACATTATACATCTTTTTAGTAAAGTCTCTTTCCATCTTTGATTTTCTAAATATTTGGCATAAAACAAGCTTAAAACAGAATAAAATAGAAAGGCAAGAAAGAAGATATAAAAAATATATTGCAAAGGCTGATAGTAAAAAGAAATGTTTTAAAGCAATACAAATAGGGTTAATGTTGAAGCACTAAAACAAACTAAGAAAAAACATAAGAAAAATTTAGATCAAAGTAGCAAAGATAAATTTAAGGATGCACATTTCAAGAAAATTTAGAATTACTTTAACTTGCTCCCACATGCACCATAGGTAAAAATTTCAGTAGAATCATTAAAAAGACAAGTCACGTCATTTTAGTCATTTTGCCATCAAGAGATGAGTCTGACAAATGTTTTGGAAGAAATGAGTAAGACTGGGGAAAATTCAGCGAACCTGAAAAGTTATTGCTTCTTACCTCTGTAAACATAAGGCAAAGAAGATCTGTTTCTGCAGAGAGGTTAAAGGTAATGTTTAAGTGAGATGTGAGACTTTAACTCATTTTGTAGGTAAAGCAATATACATGTACAGTGACAAGGTAATACAGAAGATACAGAAAAAAATAAACAAAAAAAATGCAAACAATAGTCCAGTCTGAATCACAGTGATTTTTATGTTGCTTTTTATGTGACATGTTTGTGGGGAACATAATTTTAATAAGTTCTACTAATGCGTATTTTGACAATCCAATCTCAGTGTCACTGGGCAAATATCGTACTTCCCATATCAACGTGTTCCACATTTTATTTTTTCTCCTCACATTATTCTCATCATTTCTGCCAAGCTCTAGTTTGTTGTAATCCATTAAAATTGTTTTGGTAACTTGTAGGCATCTTTCAATGATATTTAAATACAATGTACCTAATGCCTACAGCTTACAGGACACCCTGTGCAGTGTTAATAAAGAAAGACGGTTTCACAGTGTGACATCCCATACATAAATTTGAGATTTCTTTTTTTAAATAGGACAGTTAATCTATGTATAATCCTTCTTGAAATTAAATTCTAACATTATGTGACAGGATCATGTTTGGAATTAACATAAAGCTTAGTATTGGCAAACCAAATAATTACTGCAGTCTTCTGATCCATCTTAATATTCACACTTATTAGCAAAGATTTAGACATAAAGCGACCACTATCACTCATTCAGTGAGGATTACTTCACCAAAGATAATACAAAGCACAGCAGCAATGAATTGACATTGCTAAGTTTTTAGTATATAATTCAGCTAACCATTTAAAGGTGGACTTCCGGATAAAAACGCTAGGCTGCAGATAAATTCAATTAAGTTAGGAATAAAATATTTAGGGGATGAAGCAATCTCAAAAAATGTTTCCAGTATGTTGATTCAGTTACCTGAAATGTTTTGTAATATAAACTTGAAGGTTTTGCAGATGGTGCTCTGTTTTATTTATATGGATTGAAAGCAGACTCAACGGCAGAGATCAGAGGCTTGTGGTCAGCACCATGGAGTCTAGTCGAAGATCTGCAGCTAGTGGTGTCCTCCAATCACCACTACTGGGTCCAATCCTGTTCAATTCATCATCAGGGACCTAAATGAAGGGACAGAGTGCACCCACAGCAAGTTTGCTGATGATACAAAAGTGGGAGGAGTAATTTATACACCAGGGGGCTGTGCTACCATTCAGAAGGGCTTTGCCAAACTGGAAAGATGGGCAGCAAGGAACCTCATTAAGTTCAATAAAAGTGCAAGATCCTGCAGCTAGCAATATACAAACCCAAGCAAGTACAGGCTAGGGGTTGACTTCTGGAGAGCAGCTCTGCAGAGAAGGACTTGGCAGTCCTGGTGTGCATCAAGTTGACCATGAGGCAGCAACGTGCCTTTGTGGCCAAGGTATCCTGGAATGCATTAGGAAAAGTGTTGCCAGCAAGAGAAGGGAGGTGATCTTCTCCCTCTACTCAACCCTAGTGAGGACACATCTGGTGTACAGTGACCAGTTCTGAGCTCCCCAGTACACGAGAGACATGGAGCTACTGGAGAGAACCCTTTGTGGGGCTACAAAGATGATTAGGTAATAGAGCATCAGTCTTACGGTGACAGTTTGAGAGAGTTGGGCCTATTTAATGTAGAGAGGGGATCTTATTGGTGTATACAGGTATCTTAAGAGAGGATATCAAGAGAATGGGGCCAGACTATATTCAGTGGTGGCCACCACGAGGACAAAAGGCAATGGCCACAAACTGAAATACAGGAAGTTCCATCTGACTTCAGAGAAAATATTTTTTTAGTAGAAGAGTGATAGGGTACCTGAACAGGTAACCCAGAGATGCTGTAGAGGCTCCTTCTCTGGCTGTAGTCAAAACCTGCCTGGACATGATCCTGTGCAAAGGGTTCTGGGTGGCCATGCTTGTACAAGTTGGCTAATACAGTAGGTGTATCAAGAAGCTGTCTCTGCTGCCCTCCAGAATTCTTGACTGCTTGTGCCCCATCATGTTACTCTACCAAAAGATGTCAGAGAGGTTAAATTCTCCCATAACAACCAGAGTTTGTGATCCACAGACATCCTAGAAGACATTTTCAGCTTTCTCACCCTGATGACACAGTCTGTAACACACTTAGACCACCGCGTCATCCTTTCTGGCTTCTTTTCTGACCCTTATCCAGAAGCTCACGACCAACCAGCTTGTCACTGGTCCCACAGAAAAGCTCAGTATGTTTGGGCTGCTCTGCTATACACCAGGCAATTCCCCGCTTGCCTAGCACCAATCTTCCCTGCCAACTTTCCTGAAGGTTGTGAAGGTTGTATCTGTCTACCAGAACATGCCACTCATGAAAGATGTCCCACTGTGTTTTAATTATTTCAAGGATGTCACAGTTCTAAGGCTGCATGTGAAACTCCAGTTTCTCCTATCTTTTTTCCCAGGCTCATCTTTATTCTCTGAGATGGAGAATCCCACACCAGTGCAATTAATTTTATCTGCTCGCTCCACACTGAACTACTTTAGTTTAACATATATCCCAGAAGATGCCAGCTCTTGTTTTGTTTTGTGTGCTGAAACACTCCTCTCTCCTGAAGAGCCTTGTGAAACTATCGTCAGATTTATGCCTGAGATGAAAAGCCATCTTGATACATTCAGCAGTATACCAGCTTAAAAATACCATGTGTCCTGACTGCAAAAGACTTGCAATAAAATAGAAGGCAAGAGCCTGGGATAACAGTGTTTACAAGTAATTTCTGAGTTTTATAACCTTTGATTTTACGTAAAGATACATTTTTATCTTAGTCACAAGAAAAAAACTTGGGCTAAAAACAAGATAAGGGACCAGTGACTAAATTATAGCCTTATCAACTATATGAAGATGTTTTTCCTCCTCTAAGCCTAAACCCTCCTTTATATAGCAACAGTTAATAGTATTGCCACTATATAAATGTATGTTCTACCAATCTATGCTGTGATTGGCACAAATTATTTCACATAACTATCACATAATTTGAATCTCTGGAAAGTTACTGCCCCTCACAACATTCAAACATTTTTAGTATCATGAGTTCTTATCACTGGCATTTCTTATCCACAAAACAGTGCTGTATACATTATTGCCTCTCTGGAAATAGAGAAGAACTACTTCAAACTGCAGTTATAACATTCAACGTAAAATCATAAGCTTTGTAGTAACAGGTAAAAACTGCCATTTTTAATGGGTCATTCTGATAATCTGCATTTGGAAGATTTCCAGTGGACTCTGTGGAAATATAATCAGTGGTGCAAGTTTAACTCTTAATAATTTTAGATGACTATATTAACAGAAAAAAATCCAATAAAATGCCTTCATCCCTTTCAAATACAAAATATTTTATAAACAAATGGGACACATTCCAGATGAGCTAGTGAATGTTATTTCGAGCCCATCACCTTTGAAAGGTCATGGTTATCAAAAGACTCCCATATGACTAGACAAAAAGAAAACATTTCTCCCATCTTCAAGAAGGACAAGGATGGTTCAGCGAACTACAGGTCAGTCACCTTAACTTTAGTCTCTGATAAAACTAGAAAGCAAATTCTTTTGGAAGCCATGTTTAGGCACATTAAGGAAAACAACCTGATTAGAAAGAGCCAGAATAGATTTAGAAATGGCAAATCATGCACAACCAAATTAGTAGCTTCCTCCAGTAGGAAATCTGTCTCAATGGAAGGGGGTGGCAGTATTTATCTCAACTTCATCACAGTCTTTGACTTCATCTGTCAGATTCTCCTTGTTAGAGGTAAATAATATTTAGAGTTTATGACTAGACAGCTTGCCTCTGAATTCCTGACGATGTATCGTGGTGGTAGCAATTGTTTATTTAGGCAAAACACTTCTTTTACACCCTAGTCTTGCTTTCCATACAGAAGAAATACAAGTTCATGGTTCAGGTGAGAGGCTGTAATGTTACTGAGTGCTGGCAGGAATGCTGAGTAAATTAAAAGTTTAGTGAAGACATTTTGAAGTTTTCAGATTTTTTTTTTCTGGATTAAAGATCAGTTTGAATTTCAATTCAATTTCAATTAAAGGTTTGGGTCACATTTTGTGCAACTGAGAACAATATGTGCTTTTAAGTGCTTTTCAGAGTATCTCCATATGGCTGTTACTAAAAAGAACTATATATAGCTTTGAAAAAGAATGAAATGTTTTTAATTCTAGTAGCCAACAGCATCTGCTAGTCAGTCAAATATTCAATTTGGTAAGTATTTTGAAACGTGGAGATGTATGATGCCGGCTATATGAAGAAACAGCTTTGTCAAAATAACCTTTCAGATGAGTAGTTGCAATGTTCAGTAAGTGCCCATATCTATTGTTGAGGTGTCTCAAATGTTTCTTTTTTTTTGGTATTACAAGGAGTATTAGTAGCTTAAAGAGTGAATGAAGATAATTACTATATTTTCAGTATGGTGATGTCAGGCTCCATTTTGACTTGTGCTGACTACAGGATGTAGTTGTCTGGAAAAAATCTGGATGAAAGTACATGGGAAGCTCTGCTCTGCACAACTGTAACAAGCAGCAATTCTGACACTGTTCGGATATCTCTTCTGTATTTTTCCCATACTGTCTACTCTAGGTATGCTGAGGAAGCTGTAAGAAACTGAATCTGTCAAAGCATTATTTATTAGCTTACAGTTAAAATGTTTTGTTTCTGCTAAATTAAAACATATTCTTGTTCATGATAAACTAGTAGTTATTGAAACATATTACGTTTAGAAGTAAGTAGTTTACAGGAAACAGTGATTTTTTTTTCTCTTTTTAGATCCTGGTTTATTATTATTTCAAACCATCATGGTTTTGTCAATTTCTGAAGTATGTTATATATAAAATAATTTTATTAGCTAAGGAATAGTGAACAGAAAAAAAATACTGTTAAGTTAGGAGAAAGCATTACTAATCTAAGGACAACACCACAAAAAAGTCCCAGGTGCTTATCAGCGAATTCAATTACACCAAGAAAAAATGGCTTACAAGTACAAAGCTAAAAAGGAGTTTATATCCTTCTTTTTTTTTTTTTCTTTTCCCCACAGTTGCCTTTTCATGGATCTTTACCTGCATTTGATGAGATAGGAGTAAAAGGAAACATCAAGTATTCGTAGGCAGAGCATATATATTAAAAATAATGAAATTGCTCGGCATATAGTAGCTTACCTAGCAGATTGCCACAGCATGCACTCTCATTAGGCTGCTGCTTGAAGCTGAGATTCTTGGCAAAAAGTAAAAATGGAATAACCAGGTGATGGGAGGCAGGCCCAGGTATTTATCATCTGCTAAACCGCTTTTCAAAGAGCCGTAAAGAACATAAGGCTTTTGTAATATATATACGTACTGACAGTTATTTTAGACTCTGCTTTCTGGCACAATTTTTAAGTCTTCTTTAAACTAATTACTGATCTATGCTCTATGTTAACAGATAGTGAAGTGTGGACCGTAGAAGAAAAAAAAAAAAAAAAAAAAACTTGGAACTTGGGAATGTTGAGTACTTTTGGAATTGTTCTGATAGCAATTTGTAGGGATTTGAATTAATTTCCAGCCTGCTGAGGAAACAATGGCTGCTTCTATCACTTTCTTTTTCTCCACAGGAAGACTAACTTCTAAAAAACTGCAGTGGAATCGTACAACGTGTATGAGGATTTCAGCAATAACTACCAGATAACAATTTTAGGAAAGTTTTTAAAAACACACAGCTTAAAAGCAAGTATGACTATCTTGCATATGATTGACATCATATTTGAAGCTATTTAAAAAAAATCCTTTTAAGCTTAGGTCTTCCATATAATATCCAAAGGCACAAAATGAAGTAGCGTAAGAGTGTTAAATCCTTCAGTAACTGATTGTTCACTCTTTCCATGCAGATTCCCCTTTCCACCACTTGACAACCATGCAATTTGCTAGTGAAAGCAGAAGATAGAAAGTGACCCTAAGGATTCACCCTGACATATAGACTGTGCATTATCTTTCCTCTTTCTTCAGTTTCTGCTGCCTAAACCTCACCGAAAGTAGCATTTTTCTTCATTCCTAAATGAGTGTTAAAAATATTTAGAAGTTTACTTTGTGGAGAATTAAATGCAAAGGGGAGCCTAATTCTTTCTCTTTTGCGGGGAGAGGAAAAGAAAACAATATTAACTTCTAGCAAACCAAAACAAAAAACAAACTGTTATAACTGGAAGCATAAAAAAGCAAAATAAAGCAACAAAAAAGAGGTATGCGGCTTTCTCAAGCTGAAGCCCAAGACACGATAAATGGTGGCTTACCTAAAGCCCATTTCTTACAGCATAAGGACAGTTCTTACTTGCCTCCTACCATTACTGCCAAGACAACTATCCGTGTAGCCACTGAAAATTAATTTCCGTACATTGCCTGATCCTCACCACGGCAGGTGACAGATACCCTGACAGTAACAGCAGCCTAGAGAAACCATTGAAAGTGTCATGCAAGAAAACGGAAGGATTAAAAAAGAAGAAAGCAAACAGAAGGGCACAACATGCAATTTCGCACTAGTTTATTGCGGTTGTAGTGGGTGGAAAGGGCTTGGCCCAGGGGCGCTGCAGGGCCCCCGCTGCGGGAGGCGGCCCCAGCCGCCCTGTGCCGGTTCCGACCGGTCCCAGCCAGTTCCGTAAGGGGAGAGGAACAGTTACCCTCCCCAAAACTGCCCCAGGACAAAGGAGCTGCTGTGTGGTGTAAGCGCAGAGCTCGTGCTGCTCTCGGCCTGGTCAAAATTTGCCAAGAGGTGCAGTGGAAACCTGGGAGCTGGGACTAGGAAGGGGGTTTGAGGGCTGGACTGAAGCTGAGCCTGGGGAAGGGGGAGGAAAAGTGCTTCCGTAAGTGTTGATTTAATTCTTTATGTCTTCTTTGTTCCTCAATACCTGGACCAGTAATTAAAAGTTTATGCTAATTCACAGTGAATTAGATGTGATGAAATTCCCCACGTTGAGACTGTTCAGCCTGTGACAATGGTAGTTATTCTTTTTTCTCAAACCTGGTAAGCATAGCTCTGTTAAAATTTTTTCGTGAATATAAACTCTGTTTAAGCAAGCAAACCTCTAGGTTATGAGATACATTTTTAATGTAGATCATAAGTCAGCAATATAACTGCCATTTAAAAATGTATAGCTAAATATTTCAGTTGACACTTGAGTACCTCATATGGTATGTTCAATTTTTACTATTTTAGGGGGTTTTGTTTAGTTTACAATGTTACAATGGAATATAATTCCTTAAAATGGAAAAGAAAAATATGAGGTACAATAAAGCTGCAAGGTAAATTATTTATTGCAAATCACTGTCTACTTCACCAACATGTATTAATGTTGACTTACATTCCTGTTTGCAAAAGTAGGCATAGCTGAATTCTATTGAAAAAAAGTGTTTCATGCCTTAATCCATTTTATGAATGAAGTGCATGCGCTCAGTTTGTCATAATAGTAACGAGGTGTTGTTTAACATGTACAGAAATAGTAAGTTTGGATAATTGTGATTTTACCACAATTGACATAAGAGGTGACATCTGTTCTAATTGGTTGTTTGCAATAAATACATATTATGTTTTGTTTAAAGCATCCAGATGGACAGCAGAGAAAAGTTCATGAGCTTTTCTTTTTCTGTTGTCTTTAGGTCAGAAAGGAGTCCTTGCAAAGAACAAAAGATTATAGCTTCACTGGAAATAAGTAAGTAATTTCAGGTTGCACAAAAGGAATGAGAGGGACAGCAGGAATTCATAGCAGTTTTACTGAGGAGATCAATGAGAAAATACATTGCCAAGGCTCTTCATGAAGAATACTGATTGTGCTGTGCAAAGTGTATTGAAACCCACAAAGCTCCCAAGAGATATCCTAGGGCAAGTCTGGAAGAAAATATTCGACCTGACAGGACACAGTAGGAAGAGGGGAGATTTGTTAACAAACTCTTTAATCCTTACGCTGAGTAAGAATTAAACAGGTCTGAAATGCCTCGTTGTCCTAGGTTGTAAATCTGGACATTGCCTAGTTAATAAAATCTGGCATTAGGAGTTCAGAGCTTTTTTCTGATGGTTTTGCAGTGCATGCTTATTAGCATTTTAGTTCAGCTTGTTGGTTACTCTTTTGAAGCAAATCTTCCAATATCTCCCACTTACTATATTTGGTTGACATTGTGGTTCAATCTTAGAGAATGTAAACTGAATTTCTTCTTGATGAGCACAAGGTGGTCTCTTGAACAGGTCTTAATGTGCTGTAACTGCTCATGGGCTGTTAGTTTGGGGCATCTGCCTAGGGATATTCTGAGATTTATTATGGGAAAGAATTTAATATGAGAGTGGATTATCAGAATGAATTGTTAATAATTGATAGTAGATAATTATCAGTAATATCAATAATAAGTTACTGTGTCTTCCTACACATCTGCTTCTGTCAGACCATGCATAGGTTACAGGTGCTTACTCTAAGGAAGAGGTACGAGCTCCTCTACCTCGCTAAATTGACCAAATTGGGGTCCTAGTGTTATTCTTCTTAGTCAGGAGATTATGGCTTGAAAAAAGAGAAGAATGTCTGCCTCAGCTTCAGCTCTTTTAAATCAGATTCCTCTGCCTCAGATGGACTATACCTCCACAAGTATTTTAAGGTAAAATGCTAAATTCTTCACTGAGATGGTAAAAATTGGTTATGCATTTCTGGTGAGTATTTTAATCTCTGGTAATAAAGTGGGAAAGTAATTAGTACTGTTTTAACATACTGCATCAAAAATTGGAATGAGTCTCAAAAGCATTCTGTAAAATAGTTATGTCTACTGCAATTTCATGAGCTAATCTTCATGGTTATGTCAATACCACTGAACAGGAGCAGGGACTGATTTCTGGGTGCAATACGCAGTGGTTCTGACTGCTTAGAGTTAACCGCTTTTTTACTGGATTTCTCTGAAGAGATCTAAATGGAGCACTCAAAGAGTTAAGGAATGAACTAGGAGTTTAAACAGTGTAGGTAGTCAGTAAGGAAACTTGCTGTTCAAGCTAACAATCATCAGGGATCTGCTTTTATGTAGGAGTATAGGCAGATCCTGGGCTAATAGTATAAGCTAAGACCTAGATAAAAGTTATTTCACTGTCTTCTGCTAAGTGGCCAAATTCTTAAGGATTCCTCCAGTATAGAATCAAAGATTGCTAAGAATTTAGTAAGAATGCAGGGATCTATAGAAGGGAATGGGAGTTACTATTTTTTTTTATATATACATACATACATATATGTCTGTGTGTGTGCATATATATATATATATTTTTTTTTTCTGGTGATCATTGCTTTTTTATTTCTCTGAGAATCTGTCTGGTAGAACAGCTCTTGAATGGGATGTGAGATGCATGTAGTTACAAATTGTAGAAATGTAAGACGGGAAGAACTTAGTAGGCTTACTGAGACACTGACACTATTTTCATATGTGGGAAGTGGTTTACTCCAGAAGAGTTTCAAATTTAAGAACATCATGATCATGATGATACGCTATTCTAATCTTGGATATGCCAGTACTGTAGCTAGTTAAGAGATGCTGGTACTGTAGCTAAAATATACTAGGAAGCCCTTCACAGTCAACTCATATTTCAGCAGCTTTAAAAGTTGGATTGTACTGCCGTTTACTAGACCTAACTAGTTGCCTCACAGTAACGGAGCAACAGCACATCTCATGCTGCTGCTATCACTCCTGTTACTAGCGTTTGTTAACTTATTTTTATGATAAAGGAATTGGAAAGTTTACAAAAATATATTAAAAGTTAGCACTGGCTCATATGTCGGTCCTAGAAGAATGTTGAGCGTTAAAGAGGGAGCCACACCTGTCTTGCAAGAGAAAGGAGAAACTGCCTTTGGAGGTACAGTGGAAAAGAATTTAGAGAGTGCATACTACTAAGGAAAATATCTAGAGAAAAGTAAAATAAGTAGAGGTCTTGGTAGTCATAGAAAATGGTTAATAAGAATTTATTTAGAGCTAGGATGAAACTTTTCAGTTACAAAAATAGATTAATGAGCTTGAAGGAAACTTACGAGGAACTAAGGCTGGGCACTTCTAAGGCTGGCACCACTTCTATCAACTATCTTTAAGTAAAATGTCATGTAAATATGACATAAACATGCTATATTTAACAATTCATACATTTCAGAATGATTCCTTTCAAATAGCATTTTTATATGTAATATCCAAGTAGGCGGAGGTGATATTTTAAAGGCGAGCTTATGGTAGAGGCATAAATGGTCACTGATTAATTCAGAGGTAGTCTTTGTATTTATCATCAATATTCTAGGCATCTCATTATTTAGAGGGGTCATTTAATCTTTTTTTAGGTTCTTCACTGTGATAACATATGTCAAGAAGGGCATTGTCTCTAGGCTAAGGGTGCAAACAGCTGCATGAGGGGTACAGAGTCAGGGACAAGTGACCAGCTGAAGGGCAAGGGTGGTGGAAACTGTCTGTTCCAGTGTTTCTTTTGATAGTATAGTAATTCATAAGTATTAAAATTGGGCTAGTAAAAATGTATCTGAAAATGCTTCTTTGGAAAGAAAGTCATTTTCCACATAATTGAATTTCACCTATGAAACCAGTATTGTAAGAAAAAAAAGACTCGGGAGAGCTTAATAAGTACTCCGTTTCATATCAGGTCAACCTGATAATGAACTTAAACATGGATTTCATACCTCAATATTACATGTTATTGATGCAGCAATAATGTGATTTTCGAAAGTAATTGCAAATATTTTAATAGAATTTTGAAAGTTACAATACATCAATATATTTAAAATAGCAGTATATTTCTGAAGGTATTCTGCACATTTTAAAAACTAAACTACTTTCTCTGCGGAGCTGTTCAACAGGGATTGCTGGGCAGAGTGTTCATTAGAAAATGGGAATCAAAGGGGTCTATCTGGGGGGTTGGTGATGAGAGTTCCTCGTGGAGGTTCTGCAGGGGTGTGTTCAGCTACAACAGGTGGGGCTCTTGCAGCCGCTGTTCTGTGAATGCTTACAGTACAGGTGACCTTTGGCCCTGCATGGCCATCCCAGCATGTGTGTGATCCATCATTACTGGTTATTTTAAATCATATACAAATTGCCTCCCAGCTATTTTAACACAGGCCAGACATATGCACAAGACCATCCTATATGTCTGTGCCATCAGAAAAGGTTTCTACTGATTATTTACCAGGGTCTATACATATCAGTGAATTCTGCAGCGGGAGGTACCTGGGAACTCTTCGAAATGTCCAGATATTCCATCCAGGATGTTAATCGGCACATTAAAGCATACAAATTGGTCTATATGCAGTAGGAGCTGCCTAGGAGAATCCTCTATTCCCACCTGGAGAGCTGATCTACTAGTTAGGCAAATACCTTAATTTCAAAGGCGGATAGTTTTTGAATGAATCATCTTGTCCTAAGTTGTCACATGATCTCATCTGTGCACATAATTACTGGGAGTTCCTGGTCTATCCAAGGATTTATGTGCACAGGCATGTAACTAGAACTGCAGTTATAGAAGAACCTTCAGTGTCAGTAATTCTTGCTAGAGACATTTAAGCAATATTTCCGTTTCTGTTGTTTGCTTTGCTATTTCTTCTGCTAGAAATAGAACTTTCAGTACGTTAGCCTAACCTTTCTTCTGCAAGAAACACCTCTGAAACTGCTTATGAGATATATATAAACTCTGTACTGTGGTTTAAGTCAGTGTTAACTTGTACCTTCAAGATAATTTCTGAAAGAGAATGTCATGTGCCCCCAGTATGTTCTGCTAGAAATATTATGAACATACCTAGTACCAGGACTTGATGAAATAAATAATTTTATATTACCCTGTATAAACTAACTTTTTAAATTTTTTTTTAATCAATATCATTTTATACGAAAAAGAAATAACCTCAAAGTATCTAATAAAACTGGCCTAATTTTGAGGCAGAAAAATCTATCATAAGGATTTATAGTTCTGGTATGTTTCAGTCAACAAAGGAATTAGTAATTCATAATCTTTTGTTATACTGAAACCAGTTTGGCACAAATCAGAAGAACTAAACAGGAACCAGAGGATACAAAGGAACTCCTTGAAAGAATTAATATAATAAAGAAGATACATCATGGAATTTTATTAAATATTGTAATAAAATATTTGCAAAGCTGAAACAAAATTCTCATGAGTAGCACAATATGCTACAGTAGAAAACAAAACAAAAATTAAATTAAGCTTCATGCTCAAAAATTTTGCATTTACGAAAAGGAAAATTACGATCAGACTTCAGAGATACTGCTAAGAATGTAGTACAGCTTATAAAATCAAAATACTATATTAAAACCAAACTAAAAAAAAAACCACCAAAACATCTTCCAACAAACTATTATTAATTATGAAATCATTTATAGTACACTAAAGGTCTATAGCTGCATTTTGAAAGGTACATCTATGTTCTGTCCAAGTCAAGTAGGTCTCCACTTAGTGCTCACACTTAGTCCCTCTAGATCAGGTTGACTGCTTAATAATAGGTATCTCTGGGGCCCATATAGTGCCCTGCTCTGTGTCATTTTGTATTTTTTTGTCTGGAATAAGGGTCAGTCAGTGCAACTTGGTGGTGCTTTTATAATAGGAAAATATATTCTCTCATGAGGATTGGATTGGAGCATGCCAAAGATGTTTTGACATGATTGGAGCACTGTTTAATCTGGAGGGAGCCAAGCTGATTGTAGTATTATTTATTCTGCTTAGTGGGTGCTATCACAGGAGTAAACTATTCATTCCCAAAAGCACTCTCAAGCTTTCTGTTGAAGAGAAATAGTTTAGTAAGTCCCAGAGTTAGTCCAGAGGCAATTGACATTTATTCAGCTGAGGCTAGGATCTGTCCTGAGCCCTTTGGTACATGTAAATATTCAAGCTACATATCTTGGATGAGTTTTTTTTTTTTTTTTTTTTTTTTTTCTGTCCAAATGAAGATGTGTTTGTTTTTGAGCTATTCAGTCCTCATAGAGATAATTCTGCAGAATAATTCATTTTATAGTGAAGTAAATGTCCAATATAGGCAAGATGAAATATATTCTAAAAATGCATTTGCTTTCTGTTTAACGCAGAGTCAAGCCAACCAGCTTAGCTGCATGTTATCTGCATTGTCCCATAAATCCTACCCTTATATCTGAGATTTTTAATGACTTTTCAGTGACCAAGAAGCTTGATCAGAACAAAAATTTTAAGTTCTTCAACAAAGTAACTATATGACAGAAGATGGTGTCAAATAACTTTTTTCTCAGTGTAGTGCTAGGTACTGCACCAACTGTCCTTTTAATGATCTCTAATACTGTTTTTTAATAACAGCTATTAACAGCCACTATTTACTGCATTAGCCACTATGACTAGATGACATTGCCTTTATTCAACTAGATAATCAAGGTTTTAATTTTGTTGTTCAAAATGATGAATTTGAGGTCTTACATGACATTCTGCTTAGATCACCATAACTACTGAAATGTCTCATTTAGAAATAAATTCCCTCAACTTGAGATAAAATCATTATAAAAGCTTTTATCGACATTATCCCTAGAGGGGAAATGAATATAGATGTTTCTAAAATATTGGTATTCATGGCATCAAGTGTTTCTGCCTATTCAAATAGCTGTTACAGTATAATGGTAGATTAATCATGTTTAAAATTAGAGCAGTTTTTTGTTATCGTTTTTAGGATAGCAAGTTGGTTATAAAGCAGAAAATAATCATAAATTAGTTCCTGTGACAAAATACCAACTGCTTCACAAAAGAAGACTACAACTGTGGGAATTGAAAAACTTGCCTTTTTCCTAAAGTCTGTTTCTTGTAGGGCAATTAATATTACATTGCAGACCTCAACTTAGGGGTCTTCAGGCAGATGATGTGTGGAGGAGTTTCTTCTGCGTGATGAGCTTCCTTGAGAAGTTCCATGCAGCTCTGGCAAAGGGGAGATGTCGCAGGTAGGGGAGAGTTTTCCTCCACTTCTGAAGGAGATTCCTCTCTGACCATGAAAGGTTGTCTTAATCCTACAGTGCCCTTCTGCAGTGTGTCGGGTCTGGAATTCTGTAATAACTGCAACAGAGGGTGAGTATCTCTCATACCTGGGACTGTGATTGCTGTGCTATGACTGTGTTTGCAAAATTTGATGGAGGCCAATGATCTGTGTTGCATGAAGTCTAACTATTGGAGAAAACAGCTTCTGAGCATCTCATTAAGAGAAGATGAGAAAGAATAGTGCTTGAGAACATGTCCAAATATGGAGGACCTACAACAGTGGCAGGAGCAAAGTGCAATGTTTATGTACAGACTTAACCGTCAAAACCTCTTGTGGAAAGTAGCAATTACTTGAGTGGTAGTGGTCCTAAGAGGAGTGCCAGGTTTAAGAGCAGAAAGGTGGGGGAGTCACTTAGAATAATTCATAGTAGTGAAATGTTTAAAATAACATTTTTCATATGTGCTTTGAAATTTCTCTTGACACAAGAATTTATATTCAGTTTCCATGTTTGCAGTTATATCAGCTCTTAACTCTTTTCACTGTATGTGTATTCTTACCAAAACCCTTAAGCATTTGAAAGAAATTCTTGTCAGGAAGAAGATATATGGCAAATGTGCCACATATTCATTTGTGGCAATGACGTATGCAGGAAGTATAAAGTTAAATGATGACTTTGTAATTTTGCCGTATCTGCCTTTTTCTACTCCCTTCCGTCTGCATATTAATTACAGGATGTCCCAGTTTAAAGTCTTCTGGAACAGTCCTGAGGTTATTACTTACAGAATCTAAGGTGATTTTTTTAGTATTACAATATATGATCAGTAAAGTACATTTCCGCTCACTTACTGTTTCCCTTTACTTATAGGATTTCCAAATTCTTTTTGCCATCGGATTAGTTAGGCGGTTAATTAAAGATAGTGAAATTATTACTAGCAGACTAACTTGTACATACAGGTCAAGTAAATTCTACAATGTAGGACGAGCTCCTGGCTTAAAAACATTAATATAGCTCCAGCTGACCTAATTGAAAATAACACATGTCATTCAACAGGAAAGGCATTTGCTTACTTCCTAAACATTAAACATGAACATTAAAATGTTAATGTTCAATGATATGTTCAATAATATATAGATAAGCAAATTCAATAGAAAAAATGTTGCCTTATTTTCCAAAAAGAGCTATCATTTATTATTTGTTACTATGGAATGTTTATTTAACTTGATTCCATGGTAGTTCGTTCTTTCTCTTTTTGAGGCTAACTTCATAGATCATAATTTATATAAATAATGCATTCTGGTAGCACAAGTACTAAATGATGCTTTTCAAATTACAGAAATGGATTGTAGCCACCAAGGTATGCTATTTCTTGTTAGCAAAAATGGAAATAAAAGTCAAGAATGTTGAGTGACTGATATCTTTGCTTTCTGAAGCTCATTGCACAAATCAATGTACAAATGAAATTAAACCATTTAAATAGTTCTGAGATATTTTTGTTGTGCATCTAAACCATGTCCTAGATACCAATAGATGAAAAGTATAATCCATAAGTCATTGTTTTTCTTCTGATCCAAATAGTCATGAATTGAATTATTAGGCAGAAGGGAGATTTACAGACTTACTCATTATTCAAAATGCATACTCGTAGGTATGATAACTTTTGCAGTTCAAAGAAAGACCAGTGGCTTTCATTGAAAAAAAAAATACTTTGCTCTATCTCTAATCAAGATAAACTCTCTGCTCTTGTTTTTCCAGTGTTTTCTATACCAGTGAAATATTTTTTTCATAGTTATTGAAAGGTATCAAAAGCCTTAAGGTACAGAAACTGATGCTAGTGGGCACTCTTTATCCATGGTACTTCTGGAAACAATTGCTCTCAAAAAAAAATCATAAAAAGTCTACCTGGTATAACAGGAGAAATGAATATTGCAGAGAAATTGTACTGTGGCCAAATACTGTCCAGCCATGAAGCTGAACAAGTAAGATGGTGATTAATATATCACTTTCTTCTTAGATATGTAATATACACGTAGAAATATGAGCATTTTTTCGCCTGTTTTAGATGTGATAATTATTCGAGTATTAGAGAAGCATCGAGACACTCAGGGTAGACAGGGAGTAACAGGACAGCTTTTGAAATACTAAATGACTGAGAGATTACTGTGAATTATACCAGAACTTTTCCCTCTGTTTGCTGACATACATATTTGGAATACACAAGGATAAACGATGATTCTATGGCCTTCTGGCATGAAAGATTGATAGTTCCACAAGATCATGATGCTCTTTCCATCTCTAATTGCTTTTAAAGCTTTTTTTTGTGTGTCCATTAGTCAGTTTGTCTCCACTGTAATTGTAATGTTGCTGTGTATCATTTTCAGGGTGCTCATGTGTTCCAGAAAGCCTCTTCTCACTGAAGTAAGCATAGTAAAGAGGATTGCATTCATCTCACGCATACTGTTCTGGAGGGTCAAGGCGGCCCTGTTCTGCAGGGCAATAATGGTAAGTAGTTAGGAAGAAATTTGTAGTTATTTATAGCTTTCATCAGATATAGATGGAAGGTTGAAAGGGCTGAAATGCAAAGCTAAGTAGAAGAATAAATGGAATTTAATCGGTGGATCACAGTAGCATATAGTCAGAAGAAGAAATCTAAAGTAGTATGAGAAAAAAAGAATGATTTCCACTCCTTCTAATAAAGGGTGGCTGATTGAATCTTCTAGGGGTAGATTATAGAACAGAGAGATTTAAATGAAACTAGTTTTGTTTGACGAATACACTTGATTACAACCTGCCTTGGTGAACTTAAATCTTTTATTCAGAGCCCCCTGTTGGCTGGAGAGCACAAAATTATACTGAAAAAAAACAGTCCAATCCTGACTGGGTAGTATAGTGCAAACAGGATGATCTTATGCCAGGATATCTGAAATCTTAGGGAAGTGCTACATCTAGAGAAGTGGTTTGTCACCACCCATTGAAAATAATGCACAAAGTAGCAAGCTACAAGTGCAGTGACTTACCTCACTTACAAAAAAATGGGTTTGAGAAAAGTTACAGGTCTCAGATCATACCACGTTAACAGGAAAGGAAAAGAGAGATTTGACAGGTGGTTGCTCTTTGTAATAAGGGAGAACAGATGGTAGAAATCCTAATGTGTCACATGTGATGAGCCATTCAGTGACTCACTGCTGGGAAAATAAAAGGGATATCCTGCCCTTCCCAAATGCTTCTGTCCATGTGCCTTCTGTGTCCTTCTTGCTTGCCTGTTGCCACACTAAGTCACTTGATCTAGTTTGGAAGAAAGCTGAGCAAATAAGCAAAACAGAGAGCAGTTTTCTGACAGGCTAGTGAGCTAAATTCGTTTGCTGTGTGTTCAGTAAGATGGCCGCTCCAGAAAAGAAAGGAAGTGGAGTTACCAATCTGTGAATGCATAAGAGTAAAAAGAAACAGGCATGGGGCTTCTTCCTGTCTCAGAGTAGAGGACCTTAACTTGGCTCAACCACCTTGATAAATCCTATGAGAGCAAGGAAAACTGAATGACTGCACTTGATTTTTTTTTAATCATACAAAAATCTGTAATATTCATACGGTTTAAACCAATCAGGTGAGTAAAAGGTAAAATCAATAAAATTTCCTGTGTCTGTGTTTCTTTCCTTTTTGGATATTAAGTTGCCCTAAAGACTTTTACCAGGAGCTAGAGCTCACCATCCTTGGAATGTTCTGAGAGAGGAAAAAGAAGAGAGAGAGCGAGAGAAATTTCTTTGGAAGTTGGGAAGTTTCCTACCAGGTAAGCAAAATGAAACTAGGAATGCAGGACAGCCCGTCTCTTTTATTCTTAACAAAGAAGAGGCTTACATCACATAATAGAGGAACATAGGAGATAATGCTTTTATTTTCCTGTGTGTTTATCACACTGCTTGAAATTATTGAGCAGTATTACATTAAATGTCATTTGCTGGGATGCAAACTCAGAGTTAGCAACTACTATCTTTGGCTAAGCAGTCAGAAGCCTGAGTTTTCAAACTTGCAACAAACAGTTACGATATGCTAAAATTGAATAAGTAAGTGCTGGAGACGGACTCTTGTGAACATTTCTGTGATGCTGGGTATTGCTATAACTACGTGTCACACCATAAAGTAGTGACAGTGGTGAAGGTACGGTCGGTTGATCCTAAAAGCAATAGCAGTCCACTGAGATAGGAATTAACACAAACAGTGCAGTGTCACTGTGTAGCTTCTTAGCCTGCTGCAGAAGTTTCTATACACTTTTTTAGAGGGTGTCTGAGACACTGCATGTAGATTGCGGGGAGGAATCTAAAAGCATCCCTGAACTCTGTTTAAATACAGCTTTTGTCTGCTATTTTATTTATACTTGTCATTAAGTTCATGAACTGAGGTTTTATCTTCCTTTAACAAATGATTTCACTTAATCACATTTCAGCAGCATGCTGAAGAATTATTAGATTAAGTTTTGGATTTGCTGCTCATAATTACTGAACTGCATCTATTCTGGGGAGTGCACTACTTAATTCACATGTTTTGAAATGGGAAGGATTTTGCAAGAATTTACAGCTGTATGGGGTTATACATTACAGAGGAGACACTGAATGAAGGTTAATACAGTAACTGAAGATGGGTTATAGTGGCATACATCTTAAAATACTACGGCTGTCACTGGAGAGAAGGCAATTCCCACTGCAATTCCCATCTTTTAAACTTTTTTTTGTTTTAATGTAATACAATAAAATCAAGTTTCCAGGGATTTTCATTTTGGTCTCTTGTAACTGGAACATTATCTTGATCAACTAATCAAAAATACTGTAATAAAAATAAGATTGTTGTTTCTTGTTTTATACCAAGAGAATTTGGACTAATAAAATGATTATATTATGAAAGTGAACTGTGGTGTAAATAATTTTAACTAAATACATTTGTAACTGCAAACTATAATCATTTACATAAATCTACTAAACTTGTATTGAGTGATGAATATAAAATACTGATATGATTTCAAACAAATATTTGGATATTTTCAAAATTGCTACTTTGCTAGTTGATAGTTTTGATTCTTTTCAGCTGTTTTTTTGATAGAGTAGAAATTTCTTTTATAGTTATATAAAAGGGTTATTATTATTTATGTTCTTTGGGGATAATTAAATGGTAAGATGTAAATTGCATCAGTAAATAGATTAAATGGTTAAACTTTTGTGAAAACCTATTGATTCCTATATTATTCCCTAAAGGAATGGAGCCTTGTGGAGTAAGTGTTCAAAAAGATTTTTCTGTATCCTGGGATATAGCTACGCTTGATGCATTCTGCATTGCTAGTAAGAAGAAGCTTATCTTGTAGTAAACTGAGGTTCAGGTTTAAATAAGTAGACAATTAAATGACATTCAAATTAAGACAGTTCTATGTTAATGTATCTTTATTACTATTTCATTATAAACTGCTTCTCCCTTTTCCTTCTGGGACAGTTCTTAGTGACTCAGGTCCTACAATGCTGACTGATTTATTTGCTGTGCAGAAATCCACACAAAACTTTAAAAAAGAAAAAAAAAATCCTTCTGGTAATAACAAGGGCCGTAGAAGATGAGGACTTGTATGCAGCTGTTTCCCAAAAAAAAATCTTCAACTGAGAATAGCTCTAATTACAGTAGACTAGATGTGGTTATATTCCAAAATTAAATGTGTTTCTAAGTTATGCTGACAGTGTTAAAGACCAAAGAAGAAAAGGGATGTATACTGTGGGAATGGTGTTTAGTACTGCTGCCTGCGCTTGCTTGTGCTGATTTATAGAATTCTGGTTTGCAGGAGCTTCTGGGAAAGTATATCAGAAGTCAGGAAAAATTTCTATTAAATTTCTATTAACTCAGGCTCCATACTATCCTAATCCATGAAAAAAAAGCAATTTAACTAGTTATTAAAAAATCATTTTTGCTGCAATCTTAAGTAGATTGCAGCAGTCAGTACTCCAATTGCTTTTAAAACTGGTTTGAGTTTCTTTAGGGATTTTTCCTGAGGGGAGAAAATGCAAAGGCATTGCAGTATTACCCATTTATCGGAAGTTCTTCAGGCCTGGTTTGGTACCAGCCAACCGAGTTCTGAACCCACTGTCAATGGCCAAGAAGTAACTGAAAGAAACACAAGTGTCTCGAAAAACAAGAAAGCTTTACAAACAACTTACTACAAGTTTATTTTTGTGTAATAAGAGGTAAGTTTTCACTTGTATATGCATGGAAAAAGCATACCACTTCTTACATCATCTACCCATATTACCTTATAATTAAAAGAGAAAGCATTGAGAAATTTGTACTGTGATATTGCAAGACATTTATTTTTTTCATTTGTGCTTTTATTAATGTATATCAATAAAAAAGTATTAGCTCTGTTTTCTTTACGTGGCAAAAAAAATGTTAATCTATCGCTCACTATTTTTGGCTGTATTTTGTAAATCTCTACTGCCAGTAGAAAGGGCTACTGTTTGGAATACCAATTGCTTATAGCTTTCTTACTGCAAAATATATCAGATTTAGTTCCTTATATGGTCTTCTAACCTCAGAAATTTTGTAGTCCATTGTAATAGTTCACTGAGGCAGAACAATATATTGTACATATTTTCAGTCATGTTTCACTGCTTTATATGATTTTATTAATATCTTGATAGTTTCAAAGTTATTGATAATATCGAGCTGGTTCAATTTTTTTTATTGCCTGCTTGAGTTAATATCAAGTGCATATATATAGTTCAATACGCACTGTTGAACTTCAAAAAAAAAAAAAAAAAAAACTTGCATTTAAAATTGTGAAAATAGTGCTTTCTCTCAAGTTCAGATGCTTCTGTGATTGGAAATAGGATAAGAAGTTATTGTAATTTTTCTGACACTATGCATTTTGTGAAATAGATTCCTTTGGCTGTTCATAATACTCTCCTCTTTCTATATGTTAATAGGTTTGGTTTTGTTTTGTATTCAACTTCACTAGAATTCTTGGAATTGTTAGCAATGTTTCACGTACTGGAAATGAGGAGAATACACTGCAAAAAACCTTATAGAGTTCCAAAAATTCTCAGTATAAATCTTGGTCTCAATCTCAAATGAATTTTATCTTTTTGCTGGTAATATTGAAATAATAATTCAGTGCCATTGTGCTGATTGCGTAGTACGTTGTATTGTTGAGAATGTGATTTAAAAAAAAAAAAAAAACTGTTATTTTGTCTAAGTATCAGGAAAAATAAGCCAGTCAACAATCCCTAACATTTTTATTTTTTTTTTTTTTTAGAGTTGGTAGGCTTAGTGTCACCTGTCTGTGTCCCGTTACCCCCCCCCCCAATAAATTATCAGTAATTTTCTATTGATTTGGTTGCTGTTGAAATAAAGCATTGCAAAGCACTGTGAGCACAAGGATTTATTTAATTAATATATAAATTGACTTTTACTAAAGAAACTAGTTAAGGCTTTGGGCCTTTTCTGAAATGTTATTTTACAGCCTTGTTTGTATTTTTTAAAAAAAAAAATAAAAAATAAAAAGGCAAATAGTTCCTAACTACAAGAATACAAGAATATTGCAGCAGATATGTGGATCAAATTTCATATGTATCGTTGTGTGAACTGAGTATCTTGGTCAGTATTCCTCCATTCCCAAATCCTTGTCAATAGGAGTTTTTTCTTGACATTAGTTGGAGAATTTGGCCTTCGTTATTGCTCTTAAGGCCTCGTATGAAGTTGAGGTGAGAATGAAATTTCACAACTTTTTTTCTTATCCCAGTTTTTTTCTTATCCCTGTTTAATACGGATTCTGAAGAATATTTAGCAAAAGTTCCTAATAGTCACTGGAGTAACAGATTCTTGTAAAGAAGATACAGTACCTCATTTATTTGGTTTTCAGAACAAAGTATTTTAAAAGTTATTAGAGAAGGAAAAGAGAGGAAGACAGACTCCACCTTCTTTTTCTCAATCTTGTAGCCACAGTGTGAGAAATGAGACATAGTAGTTAAGGTTGGGAGACAGTAAGTTTGGATGTGTAGAGTTTGGTCACTGGTGTTTACTCCTGAGTAGTGCAGGCCTCTTTCCTCATTGTTTCTATGCAAAATAAAAGACATAAATCTGATCCTTTATGTGAATGGTCTATAGCCATATTAAGAAGGAAAAAAAATTTTCAAGGTAAGCTATTTTGAGTAAAGGTTACTTAAGCACAGTATCAAGAGAACCTGACACTACAATTTTTGTATGGTGTATAGTTGTTAAGTGCTATCCATCCGATAGGGACTGAGAAAAAAAAAAGTTATAATTGAGTACAAAGGAAAACATGTTTAATATGTAGATGATACATAAAACAATGAGCAAGTATGTTCAAAGTGATAGGAAAAATTACATCTCTGGCTGTGCTTATTAATTGTAATTAATGAAACCCATTAATTTACATGAGTTTTCTGCAATCTTAAGCCTTTAAGCAACTCACTGATTAATATATATTTTGTTCAAAGCAGCTATTTGAGAAGTCAGAGTGCCAGGTCTCCATGAAATATCCTATCTCCGTAGACAAACAGCTTTGCCTATTTTCTCCAGTTTTGCTCAGATCTTTCCCTTTTGACAAACTCGTCAACAGCTTCATTCTGCTATAGCCTTAAGGACTCTTCATGTTGTTTTTAACAGACAAGGAGAGCTACTAACAGAATATCTGAATTGTCTTTAAAAAGCCCCTTGGTAACTTACTAAAAAGAAAACACTGCTTAGTTTTTGATTTTATTCGTAGAGCTATATTTTTTTTATTTGTTGTAAGAGAGAACTTACAACAAAAACACTTTTCACATATGCAAAAGAAAGCATCAGTAGTTTGAAGAAACCAGGAGTTAACATTCCCATGTATTTTATTATTGCTGGGTTACTGTGTTCGGGAACGAAAGATTTTAAAGCAGGATTTGCGCAGGAGGGTGGAGGAACAAAAGAAAGCAAAACATTCCTCCACACACAACGAAGAAAGCAAGCATTGCTAAAAAGATACTATATTTACTTAATAATCAGACAACCATTTTTTTTTCTAGGTAATTGAAATCAAAAGTTCCTTATGAGGAGATAGCAAGAATGAGTCTGCTCTGCCTAAGCAGGGCAGTGCTAATGGCAGCAAAAGGGGTCATCCGCAGTTCCATACAAGGCAAGGTAGGAGCCAGGTCTTGGATCCATCCAGGAAATCCAGTGAGGAACATCAGGAGTAGAATGAGACATCAGGCTGAAGACAAGGCTACCTGCAGCAGCGGTCTGTCCATGTAGCAAACCTGGAAACAATCCTACCTAAAACATAGAGTCCATGCGGGAGGACCAGTCAGTGAGTCAGGGCAGCAGGAAACAGAGCTGGACATAGACTTACCTAGTCAGACAATCAGAGTTTAAATGTCACTAAATGTCACACCTGGGGCCTCGGGTGGGTGGTGGCAGTACCAGGTGGTTCTGGTCAGTTAAGGCCTACTAGTGCTCTTAGGGGTCTGATGCCTCATTCCACACATAACAGAAGGCAAATAGCTTTTACAACTGGCTTTGTTAAATGTCATGACACCTATATACAATTGACTATAACAATTAAAATTGAAAGTAATCAGAAGTTGCTAGAGGGAATGAACTTTTCATGCAAGCTAGTATTTGGTGCCTTATGAAATAGAATAAACTCGTCAGAATGTACAAAATTATCTTCCAGCTTTAATGAAGCCCCCAATAACATTAACCGCTAGCATGATTTATATTCATTGTTATGATGAGCAAGAAAAAAATAAAATGAGTTTGGGTGTAGTGGAAGTAGGTACGCAAATAAAATAATCCCATTTGGGATTTTTCTTAAGTTTTTGATCCCTGACTGCATTCATGCTCACTACTACGGCTGTGTAGAGAGTAGAGTTGCCCTGGGAAGACAGGAGTAATGCAAGACTGAATGTAGGATTAATGAAAGATGTTACTTGTTTTTAAGATGGTTTATCTGTAATGAGTACATTTTGCTGCAGGTGAGGTCAAAAAGACTAAGGTTCATACTGCCACAGCACAGGAGGACTAGCAGGAGTTTCATCGGTGGCACCTTGTGAGTAACTGGCAGAACTACCTTTATTTTCTTACAGACCATTTCCTTAAGAATCATAGCTTTAGATGAAGATGCAGCTCAGGCAGGCAAAGTTTTTATGGGTTAACAGTGATACAGCTAAGCAAACTGTTTAGTTCTGAATGTACTCATTTTGGAAGTCCCCATAAAAGATAGGATAAGACTAAAATCATAGGGGGGGGAAGATGAATTTAGCCAAAATTTAGATATTTTTAACATTGATGCATACATCTGAAAAAGCTACGTAAGCTTCTATTTTAATAGATAAAGAAAAATCAGCATTTCAGGATGCAATTCTAATTTGTTTCCCTCCATCCCTCCCTCCTTCCCTCCCTCTCTCTCCCCTGGCTCCCCCACCGAATTAGCTATGCTCTAGAAAAGCCTGTTTCTTCTCATTAGTTGCGAAGGGAATATGAATGAAATGTTTAGATATAAACATAAATTTTGTAGATGTATAAAGACGTTTAATACTAGTATCACAGCTCTGGACTTCAGATGAGCAGATTCTGATCGGTTCAGGCATATGGTCTTGGAAAAAAGGTGTGTGCAGGAGAAACGGGTTGATTTTCAGTGAACATCTTGTCCAAGGTCAAGAACCATCTATCCCAACAAGTCGGAAATTAAGCAGAGGTGGCAGGAGGCCTTCAGGAATGAACAAGGAACTCCTGCAAAAAATCCAAAAGTAAAGAGGCAGCACAGAAGGGATTCCCATCTCTTTCAGGGAGAGAGAGATGATCCAGGAGGAGTTCCACTGTACAGGGATGGAGGAGCAGGGAGAGGAAGGGGGTTGGACTGTGTGATCTCCAAAGGTCCCTTCCAACCTCAGCCATTCTGTAGTTCTATGGAAGCCATCTGAAATTAATCCCACACTTTGAGTTTTGGTAAATAGTTTTTCTATTTGAAGAAACAAGGAGAGAATGTAGGCTATTTGCACTGCTTATGTGTGTTTAAGGGATTTACATATGCCCAATCCTTTTTGAAATTCCAGAAAAATTCATAAGTCAATATAGTGCAGTATGCATTGTAATAGAGTTTTGCATTTTAAGATTCAAATGTTAGCCTAAAATTTTCTTCTGTTCAGCAGGAATATTTAGCATAATGACATTATATATTCAGCTTCAAATATCAAAAGACAGTATTATGTTTCTTTTATATCTTCTGTATTTTCATTGGCCAGTGGTTTTTTTTTGATCCTGTCGGTATTCTATAATTACATATTAATTGCATTAAGTTCAGAACATCATCAAAGAAGCACCATGAAATGTTAGTCTTAAAGACGTTATGATTCAGTCTCCTATCATTTTCCGTTCTACATTGTTACAAGCATGAATCTTTTTTTTTTTTTTTTTTCCCTTGGTATAGCCATTATCACCGATGGAGATTCATAATGTGCTCAGAATATGATGCCTAAAAATACTGTAGAAATTGCACCATGCGTTGTATTGCTCTAATGCTTGCACTGATTCTTCAGCTCTGCACTGGGTGCTCAGTCCTCTGTCCTGGGCTCCACTGACTTGTGGAAAATGAGAAGCTGGGTCGTTCTACCCAAATTAGAATCCCAGGAAGTTCAAGGTAGGACAAGAAATACATTTGGAATTTTACAATCATTATGACTTATTTGCATAATATTTGCATAATTCCAGTTGAGACTGGAATAGTAGGAAAGGGTTCCATTTTCATTTATTACAAAGATGATCATCTTACCCTTCTCTCTGCCCTGTTTATGCTTGAATATCAAAAGAAGATTCCTGCCCTTACTGTTGCAACTTTCCTTGTGTGGCCATGTGAAAAAAAAAGGCTATATAGGTAGCACATCAAAACTTCAAATTTCAAATAGCTCATCTTCTCTAGCATTGTCCTGCAAACACATTTGGCGCGGTCATTATTTCTGAAGTTCAAAGCTGAATCTTTACCAGAGTGTTTACCAATGTTTCTGATGGAGCAATAGAGGAAGTGAAGGGCATCATCAGCCTTTCAATTCAAAAATGTTTTCCACAGTCTGCTGTGAATCATTAACTTGCTGTGTCACTCAGGGTCACTAGTGTCTTGATTACATACAAAAGTATTTTCTAATCGTTTTCCATATTACCCTGGAAATTAGCTGTGTATTTTCAATGTGACTTATAAAAGGCATCTATTAACTTATAACCTGTATCAATATACTTGCTTTACTTTTTGCTAGAATCAAATGTGCAAAGAAAATAACTTCTTAGAGCACAGTAAATAGGGTTCAGATGGACAAAATGAAATACAGGGATTCTTAGTTTCTGTTCATTTCAGAGATGCTGTGTTGTAGGATAATAAGGGGTTTGCTTTCATATCACTTGTTAACTTTTTAATGGCCTATGCAAATTTATTATTGTAAGAATAGAAGAAGAAAATGCATTTATTAGGCTTTGGACCTGGGCAATATTATTGAATTGTTTTTCGTTTCTGCAAATTATGAGTTCATGAATATCTTGTGCATATCTTGGATCCACTGAGAGAACATCCGCATAATGTCCTCCATGCTTTATGTCCCAGGGTTGGAGCTACGTATTGCAGGATATCAGGTCATCATTGCACCAGCGCTGTTTCGTTTTATGAGTGTGAATACACAAGTGTGGTGGTTGACATTGCCAAATGAGGGGCACACAGTTTTTTTCCTGCTCCAGATATTTTGAATGCATGTATGTTCGTGTGCATGCATATATTTATTCCTTGTCAAGCATTTTTTTGCAGCCAGTACAAGGGGAGGTTTCTGATGAAACTTCAATGTGTAGATCTGATCTAGTGACTATTCTGCAGTTCTGGACTCCACACTGTATCAACGTGTGCGTCGTTTTGTAGTCAGCAAGAGACAGTCTCACTTTCACAGCGCTCTGCATTAGGGGGAAAAAAAAAACCCCACAATCTTCCTGCTGCATAGGATTGATACACTCATCCAAAACACTCCTGTAAATATCATTGCAGTATGTTTTCAAAGCCTGCTCGACTGGCTTGTACAACTCAACCAAAATGGAATTAAGGGGGGATTTAATGGACCCCATATAAATACATTTTGAGGTAAATATACCAGAGGGGAAAAAGCTATGCAAGTTAAATGATAATGTCTGCACAAACTTGCCTAAGTATACTTAGGCCATGAAGAAATTCAGATCTGAAGTTAGAGCAAGGTTATTTGCCATATAGGAAGTAAAAGCTTCGAATGAACTTCCAAATGGAGTAGTACAGAAAAGAAGCCAAGTGGTTTAAACATTTAAATGGGTATATATATTTAAGTAAGAAAATGATGAGAAATGGCACGTATGGAAAAATGAGTGTTATTCTCTTTTTTATACTCCTTGGTGTTTTTGAGGGGGAGGGAGTAGCTCAATGATTTTTTCCTACTTTCTCATTTTTATTGAGAAATAATAGACCTGTCATCCAGAATCCTTATGGGTACTGTATTTGCCAGTCTGCAAATAGCAGTACAATAGAGCAAATAAATACCAAGCTGTATTTAGTCAGGGTCAGTTCCCTTCCAGAGCTAACACCTTAGACAACAGATTTAATGGGTTTCCACCAATTCTAATAACAGTAATTCTGTGATCATTTGATGTTACTTAATTAATTTATTAATTTATTAAAAGAGTTTATTTTATTAAAAGTCTTTATTAAAAGTCTTTATTAAAAGTCTTCTGACTTTCTTGAGTGATTAGCTTGCTGATACAACAAAGCAGAGAAAAATGTATTTCATATTTACTTTTTTTTTTTCCTCAGTACCTGTGGTATTGACGTTAATCTTCATACTGCAGCCATCTCTACTCCTTTTCTGTAATTGGATTGTCTGGTTGATTTGTCTCCTCCTCTTTTTATTTTTATTTTTTAATTATCTGCTGCAGTTTTGTTTTAGCTATTGTCATTTTAATAATGAGCGTATTTAAAATCTTTGCTCAAGGGGTGAAATCTCTAAACAACACTTGTTCTTGCCAATGTTGTTTTCTTAACCAAGAGATGTTGCTAAGACACTTCGTACATTATGAAGCAATTATAGTGAAATAAACTATTTTATGGGGGAAAACATAATTAAAATTTGTATTTAACCTAATTAAAATTTGAAGGTAGCAGTGTTTCATTACTGATGGCTTTCATGATTCACAGGTAGAGCACATTGTTACAGAATTCAACCTGATTTATCGCTGTTTAATTGCACACTATAAAATATATTAAAATATTATTAATTCCACCCACAGTCATAATATAGGAATATACTTACTCTTATTTGTTCACAACTTTTTAGATCAGCAATGATCTTTCATCACAAGGCCTGCTGACACTGTGAAGGTACCTTCTTCTGAATTCGTTTCCTGGATGCCCATTGGTTGCAGTGTGGCCTATAATTTTTCCTACCTATGTAAAATTATAAATTTTCCTTCATTTACCAGGACTTATTCTTTGTTTTCTGTGATACGCTGTATCCGTTACAGAAGGAAAACACAAGGCATAGACCCAAAGGTAAGAATGTTTTAAATTAACTATGTGTTTTACACCTCCTTAAAAACATAATACTGTAATTTATTGACATGACAAAAGAGAAATTTCTTAAGAGTTCTTAGTACAAACATGACTGAGTGATCAGAACATTATTCATTAATTAGCTGTTCAGTAAGTCCTTCCCATCCTACGTCTGCTTCTCTTTCTTTGAGTTCAGACTACTCTTCTCTGCTTACATCATTGCTTCATTCAGCACAGTTACTTCTATAGCTGAAAATATGGACACTATTATTCTTCTCTTTTCATCAGCTTTTACCTATTTGTCGATAATTACACGAACTCCCTTCATTCCCATGTTGTTTACACTAAGTAATCTAGTATGTTAGTCTTCCAATTAGTAGTGCTTTCTCAAATCATCAGTTTGCCTCTCTTCAAAGCTTTCTTCAGCTAGTTCACATATTAAATGAAGTGTAATGCATGAAAATGAATATACTGTTTGTCCCAATCCAGTGTCGAGGGAGGTTTGGATATGATCCCAAGAGCAAGATTAAGACACAAATGGGGTCAAATGCCATATAACCTTGTTAGCTTTATTTTCGTACAACCTTGTTAGCTTTATTCTCATAAGTGCAATAGGACAGAGAGAAGAAGAAGGGGAAAAGAAAGAAAGATAAGCAAGCGGGAGAGATGCCACAAGTTTATAGTTACCACCACCACCAGTCTGGCTAAGTGTCGTTGGCTCTGCTTCAGTGCAGGTACAGGTGTCTCGGTGCAGGTGCTGTGCACACCGGTGATGTTCTGCACACACCCTCGGTGCAAGTGATATTCCGGGAAAGAAGCCGTGCATCTTGGTGCAGGTGATGATCAACACACATTTGGTGGGGGGGAGTACGTGCCCATTTTATGTCCCCCTTCTCAAAGAGTCCTCCCGCTTTCTTGAAGTTTTCTGGTACATGTTGTTTGTGGCATATGCATGGTGTGCTCTGATGTTCCTCTTCACCCCATTGGAATGCAAGCTGCTCTGCTGGGCACTGCTGAGTCAGGTTCCCGGAGACAGCATGCCGAGACCAAGTAGATAGCTGATATTGCAGTCTTCCCAGAGACAAGATTCCGGGGTTAAGAAGTATAAATGGGGAGATATAATGTCCTTGTTTGGGTCTTGAGCTGGTCTTCCCAGAGACAAGATACCGGGGCATTGTTCAGGTAAATGGTGTGTCAACAGTGTCGAGACAAACACAATCCATAACAGTCTCTTACACTATGTAATCAGAAGCCTTAAAAATACTAACAACTGCATGGTTTGATTGCCGTTGTTCTAAATATCTGAATCTGTTGTCATTGTACATGCTATATTAGATTTTTGTTATGGGAACAGTGTTTAAACAATAAGCCACTTTCTTATCATGTGAGCAAAACGAATATAATTCTGTGATAAACTATTTACGGGGCGAAGGGGAGGTGACTGAAAGTTTCTGACTAATGAATTGGCTACTTTCTGTGACTAAATCCTTGTGGAGCTGTCCACAAGATGCTTTTTGGGAGCCTGGATAGACCAGGTGCTCTAAGACTTTCATGGTCATCAAGGAGAAAGAAGTTCAAATGTTGCCTTTCCTGATTTGTCCTCAGGGTAGAGGACTTACTGAGGACCTGGGGAAAATCTCCAGGAAGATTGGAGAGAAATATGGTAAGCTAATTACCGCACTGGCTTCAAGAGATATGAGAGTGATAAGTTTGTTATCTTATCTTTGAAGGTAGTCAAAGCATCGTGCCAAGAGCCTTTATGTTTGGAAAACTGTAGCATGGCACCGGAGATCTCTGCTTTGGCTTAAGAACTGGTGACAGTCCCCAGATCCTTCTGTGGGAGACTGTTCCTCAGGGGAGCTCACTCACTGAAGTAAAAGCCTGTATCCAGAAGAGCTCTTGAGGAGACATAGAGTCTGAAGCAGCTGCGCTATGTAAAATGGCATCGTTTGCTTGAGGCTTTGGTTGGAGCTGGGGTAAGCAGGCCCCCGACTGCCATAACAAGCATGTCAGTTCTGAAGGGAAATGCTGTAGGCAGAGAGATGAGAACTCAGCTGCATCGACATGATTGGCCTTTGGATTGCCAGTCTTTGGTAGTCATTATTTTTGCTGTACCTGATTTTCCATCTGGCTTCCTCTGTGGAATGTGTTTGTTGATGGAGCCTTCTGGGAGCTTCTCTGGAAGTTTCCTATTACCCTGCGGTCACAAAGGGAAGGGGGAAACAGCGGTAGCCCGGAAGAGCAAGGGATGCAAAAAAAAGGGACTAAGGACTAAAAAGTTTTGGACTGCTGGGCTTCTTACTTAACGCAAAGAGGTGACTGACAAGCAGGACAGGGAATAGTTATCACTGGTGGATCTCTCTGCAGAGATGATGCTTATCTCACTCTGTCCTTCAATAGGGAAATAGACAACAGTAGGAGGAGCTCAAGTCCTACAGCTGTTCTGGCTAGGTCCATCTGTCTTGCTGTCTCAGGCTTTTCTGTGTTGATGGTTTTTCTTTGTGGTTCTTTTTTAGGGTGTAATGGATGTTGTGGAAAGAGGAGCAAGTGACGTTCTGGTATCCCTGGCCCGCTCTCACTTCCCACAAGTCATGCAGAGTGTTATGAAGTTTGTGGAGGAGATCCCTTAGAAGTCTTTTTTTTACTACCCTCAGCAAACTAGCCACAAGCTGTGGTACTGCAACTTGAACTTCATGTTTTGGTACTGGCTTCTTTAAACACTAGGAGAAGGGTTTTAGTTGTTGAAGTACGGGTGGACTGCAGGGTCATAGCTTCCACATGTTTTGCTGTCAGGGATCAGTGGGAAGTGGTGGCTTCGGTCCCTGTGTTAAGTGCCATAAATGTGGGACTGTAGGGGTACCCAGCATAGCAGAGTCATGCAGAGTCACTCTGCTGTGCTTCCAGTCCCACCTTGAAGGGCTTCCCTGCTCCCATGCCTCTGGGGCAGGGCAGCCAGCACCCTGCACCCTTGCTGAACAGTGTTGCTGACAGCAGGTTGTTTGCCTCCCTTCTGCACTGTGCCTTCTCTACAGCATTGAGGTGCATCCCCTTCATGGAAATGACCTGGAGAGCAGTTTACATACATCACGCTGAACCAAGTGGAGAGCAGTAGGATGTAGCAAGCCTTCTGTGATGGTAAGTAAGAGTTCACCTCTAGCACCAGACCTTGTTTGGAAGGCAGAGGGAAAGGGGAGTTAGCGGTAGTCAGCGCCCAAGTCTCTTCTCTCCCACGCTATTGTCACAGGTTCTGAAACTCCAGTGCGTTCAGGAACTTTAAAGCTCCAGTCTGTGCAACATATGTTGTCTGAAGCGTCTGAAGCTCAGGAGGTTGATGTGACCAGGAAGCGAATGGAATTTTTGGCATTTTACAACTCAGCAGCTAATCTTAGGAGGAGGGAAAGGAGTAGTGGGAACAAGGATGAGAAAAGGGAGGAGAGAAACAGCTCAGTATGTCAAGGAAGGCATTTTCCAATATTTCACACTTGCCCCAGAATCCAAAACTGCTCCAGAGCTAAGCACTGATGAGCATGGGAGGGCAGTTTGAGATGGACAGATGGCTTGTAATGCAGGCTGTGTTCTCCGGGACATGCTAAGCAGAGTGACCTCCCCACCTACAGTTATGGAAACACGGTTGAAAGGGGTAACTCCAAGGACTTGGCAAAGTGCTCTTTTCCTCAAATGAGGAAAGCCCAGTTTTGTGACAAAACATACCTTTTTTACTACGTGATCAGAAATTGGATGGAGTGGGAAGAGGAGGAGGTGAGAATAGTTGTCTTTGTGGCCTTTTAGGAGCAGCAGCTATAATGTTCACCTGTCTTTCTGAAGAATGATGGTGTCACTTGAGGATAAGTGCTTTCCAGGGAGGAAGTACGTTGTCCAAGACATTGTCCAGGGCTAGAATACTTCTGCAGATCAGCAACATGGAGGTGCTGTGGGCCAACAGGCAGTGTGCCTGGAGTGTGGCTTTGCGGGCCTGCCATGAGCTAGTGAGGATTGGTGGGGCCTGGAAAACCCTTCTGGGAACCAGCCAAATGCCAGTGGCCTTTGAGCCCCAAAGGTCATGAGTTTAAAAGTGGGAAAATACTCCCTCTCGAGGAAAATGGAAAATGGCACTTTGGGGGAAGAAGGAAGTTTGTGTTGAGGCGGAATGTTGCATCCTAAAGCAGAGCTTCAGTCAGCAAAAAAAGGTCTTCTGCTTTCCCTGTGTGCAGCTCAAGCTGGCCATCACCAGGGCTGTGGAAGCTATAATGGGCCTCCTTCTTCTCCAGGAGGGATATTGTGAGCATGTGTGCAGACAGCTCTCCCAGCTCCCAGCACCATGACGATGGTGACCAAGGTGAGGCGTCCAGCAATACACTATGTGGCTGTTCGGGTCAGAGTGAGTGTGTGCTGATTTTGAGAAATCCCAGCTCTTTATCCCCAAAGAAATAGTTATTATCTCTGTTGCTGTGCACAACCAGGTAAGTAGGGACTGAACATCTCGCACTTTGCCTTGGATGACCAGGTCTGGCTCAGGCTGGTGTCAGGGCAGGTGTCAGAGCAGAGTTTCCCTTTTCTGGGCTTTTCTCATATTTTGCTGTCAGGTCCATGTTAGGACCCATTTAGGAGCCCCATTCCAGCCAGGTGCTCACAGTCTTTTCAAGGCCTGTTTTCCATGGGCTCTCAGCAGCTCAGTGCACAAATTCCATGCTCAAGCAAAGAACGGGAGGAATCTGGAGCCCAGAGAGCTAAAGTTGAGCCTTTGAATCCCAGCCAACCCTTTAATCGTAATTGCCCTTTCCTGCTGCCAGACTGACTAGAACTCAAAAGATGCCTCTTGTCTTGGGAGTGTAACCTTTGTTTTGGATGTGGGTCCCATGTCATGGGCTCAGACTACATCTGCAATGAGTGGAGTTGACAGGATGCTCAGGCATCTTGGACTCCAGGATCTGGAAGTTGCCTGCAGAACCTCATTACTGGGCTGTCCTTAGAGTTTTGGAGAGAGAGGGAGGTAGAATTTGGGAAGGCAGAAGACAGCTTGTGAGGAGAGAGCACTGCCTTTGAATGGCATCTTCCCTTGAGTCCCAAAGGAAACAAGAGTTCAGTCTCTCTCAAGAGTGATACTAAAATGTACTTTACTCTCACAGTTCTTGGGTTAGACAAAGAAGGATTGTATTGGCCATAAAATAGAGCTGTGCCACTGCTGCTAGCTAAGGAGAAGACAGAGTTTGGCCGTGGTTTCTTTGCAACTCTCCCACAAATTTATACATGTGAGAAGAAATTAATTGTTAACCCCGAACATGGATTTCTTTCCTCCAGCCCTGAGCTTCCCTGAGTACTCCATGTCCTTCTGTGCTCAAAACTGGAGGCTGAGAATGATACTTCTGGAATAGCAACCGTATATCTGCTGAGTGTCTTTATTCGTTGTGACCCTACGAAACTCTAGGAAGAAAATAGGAATTATGTGCTTTGGCAGAAGCAGCCAAGATCTGAAGCCATGACTGAGAAGTTGCTCAAGTTACCTTATCTTGTGCTTATAAGAGCAGAAACAGACTTATGATGCTTCTCCTGTTTCTTCTTTCCAGGTTCTACTCAAATATTTTCACGCAGAGCTGGGAAGAGACATTTGAAGGCCATTCTGGGCAGCATGCTCTCCTTCAGTCCTAGGTAGGGCAGCACACAGGTAGATGCTCATCTTTCTGGAGGAATGTGGAAGAGAAATAATTCTGGAGGTAAACCACCTCTTGCTTATCTTTAGAGTTTGGACTTTGGCAATGGGCTGTTCTAGGCTGCTGGGCTTCGTTGGTCTGTTGTATGTGACTGCAGCCATTTAGTGTATACACTTTGCATAGCTGATGTGGGCTGCAGAAATGCATCTTGCACACAGAGCCAAGAATGTTTATTGGACTGTAGTCCTGGCCACTTAATCTAAGAGCTACTGTTTATCCGTAACCAGCTGGTAACCAATTTCTACCAGGGCACACATCCTTCCAGAGCAAAGTCTCCAATTGCTCCAGACACAATGCCAAGAGGAACAAATCTGATAGAATATAGTAGAGCCTCCTTCTTTCTCTGGTCCCTGCTACCTGTTGGCAGTAGCCTCTTAAGGCCCTCAAGTGAACAGTGCCAGCCTTCCACCAAAAGTGGGTTGCAGAGAATTGTGTGTGTCTCAACTTCTACTCTGGCAAGAACAAGGCACTGGTGCTGGGGGTTTCCCCCTTCTCAGCCCAGGGTCGGCTTGGTTCTTGTGAGATGTTTGCTAGCCCAGTCTGCTTCCTTGTTGTTCCTTCACTTGTGCGCAGTTGATGCTTTATTTGTCTGGATCTCTCCACTATTCCTTGAACCTGTCCACAAGGTTGTGTTACTTCAATGGATTGACTAACTTTTGCTTGTTGGTGATGTGTTTCTAGTTGTGGGGACTCAGCTCACATTCTACACCATTCAAGGCTTTCATTTCAAGGCTTTTTCTTTCAGGCTGACTCCATATGCTCTTCAATGCTCCCACCTGTATTTTTCAGTGTTTGGGAGTTAGCACATTCCAGATTAACACCTTCTGACTGTCTCGTGGGGAGAGAAACTCATCACTATTGGTATGACACTGCGAAGGCTGAAGGTCAAGCAAGGAGGGTAAGAATGACCCCAAAAAATGCCTGACAAGGCCTCAGGCTTGCAGGTATGATGTGGGCAAGCACAGATGAGGACTGTTTGGCACAGGGAAGGAGCCTCATTTCTAAAGACTGGTGAGAGTTGGGATGATATCTTCTGATTCCCAGTTCCATAGAGAGGTGATCACCTTTGGATTGCAAAGGGGAACAACTGAAGAAAGGCTGGAGGGAGGACATCACCCCCCTTCACAGTAGTTCTCCGTATCTGGTCTAGTCTTCCCAGTTTCTTTAATTGTCAATGGAGAGGGATAGGTGTGTCAAGGGTCATTTTTGTTTAGCTCTATAATCTGGGTCTTTTCATCGTTTACGGTTGAAATGAGGCCTTAAAGTGCATCCACGTAGCCTTTAGAGTCTGGAAGACTTGTTGAGGGGATCCTCACAAATGGCAGGAGTTCGTTTGCTCCAACATGAGAGGAGTTCATACTGTTGTGTGACAGACCACAGCAGTCAGTTCTGAGCCTGAGTTCTTCCACTGAGCTCTACCTATTGGAATCAAATATTTGCTTTTGTAGCACCTTTTGAATGTGAGAGGGTTTTTTTTTTTGTTTTGTTTCCTGAGTGCAATAAAAGCTTAGTTTACTGCCTTTTCAGGCCACCTGGCCCCTGGCTGAAAGTTTCAAAGCCTTAAGAATGTGTGACTGGCATCTGGGAGCTTCTGAGTTCACCGTGTGCCAGTAAGTGTCTGAGGATCTTGGAAGCAAAAGTCTAAGTGCCCAGTAGCTCACTATGCTACTGGGCACTATGTTCCTGAGAAGAGACGAAGAAAGAATCACCACAAGACAACCTTCTCTTGATTCCAAAGGATGTCTTTGAAATAAATGGACTTTCTTGATACTCTGGCCCAGGAAAAGCTACCCAGCTTTTTCAAGAGATGCTCTTTAAGAGAGGAAGGGAAGGTGTGGACTTTTGGTCCTGGGCTTTGGCAGCCACTGAGTGTTTGCTTTTGTTGTTTCAGCTCTCCAGTGACTGTAGGAAGACCAACATCCTGGTGTGCAGCAGGCAGCAACTCAAGTACACAGGGACAGCTGGATGGACTTCAGAAATGTTCGGAGCAACTAGGAGGTTCTCAGCACTTCTGAGTGCAGAAAGCGAGCAGGGGGAAGGCGAGACAGGCAAGGAAAGGGCAGCACAGAAAGTGCTACCACAGAGTTAGCTCTGGCTGGTATGGGATCTGGGAATAGGGCACATCATAGTTGTGGAAACAGAGGCACACAAGTACCTTCAGCAGCCAAGTCTCTATTCAGAGGGGACTTGTCTGTGTCATAGATTAAGGAGTCCTGCTTGTATTCCTCATTAAGCAAATGCCAGTCACTAGAAAGAGTGTGAGACAGCAGAGTACTCCTAGGGCTGGCTTTGAACTGTTCAGTACTGTTTTCAGTGCAAACCAATCTTTGCCCTCTTATAAAAGGGCAGAGAAAGAACAGGCCCATTGTAAGTAAGGGGAGAAATGAAAGGAAACACTTTGCAGATGCTTTTAAGGACTGAATGAGAAGCCTTTGCTCTTCTGTGACACTCCCAGAGTTGTCAGCCTTGCACTGAGTAGTAAAGAAAACCAGAAAATGCAGATTGTACCTAAAAAGCACAGTGCAGAGAACTCACGTTTTGTCTCCATGTGCCTCAGAGGTCGGCTGTGGATTCCGCTACTGGCACCTGGAAACAATTCTGATCTCACTCCTGATGTTGAACTTCCATTGCCTTCAGTGAGGTGCTTTGATGACCGGGATATGTGGATTTCCTTCCGTGCGAAATGGCAGAGCTGCTTTTAGCGTGTCACAATTTCATGGCGCATACATTGGCACCATAAAGACTCACCTGTTCACATAAATGCTGTTGTAAAGAGTCTTAGTAGTGATTCCTCAGAGCTGTTTTACCAGATTCCAGTTCTGACCTCATCTTCCCTCCTGTGTGAAAGGAGATAAAGTAGTTAATCTTTTGAGTTTCTTTCAATTCATGTTTAAGCAGAGCAGCCTAAATGATAATTGCTAATAATTGGCTTAGAGTCTTACCTAAAGTCAGAACTGTAGAGATACTTCTAAAGTAAGGCAAGGCGGTGTTGTGGTAGAAAAGCCGTATCCAGTAATGGTCAATAATGGTGTATATAAAACCCAACATTTTTAGATGTAGAAATGCTTCAGGATATCTTCTAATTTGGTTCTTCTATTAGAAGCAGTTGATCCACTATTTCTAGTGAAACATTTCACCAAGCCTCAATTCTGGTTTTATCATACGGATTCTCTGATGTAGTCAGTTTAGTTGACATTAATAAGTCTTGTTATCTACATGTAGGTTTTGGATGCATTGCGTTAGTGACACAGGGACTGCAAATTGTGCTAGAAACTATCAGAGAACACTAAAAAACATGTTGTTCCAAAAATGTATTCAGAATATGTGTTTATTCAACAGAGAGTTACCTATCTAACCGACATTTTAGAAAGTGTTATGGACTACTGTGGATTCTGGAGATAGCTTTCAAATTAGACATTTAAAATCCATAATAAAGCCAAAAATTGTTCACCTGAGAAGCCGTATGCTGAAATTTACCAAAATCTCAAATAGGAAGCTTTTCATCACATCTAAAACTCAAATTACTTTATTTTATGTCCTTTCATGATAATGGAGTAGCTAACCTATCAGTTGAAATGTAGATGATTAAAGACACATTTTTTTTTTTTTAGTAGAAAGAGCACAATGTCTTCTATCTTCTCCTTAAAATTATATCTGAGTAATACGCAGATATGATGGAAGAATTTTTGAAATCTCTCATCTTCAGAAGTATCTGGAACCTTCCAGATTCCAACACTGGGTGTCTCAGAAGTTTATCTAATGCAACTACAAAGAGATCGGAAAGCCCTTCAATTCGTCCCCCAATACATTTTACTGCAAAGATCAAAACTGGCTATGATCTAATGAAAATACTTTCAGTAAATATCTCTGATTACATCCTTTCATTTAACTCCTTACATTTAATAGCTGCACAAAAGGCTGAAAATTTCTTAGAGCAAATCTATGCCAGATGGCAGTGAGGGAGGCCACAAAAAATACTAGTTTTTTATAGTAGCACCATAAAGTTTTGGTAGCGATATTTGGTACTGTTAGACCTTTTTAACTCAATTATTCACTCCAATTATGAGGAAGAAGGGTTTTTTGTTTGTTTGTAGGAGGAGAAGAAGGGGAGGGAATTCAGTGGGAAAAGTCAGAAAAACTTAAGTCTGACAATCTGGGAGGGATTAAGTCTTTTTGAGTCATTAAGTTCTATGTAATTCATAGCATGAATTAATAAAAACATGTATAAATAAACACAAATCCACATTAAACATAATAATGCTAGAAGGATATTTGCATGTGTCAGGGTATGATCCATATAGAACATTCTTGTCAGAAGGTCCCAGTATAGTAGCAAATTACTTTTATGTACAAAACGAAATACCATTTTTTACTTCATTCCCTGGTTACACATTATTTGGGAAGGGAAAGATAAGAATGGTTTTTAAAAAATAATCTTTTGTCCTGGTAAAAATGATGTAAAAGAAATCCATGGTATGTCACTATGTAATTAATGCTGTGAATCATGATAAATTTTTGTGTATTTCATGCTCTGTTAACATAAAAGTAGCAGAAATGAGATTTCCTCATATGTCAGAGAAGCAAATTTTAACTGTGAATGTATTAATCCCTCAAGAACTAGTGAGACCTCAAATTTTAAGTGAAATGGGAGTCATGCTGCTTAATTCTAAAAGAAGCATTTAATTCCTATTGGTTTTAGTTGATGCACCATACCAGTGATGAATATCTCTGCAGAACAAAAAATACAAAAACAAGAAACATTTTTATTCCAACATCTATACTCATATATGTACTGATTCATAACTGCATATGTGTATTCATGTAGCAGGTCCTAAAAAGGTAGAGAAAGATGTGAGAATAAAATAGATGAATCTCATGAAATAATGAAAATGTAAAGTGTGGAATTATTACAACAGAAATACTGATATAAACCCCTGAACTTAAGGAGTCTGCAAAGTCTGTGAACAATATTGTGGAAAACATTTCTCATTCAGTTAAACATTAATTATGTCTTTATAACTCTGATAAACACTTATCTGCACAGAAAGATTACTTGCATAAGTAATGTCAGTCACTAAAATCAAATAAAAATGCCATCTATTTTTTTTGGCCTCTGTGATGTTATTAGTCCACAGAAAGTTAAAGTCTATAGGCCTTTAAAAAAGTTACTATTCAGTTTAATCATTGCTTCCAGTAAAAATTTATTTCAATGTGTAATTATTTCACCAAATATAAGGAGTCATTAAATCACCTCTAAACTTTATGGCTTCTTGCATCAAAACAATCATTGTTTGCTCTGTCCTGATCTTGTAATTGGATCATCACACCAGAAAAGCAGCCTCTACCAGCTGTTACCCGGACTTTCAGAAATTACAGCATTGACAACCCCTTCCTGTTGCTGTGAAAATTACGTTTACCTACAGTGGTGAACAGCTTAGCTTCATCTAACTAAATATGTATTCTACAATTTAGCTGTCTACAGCTGAGCTACTTAACCTTTGCTTACTAAATAGGCATTGGAAAAAAGCATCATGTAAAACAGAGTGAGTAACCTTGTTTTGTTCAAAAAACACGTGAAATAATACATCAAATGAATCCAGAAGTTACTGTGTCTACAAAACGAATTGCTATGGCTGTTACAGATGTGGATATATACATATAGCCATCTAAAGTTTAAACGAGACTGGTACTATTGGATATCGATTTGCAGAGAAAGACCCTGTGGTACCGGCGGAGAAAAACGGGGGTCAGCAACGGCCCTCATGGCGAGGAAGGGCGCTGGTTTTCTGAGCTGCTTTAGCACCAGCACTGGCCTAACTGCTCATTAGGAAAGGTGTTAGCAGCAGGTCAAGGGGAGTGATCCTTCCCCTCAGCACTGCAGAGGCCACGTCTGCAGTTGGCTCCCCCGTGTGAGATACGGGCCTACTGGAGCGACTCCAGCAAAGGGCCACGGGGATGCTTGAGGACTAAGGGTGGCCTGAGAGCACTGTGCCCTCCGCCTGGAGAAGAGAAAACTGATGAGGATGTTGCCAGTGTTCATAAGGAGGGTGTTGGATTGCAAAGCACATAACATACGCGATTATTTTAGAGAATGGCATCAGCCAGAAAAACTTTAAAACATATCTTTTATTTGCACTCTCTTGCCAGCTGTGCTTTGTCTGCCCACCCAGTTGCAGTGTCTTTAAGTGATGGTAGCTATAAGGAACTTTTGCCCCTGGTCTCCAGGACTGGCTCTTTAAACAAGTGTTTCTCTTTCGTGTAGAGCCTGGATTGACACACCGCTGTGTGTGATGTACATATTTGTGGTAAAATGCCAAAACAAGCATTGTTAGCAGGACAGGTTTTATCATCAGAAGATAAATCTACAGCCTCTTTAGTAATAAATACAGACAACATGTTTACATCTTGATTCAGTGAATTATATGTATCAATGTTTTTTCCATCAGAGGTGAGTTGAGAGGTGATACTTAGGTAAGTATTACAGCTTACAGCTTACAGCTGAGTTAGGCAACGTACTATTCGTCCTCGCTGGAGAGAAACTTGTAGAACACGGTTTTTATTACCTTAATTAACATAACATTATCTATTCATTGCCTATTTCTCTGCATTTGCTGTGAGGAGAGCTTAGTGTGATTGCTTCAACTGTGGACTTTCTGCATTGCTTAAAATTAGGTGAATTAAGTTGAATAAATATTGGTCACATAAAATCGGAGACAATTAAGAAGCCTAGAGGTAAGCCTGAGTTGGTCCAAAAGGTGTTCTGAACCAGAATTTTATGTTAATTAAAAACAACCTCATAACTTTAAATAGCTGTTTTTATAAACTCCATGGTGTTCTTGTGGGGTGATGTGCTGCTTCCTCATCTTCCCTCGTACAATGTGCTCTCTCCCTCTCAACTTGCCCTCCCCTTAAACAACATGGATGTAGGTGCTAAATGGGCATGAACCAGACAAATAAGACTTGTCGGGTAAATAATGGTTACGAGTCAATCGTCTCACCCCCGTTCACCATAAATAGGTGTCAGCCTCAGCCTGACAGAGCCTTTTGAATGGCAGTGAGTGCAATGCATGGCTGCATTGCAGAACCTCCTCTTAAGCAAGGATGCCTCTCAAGGTTACTCCTCAAGGCTGGGAAATTCCTTAGATCTGGCACTTCCGTGGTAAGTGATTAATGGCATGCTGAAACTTTGTAAATCTTGAGAAAACTTTGTTGAATTGTATCTCTGATTCATTGTGCACATAATCCTTCAGACGTTTACAAAGTCTTGGACTAGGATTAGATCCAGCAGACCCCTCTAAATGGGAGTGCAAAAAGCAAGTCTGAACCTCATGACCCAACGGGAGGGTCTCCTTTGCAAACTCTGCTAAGCAATCCTTCAGATATGAACTGCTGACCAAGTCAAAAATGGAATCCAGTCATCCCCAGGCTCCTCTGAGGAGTGGGAAGCAAAGTGGGGGATCCCTTGAGAGCCTCATGAGTCACCGGGAGGGTCTCCCTGATGCTTTCAGGTGACCCTGTCCTCCACGTAGTAAATAACTGGGTGAACCCTTCCTGTTGCTACTTCTCCCTTCCAAGTGAAGGGCATTACTCTTGACTCTTCTGTGACACTATGTGAATCTATATGTTTGTGAATTTAATAATCTATATGTTTGTGATCTGTTTGTGTGTGCATGTATAAAAAAACACTAAAATAATGCTCACTTGTGCTTAGTAAATTTGTATATAGAGTTTATCTCAGATTACTCTTAGTAAGAGTACTCTTAGATATTTTCTCTCAGTAGAAATAAATAAAGCTTGGTTAATAGTTCTTTACAGTATTATTATATTGACTCACAAGGCGTCATTTTCTCTATAATTCCAGTTTACTACACAATTGGACTTCTTAAACCCAATTCTTCAGAGTTCTTTGCCTAATATCCAACAGTTAAGGAGTGCATGGTGAAAAGATGGAAAAGGGAAGGGAAAGAAGAGGGAAAAGAGAAGGGGAAGTGGGAGAGGAAGTGGAGGAGGAAGAAGAAGGGGAAAGGAAAAAGACAAAAAAAAAAAGGGGGGGGGGAGCTTGGAGATGGCTAGTCCATGTAGGTTAGTGAGATCATATTTGTTTAATCTCATATAACATGCCCAATAATATTTGCTGAAATTCTATTAATAAAGCAAAGCTTTGACTTGCAAAAAGGCCTAGTGCTATGTGTGGTGTACAGTTATACTTCAGGAATATGCTTCTAACCTGAATTTTAATATTTATAGAGAACTCCGCCCATGTCTTACTCTGTTTAATCACTGAAGCAAAGAAAAGAATAAGAAATTATTTTTCATTTGTATTACTTAGCTTGAATACTCTATTCATAGAGTAAAGTATTCTCAGATAGCTGAAAATTAGGCCTAAGAATTTTACTTCTCTGTCTGTATTTCCAGTTACCTTCAATACCAATGATAAACATTTATATTGCAGGAAGAGTTGGTCTGTTAAAGACTGACATTCAGTAAAAGCTCTGTCTTCATACAACAGTTCAAAATGGAAAGATTCTGTACATTGTTTAAGTGAACAAAAATATGTTTATAACTCAGTACTTAATTACCTAGTATTTGTATTTTTTTCTACTTTCCCACTCTCTATGCAGAATTTTCATTTGAACATTCATGAGCATTTATAAATGGAACTTCTGTTCAATAAGTGCCTAGAAACTGATCTAAAAACATTAGGGGGAAAATGCAAGTAACCTTTAATTTCAGAGAGCAATGCCATCATTGCTGTCATTGATTCTCAAGTTCTCTCTGACTTATCTCTAAGTGATCAACACAGAAAATTCCTCCCAAAGTTTAGCCAGATCCCCTAGTTTAAATCATTCAATTAAAGGTATTTTAAATTAAGGTTATTAGGTAAAATTCAACTTAACAGCAACAAGAACCAAAAAAAAAAATTTTGAACTGATGTGCAAATTCATAGCTTTCAAAAGAGTAATGACCATTTTAAAATGATTTGTGTTTTATACTTGATTCTAATTGATTTAATTCTGTAATTTTAGTGCAAATTTACCAGTGTTGCGTATGAGAAAATTAAGCCCAGGCTGCAGCTTACAATAGATTAGAATGCAGAGCCCAGGGATAAATATTTTATTTAAACCTCTCAGGTAAGAAAAAAATATATTCCTGTGGGAAGAATAAAACAAATCCTAGGAACTAAAAGTAACACTAGCCAAATTTAGAAGAACAGAAAATGATCAGTTACAGTTTTTACTCTTTAACCAGAAAGAAGATTCTTAAAGGTGTTATATGGTACATTTTATACTTTTCTCTCAGTCTGTTTTACTCTGTCTATACAGTACTCAAGGGAGGAAAAAGCACTTAAAATTCTTCTTTACAGAATCAATAACGTGCCCATTTCTTCTTTTTTTTACAGGTTGTTCTGATGCTGAAAAAAGGAATATATTTTGAGGGCCAATTGGAAAGACCTTTCTGTCTTTCTGATGTGCAAGCCACAGCTCACATAGCAGAGAAACACTTTGTCAGAATGAACTCTCTCCAAATATTACTGACTCAGGCAGCCCCTTTTGATCCTACACAAAGAGCAGTTAAAGACATTTTCTAAAAGCTCTGGAAGTTGTAGCGCCCTGGAAGTTGTACCTCGATGGCAGAGAAATTCCGAAATCCTGTTGAGATTCTTCTTCTAAAGAAATCCTGAATTGGTTTTGAGTTGCATTCCTAAAACAGGATGCAAAGTTTGGTAGAGCTTGGTGTGCAAAAAGCAGTTGCCCACTGCGTTTTTATGTGTATTTGTTGGTTGGTTGGTTTTCTTAATATTCAGACTGAGTCCATGATGTCGATTTAGTTTTTAGACCAAATATTTTCCTACAGCCTCTTCAACTAGAGGATAGAAAAGTCCTGATGTTTGAAAGACAAGGAAAGCAAGCTGCTTACCAGAAGAGAAAGAGATCTTCATAGAAAAGGTTAAAGAAAAAATGTCCTGTAAGTAGCACAACTGCTGGAGCTGAGTTTCCTACAGATACCTGTCCTTTCTGTCCCAGCTTCTAAACAGCTATGCTGAGGCAGCATAACAACTGATTGACTTTTTGTTGTGGGTAGCTGGAAGATACCAATATTTCTGCAGAGAATCATGGTTTTTTTTCCTCCTCCTTTTTATTATATTTCTTATTGTAGTTTCTCTATGCTTCTTTGTTTTTTATTAATCCAAAGAATCTCAGAGCCTCATTAAACTCTATAGATTTTCATGAGAGATCTGAAATAGCAGAAAAACATTGGATTGACATAAGGGAGCATGAACTCTGACAAATACCTAACATCCTGAAAATTAGGTTTAAAGACGGGGATTACATGCCTAATAAGGAGAATATAAATGTATCTTGCCTATGTTCTCAACCATCACTTTTTTATTTATTAATTTTGTTTTTTATTTCCCTATATGTTAACATATAGTATTATAAGGCTCAAATAAATAATAGTGTTATGTTCAAAGTCTTGCAAAAAGGCAAAGAAGAAACATGCCTTACATATAAAACCATGAATTTACTGTTATTATAATGGGAATCTTAGCGGTCTAAAAGCAGGACCATTATTAGTCCACAAGAAATTATTATACGAAAAGAAAGTTCTATACTCAAAAAGAACAACAATGATAATAATAATAGAATAAAAAATACAGGTAAAAATCTTACATTTCTACATCTCCCCAGTGTTATGCTCATCCTTCCACTGCTCTGCTGGTCCTAGGATCAGCGGTTACGTTTATGGTGGGGGTTACTGCAAATTGTCAACTTTTGGGCTCCTTTGGCAGAGGAATGTGATGTTCATGGTGATGGTTTCCTCTTACTCATTCTAGAGGGTTCTCACATTCATCTGAGTCTTTTTTAAATATGTTTTCCTAGCGTGATTTTATATAGTTCTTTCTTCATCGGTCTGCAGCTCTCTCTTGCACTTGAATTTCTGCTATTTGGTGATTTTTATGCGTTGTTGTCAGATATGCATTCTTTGTTGTCCACATTCCCCCTGGAGCCAAGTTGGTCCAGCTCTAGATCTGCATTTCCTTAGTCCATCTTGGGCAAATTATTCCTTTTTAATCCCACACATCCTTCACCCCTCTGCGCTACAGCCATTCCTCAGGGTCTCTGCTCTTGTGCTGCACCTGTACTTCTCTCTACCACACAGCTGTGTTTGTTACAGTCTTAAAATACCCCGTGGCCAGGAGCTAGCACTGCCAACATTTCAGTACAAGGATGCAGGGTAACAGTAACAATTACGATGTGTGTTTGATCTGGTAATTATCTCTCAGGTTACAGAAGTTTAGATTTGTTTTAATCCAGATTAGACATCTGAACTGTAAATATCTGCATATGAATGGGGAATTTGGAGGAGTCAGAAAATTTTAAAGCAACTGTCTTTTCAATGTGTCTTACTATGCTTAACCAAAATAATATGCTATTTTCAATTGATTTCCAAGTCTGGCACACACCACTTCCAGTTTTACCACACACACTTCGCTCTAGTTTTTGACAGGGACTAAACCTCATTCCACCACCAGCCATAATTCATCTAACTCAGACCAAGGTAATCCTTGTTCCTCTCCTTTCCCTTACCATTACCGACACTAGGTACAACCTGAATAAGCAGCACATGCCAAAGTCGGGGTCTATATCAGGTGACACCATCAGGTAAATGCAGCAGAGATATGGCATAAAGATTCACATAGGTCATATAAGAAAATTATTCTTGATGCAGTTCATTACATCTCCTCTGAAAGACTGAGATCTCTTTTTTCTTTTTTTTTCATACTCTTCTGATAACTTAACAATTTATGTAACTAAAAAAAGTTTTAATTACAAAGTTTTTTTTGTGTGTAAGGAATTAAAAAATCCATCTGCAAATGTTCTTGAAAGTTTAAATTAGATTTTATTGCTATTTCTACAAACTGACTATGATTAATGAACTTTTCTTCCTAGGAGTTGTTTGACTTTATATTTAGTTTGCTTATTATCCTTCCATATGTTTATTCACATAAAAGGGGAAAAATGATAAAGAGCAAAAATAATGCATTTTTATATTATCATCTGGTAGAACCAAGATAACCAGCTTACTTTAGTTTACTTTGTAATTTTTTCTGAGAATTAATAGTAGTCAAAGAGAAATTAATAGCTGATACTACATTTTAAACAAACAACTTGGTTTTGATGATTGCCATAGCCAAGAGGAAATGATAAGATGAAATGCCCAATGATATTCCCCATGGAAAACCAGAAAGAAGAAAAGCTACTAAGATATAAGCAATATACAAATATCCCTCTATATTTAGGCTCTCAGAGGCGCAGTGATTTATTTTCCTGTTGTCACAGTATGCTAAAATCCATGTGACTTGGAAGCTTAAATTAATGTCAAACCTGCTTCCATGGCTTTTAAAAGCTGTCTGAAAAGAGTTGGCTAGAATAGGGATAATTATTAGCAATTCTATCATTATTAGGATTGCCAAGGTCTGAAGAGGAAATTACTTAATAGTTTTGTATCATGTAGATCCACAAGAAGTCATGGAGATTTATAAACAAATTGTTATTATGTCATCCCACTGAACTACATTCCCATAGACAATTTTATACCAATGTAGGATTCTGGCTCAAGATAAATACATTTTTCATGAAAAGTTGAACTGGTTTCTACTTGCTTGGAATAACACTGTCAGATGCTGTGACACTCTGAGACACCTACTTTCTGGGCCAATTATTCCATTTTTTTTTTCTAAAATATTGTAGGAGTGTTATGACACTTCATGCTTAATCCTGAAGTTATTACTTTTTAAATATTTCTACTACAGTAAAAAGGATAAGCCAACTATCTTCCATGCTGCTTAATTGATAAAGTTGTAGTTTTCACTATGAATCATATAATCTAACAGGCTTGGTGCAATAAATATCCTATCTTACTTATTTGACTTTTTTTTTTTTAATAATATATGGAAACTATATGAACTCTTGCTATTTTCTAAATTTTGGAATCCATGTGCACTTTGGTGTTTGACTCTGTCCAGAAATGAAAATTCTGTAGTGGTTAGAAACTGTGATCTTCAGAAAATAGGATCAAAAAAACTGTCATTCTCACAGAGCTTTAGGATAAAATCAGCTTGGGTGAACAGGTCACCATGGGAATATGTTAAAAACATTTTCATATTCTACAGGAAATGTAGAAATTTACCTTCCAGCTGAATAAAATAGAAAGTTTTACTGCTCTCAAGTCTTTCCATATGTGGCCTCTCTAATTTTGCAATGCACAGAACAGGTTGTCTATCCAAATTGCCTTCTATGATCTTTAGGTTTTATCCCTGAGTAAACAGTATTGGCTATTTATTTCTAGTAGAAACCATGCTGCTCAGAAATTGCTCTTGACTTTATGAAATGTTTCCAGAGAATTTCTCTCACAGACCATTAGACTACAGATTAAGAAGAAAAATAAATAAATAAAAAGCCAGCGCACCACACACTTCCAACTCCTACTGTTGATTGCAGGTTGTGTAATACATATTACTGCAAGATTAAAGGCACTTCTGTATAGATGAGAGGGGGTGTCATCAACCCATTAATTCAGGCAATCTCAGAGTTGCACAGATGGCAGGAAGAAGAATGAAGTGCCTTCTGTATGCACTAGCTATCTTCAGTGTTTCTTTCTCTTATTTCAAGAATTTCTAAACCTCTAAAAATTACTTTCACAGCAAAAACGTGAAAGAGACAATGTTTTCCTTTGTTAAATATATGTTACTGTCTAGCTATTTCTCAAACCTCAAAATATTAGTATTGCATGAGGTACTGCATTTTGTTTGGGGTTTTTTTTGTTTGTTTATAGACAACTATAGCCATTGCTCATGATCTGCGTAACTGACTGGACACAAATAGAGATACAAGGCTTATTTTAAGATTTTTCTAGCATGGTACAGATTTTTGATGTTTCCCAGTAAGAGCTATAGCTACACATGGGACCATATGACTGAGATCAATTACTGAAGGCAAAGCTTAAGAACAAAATGAAGGAAAAAAAAAAAAGTGAATATCTTTATATCTTTAGCAACTTGAAGGAAAACTAGCTCTATTGGTAATTAATGTGTTATCTCTGTTACCTTTTCTTAACTCTAGAAACTTCTTCAGCAAATTCCAGGAGAGGATAAAGATGAGGCTGATCACTCCATCTTAACATTTACTAATAACACAGGAACATCAGATCTTCCTTCATTTTTATCAGAAAAAAAATCAAATAGTATCTCAAACAAAAATAAAGTTTTCTCTCCATATTTTCATAAGAACATTTTAAAACAGCTTTTTTCAACTGATAGAATATATGAGAGATGCTGTCTAAGGAATGTAGGAAGAATAGGAAGAAATACAGACAAGCATTTTTGCACCCTTTTTGCTGCATCTTTATTATCACCTCTATATAAGTATATGTATTAGCTAAAGCGAGCAAGTCAAGAAAATTGTGAAAGTTCTTTTATTTTGAGTCTCAGAAAGTACAGTATGCATGTCTGTTATTAGGAAGAGGGAGTTTTATCGGTAATTGCTCTTCTTTGCTGAGCACTGAGAAATTGCTTCAGAAACAGTCTCAGGGGCCAGCCTTGACTTGTGCATTCACCTTTCAGTGGAATTCTATAATTATTTATAAATATTCATATTTGCCAATTCTAAGGGTGTACTGACAGTTTGATTTCTCCTCTCCTCTCCCTCTCCTCTCCCTCTCCTCTCCCTCTGCTCTCCCTCTACTCTCCCTCTGCTCTCCCTCTCCTCTCCTCTCCTCTCCTTTTCCCTCTTTTATTTTAGAATTATTTTTTAAATCAATATTTCAGTGTAGAAGTGCTTGGTTAATTGTTACTAATCCTTCAGTAGCAGAAATGTTCATGTATTTATTATTTTGCACACTTTAGGAACTCATCTCACTAATATTGGTCATTGCATGAGACTACTGTGGATCTCCAAGTTGCTGTCTACTAAACCATTCCAGGCAGCTCAGTCAAGATTTATTATATCGTGTTTTTGCAGAGAAAAAAAAAAAAAACCCTCCACCATCCTGGTTGTTATGGGCAGTCATATTTGGAGAACACCACTCAACCAATTAAGAAAGAAAAAGTACTTATGAAGTCCAAAATTGACAATATTTTATAAGTGTACTTAAAAGTTTTATTAAATGTAAAATAAAAAAAAGAAAAACATCACAATATTTCTTTTTTTGAATCTAAAAGAATTCTATTCTTCCTTATTCTGTCTACATAATCGATAATGTTAGTCCTTATGCACACTGTATGGTCAAGATTGCATTCATAATAAGCAATACCCAGCTGAAGAATAAGCTGGCATTTCAATTGTCTGTGATATGCTAGCTAGTTCATTGAAACTGCAAACTTGCTTTTTGGTTGGATGTTCTGCTCTCTGAGATAGTTTTGGCACTCCTCCTCAGCTGAGCAACCAACCTTTTACAACTGCAGTATGTCCTCAGTTAGTCACTACTAAAGCCAAGCTGCTAGCCATTAGCAGGGGAAACCTAAAATATATATATATATTTTTTTTTCCCCTCTCATTAAGGCAATGTGGAAATCACGACTGATAACCATTACTTGCAGTGAACCTCATAGTTTATGTAAACATAATTGTACATTTTATAAATCTATAAATGAGATTAGTGCTGAGACCAATTATTCTTGAGGACAAATATGTTTATCCTCCACCAGGTTGGGTGACATGAAGAGTATAGTGACAATAGAAAATTCATTTATTTATTCATACGCTCTTAAAATCCTAAGCTTTTTTTGTTTTATATGAATATTATTCTTGTTTTTGTTATGCTCCAAATCATGATTATGGATAAAATGGAAACAACTTTTGTATTAAGACAATAATTTATAGTTAATATAATTGCAGTCTTAGCAGCCTAAAGCAAGAATCATTATTAGTCCAGATCTAGTTATGACACAAAAAGTGAGACTACTTCTATAAAGAAAAAGAACAAAGTACAAAGTAACAAAGTAGTTGTGGTACTAAGGGACATTTGGAGATTATCTAGTCCAATCCCCATGCTCAAGGCAGCGTTAGCTAGGGCAGATTGTGCTGTGCCATGGGTTTGAACGTCTTCAAGAATGGAGACAACCTTTCTGGAAAACCTGCTCCAGTGCTTGACCAACCTCACGGTGAGTAAGTGTTTCATTATGTTCATATGGAATTTACTGTATTTAAGTTGGTGCCCTTTGCCTTCTGTCCTGTCCCTGTGCTCCTGAGGGTCTGTGATTGGACTTAGTGCCACTAATCGCAACTCTCTGAGCCTGGCAGTTCAGCCAGCTTTCAAGTTGCCTCACTGAGGATATTATGGGAGCCAACAGCAAAAAGCTTTCCAAAGTTAAGTAAATCACATTCACTGCCCTCCCCTTCTCCACCAAAGCAGACAATTCATCCAAGAAGGCTATTGGATTGGTTAAGTACAATTTCCCCTTCTGCAAACCCATGCAGATTACTTCCAGTCACATTTCTGTCTTTCATAGGTTTGGAAATGGCTTCCAGGAATACCTTCCGCAGGACCAAGGAAGGCTGACCAGCCTGTGTTTCCCTTAATCTTCCTTCTTGCCTTTATAGGATACGGGTGACTTTTGCCCTTTTCCAATCATCAGAAACCTCTCCTGATATCCATGTTCTTTGTTCTCCTTGTCACCCCGAAGCCACGTTTTGGTGAGCTCCAGATCTGCATTTCCTTAACACAGCTTGGATGAGGCAATGCCAAATATTGTTACACTTATTATTACAGGACAAAAGGGTGACAATGTAAAGGTTTTCAACATGTTAATAACTGTCTGATAGGTGCAGGATTTTTCCTCTGGAAAGTACAAATTTCACCAAACCAGATCTTTCCACAAGAAAGTGCAAATTAGGAATAATAATTTATTTAAAAAGTAAAAACAGCAGATATGTTCCCTTTAATTGCATAATCAAAAGCTATGCAATATGTTGTTAGACTGCTTTGAAATATGTTGGTCAAATTATTTCAATAGATTGTCAAATTTAATTAGTCTTTCATTGGAATGCTTTCTGCAGGTCCCTGTTCTCAGCTGCAGTGTGCATTCCCTGGGAACTACAACAAATGTATGATAGAACTCTTTAGGCTCTGTCTGTCACTAGAAATGTATAAAAACATAAAATTTATTAAACAGAAATATGAATAAATGCTTTGTCTACAGTCTGTTTCCAATGAAAATTTGTATATATATTCTATGATAGTAGAATTACTAGAATAACATATGTATTTCTAGTATAGCAGAAAGAACTACAGGTGACTTGATAATGTCTTTTCAAACTTCCCTAGTTTTACTTCTGAGCTTGATGTCTTTTCATTGCAAGACTGAGAGCACTGATTTGTAACTGAGAAGTAAGTTAAAAAACAAATTATGTCTCTGATAGTGTGCTCTAGGTATAGTAGCAGCTGCTGTTTTTTAGAAGTTTTTCAGTGGTGGCTGTGGAAAGCAGATGTAATTTGGTCCTAAAACTATCATCTGAACTATCTCAAGATTTAAGTAAAATCTACTTTTAGTATATTTCTAATTAGAGAATAAAAATTTTAAATCATGAAAAGGCAATGTGTATAGCTGTAGTAATTATTTTTTTATATATAAATTGGGGGAGAAATATTTTAAATCTTTAAAATGACATTTAGATATCACATTTCAAATACACACAGATTTGATTTTCAGATGCTTTAATTCATTAGCAGTACACAAAGAACATAAAACTCAAAATGAGTACATAAGATGCCAATACTATATGAACACTATATCTCAAAGCAGCAAAAAATCTTACTTAAGCACAGTCTGCTCTGATGCTGGCCTGTTCCCCACAAAATATATGTGAGATTTCTACACGTGTAGCAAAAGGTTAGAAAAAGAAGATGAGTTTTGACTAATGAATTGACTTAAACTGTAGTTAGCATCATTTTTTTTGCTTTGAGATGTAAGGACTATACTCATGATCAAAGTTCTTGAATGAATAAAAAAGCAGTATGCAGTATTGAAAAAAAAACACTATTTAAACATAAATAATATGGTCAAAATAATAAAAAAGGTAAAGTCCATACATGGTATTTATTTCCTTTTTTGCTCATATTTACCAAGTGTTTACAAAAGGGTTTAGGGAAGAGTCAATTTTATTTTTGGAGCATGGTTTTTTCCCCTGTTTTTTGCCCTCTTTTGAACATCTGGATAAAGAAACAATTGTTGGAGATGCAGTGGCAAAAATCTGTGTAGGTCTCTGGGACCCAGAAGGAAAGATAATGAAGTTGGTCAGTGAAGGAAGATAGAAATAATTGAATCTTTTCTTTTTTTTTCTCCAAATAAAATCGAAACAAAACAAAGAGAAGTTTGTTTCATGATTGCTTACATTCTCTAAAAAGTCTTCCAAGAGTGTTACAAAGGTCAGATATACTGTTAACCTTTTTTGGTAATCTGTGAAAATTTTTGGTTATTCTCATGAGGAATTCTAGCAATTTTAATATGTTTGACTTTTTTTTTTTTTTTTTTGGCTGCTGATAGATGACCTGATGTATTAGTGTTAACTCAGCATTTACACTGGAAAGTAGTGAGTGGTTTTTTGGGAAGGGGAGCTGGGTCTCTCAGGAGGGAGAAAGGAGGGGCAGTGCGGACAGGATTCTTGTAATGAAGTTGTGGTGCTAAACCTGAAGAGTTAAAGGTAAAATGTAACAGTTTGTCATAATTATGTTTCATATTGGCAGGTGTTCTGAACTTTCTGTTTGATAACTAGACATATAAATTTCAGTTCTTAAAGCTTTGCAACCAATTTAAGGGCTCATTTATTTCACTGACAGCAAGATGTATATGCTGTCTGGCATAGTGGATGTCTGGGGCCAAATCCACCACTTTGTTGCTTGCTTGTCTCACGGGAAGTAAATAGTAGCAATTTTTCAGCATAGGCATTCCAGCACAAGGTGTTTAGCAAATAAATGAGCATAAGATGACCTGTGGTGTCCTGAAATTACTAAAATTCATGAATAATAAAATGATCTATAGATTGTTAGCAGAGGGCTATAGCAAAGGCTAATTTGCAGTCACTGAAGCTTTACAGGATAATTTGTAACTTTTGAAAATTTAATGACTTCATCAGTTTTTGCCTATTATTTTACCAATATAATTCTCTGAAAGCTACCTGCAGCAGACATCTTCTATCTAGCTAATATCACAACTGCCTATGTCATCACATCACAAATACTTAACAGACTTTATCTGAAGATTTTGTATCTATCATCTTCTTCTTTTATTGCTATATTATTTGGTAATGATTGAAATCATGTCTTTACAAGACATAGTTTTCATTTAGTTAAATGCTGTTGACATGAGAGACAAGAAAAAAAGAAAAAGAAAAAAAAAAGAAGAAAAAAAAAACAGTAGAATGATGTGAAGAGGAATTAAAAACATACTCATGCACGCATACACTCATATACATACACATGTATATGTGTAGATGTAGATGTGTGCACAAACTATAGTTCAGAGGAAATAGTGTAAACAGTATCAAAGAAATCAGAAGGAAAATTAAAAGGCTCTGTACATAACATAGAACACATGCTCAACTACATTTAGTTAAGATTTTGTCAGGAAAAAGAGAGACCCATGAGTTTTGATCCTTGATCACAGTATTTATTTTTAATTTAGATAGTCAGCAACCCATGCATACAGAAATAATCAAGGAAACAGGGACCAAAACCACAGCTGTTGTCTCTTTTGCCTGAAAGGCTGATCACTGAGCACACAGCTCTTTCGCTCCTCCAGATTCAAACGTTTTGAGTTATTTGGCATCTTACTACCCGCCCTCTCCTACATACAGGTGCCAGGTTTGTGTTACGTTGGATATTACTACATGAAAATAGGATGTAAGTCAATAGTCAGGCATAGTTCAAAGGGAAGGCTGAATCTGAAGCATTGCAGGAGTGCATATATTCCTCCTGTTTGCTATTTGAATTGTGACACTGTTTTAAGGATTCTGAATTCCTTTTACCTATCTCATAGGTTTCCTGGACACGTTTAGAAAAGTTTGACCCCTTGCTACACTTTTACTTATCCCTTTTCTATGTAAAGATGCCCACCTCTCACCTTTTCCTCATCTAATCCCAGACCTTCTGGGGTTAGATCAAAAGATCTACTCTTTTGAGAAAGAAGAGATCCACATAAAATTAGTGAGGAAAGTTCCATGATAGGATTTATAAGGGACTAACTCATTTCAGTACCAAATGTCCCTATCTGAGTAATGTTCTAAATGCCATAACATACAGGTCTATCAGGAAGTATTCGAACCTCAAGCTAAAAAAGCAAAAATAGAAATGGGAGCATCCCCAATGCAGTCTCTAATTTTACAAAACCATTCTCTTAATTAGGGAAGTTGAACTTTCAAACCATTAAAAAGGAAAGATAATTAACATCATTCACTTAATGTAGAGAAACAGTGACATTTGGCAGATACTTTTTAAAATGCTTTAAAGTGGGACTTACAAAGAGAATGTTAGAAAAAAAAGAGAAAGTACAATTGGATTATAGTAGTATTTAGAAAATACAATTTAAGGAAAAGAGTATTTGAAGGAGGAAAGGGAGAGATAAATGAAATAAGTAGCTAGTCCACCTATTTTACAATTTTAATTGCTTTTTAACCATTGAATACTATTAAAGGCCAAAAAAGCAAAATTTATTCATTTATAGAAAGTTTTCAACTTCTTTTAAAGGTAGTCATTCTCTGACAACACAGAACAAATCTCACCTTCTAAAATATTTGTGAGTTATGATTTAAAATTAATGACTTAGCAAGTATCATTCTATGGAATACTTATATTGGCCTTCAAGTCGTATTATATGTTCAGAAAAAATAAACAGTGTGCAACAGTGGATTCCTCCAGACAAAGGATATCCTGAATGAAACTCTACCTAGGTAATCACAGTGCCCCTTCTCTGTGTGGATCATGTATTTTTCATAATAGGAGCATATGGACCATCTAATTAGTACCAGCAATTCAGAGTTAAATCACATTAAGTGGGAATTGCTCGTGAAAAAGTTCAGCACTATTGGATCTTTTCTTTTCTCCTTCTCTCTCTCTCTTTTTTTTTTTTTTCCCTTCCCTTCTCTATCAAAGCAGTGATATTTCTTTCTGAGTTTTCTTGTTTAGGAAAAAAAAAGACTAGAGAACTTGATCATATCACCTTCACTAGTCTGCTACTGAAAAAAAAAGAAAAAGAAAAAGAAATAAGAAATCTGTTTATCTATTTTATCTTACCCCTTTTCATGCTTTCCCAGGAACCAAAGCTCTGTGAGCGTTAGGTAGTAGAACAATGCAGCAATAGTTTGATGTTGTTTCTATCTTTAAATAAATTATTATTCTCTTTCTTTTCCCTGTACCCTATATCTTTTTTGTTCTTTCAGGCTATGAATATGCAGATCAAGTGTTCTATATACTTTTTTTTTTTCTTTTTCAGTAGCAAAATCATTAATAATTCCTCATAGCATTCTGCCTATTTGATAGTCTAAAAGTAGCTGTGAATTGCCCAGAAAATATCTACCCCTTGTGGATACTGTAAGCCTGTCAGCATGATACCCGATGATGAGAGTGCACCTGAAATCTCTTGAAGCTGCGTTTGCCTATTTGGATAGAGCATAACCTGTCTGCACTTTTCACTGGCAGTCTGTGAAAAGTCATGCACCCAGAACGCTGAAACTCAATATAAGTGTGAATCTCCTGAAATCATCCTTTTAGACTGTATGTATGCTATAACATTGCTTTACCTCTTGGCTGCAAAAACTGTTTCCTGAATTTGTAAGGTTGTTGGGTAACTGCATTCATTCTGAGCTTCCATGGCAAATCTCATATGCTCTATAGACAGAGAAACAAAAATTAACGTTATCTGTCTGGATGAAAAAGAGATCTCTGCAGCACCAAGACTAAAGAATAAAGACATTAAATTTTCATACCATCTTAACACCAGGTATTGTTTATCTGTCATTCAATGCCCTTATTCAAGATCTAAAATGAAACAATCACTTTAATTGCTGATTGATGGAGAACGATGCACATTTTTGACATAGGTGTGATCTTAACTGGAATCAATTTAATCATTAGTGAATCAAATTTGAGATGTAGGGAGGCTTTTTCATTGAGTACAACAGGATACATCCCCAACAGAACTTTATAAAGAGTTATAGCAATAAAGATCTTTCTTAGTTACATTTTTTGCACTAAGAACAGACAGCAGCAGTTTACATGCCAGCATGTAGCCCGACATCACAGCTGTCAAAAAGGAGGTAGACGGTGCCTGTTTGGTAACCCTCAGATGGGAAGGTGGGTGAACCTCAGCAGATAAAAGCATTAGAGTTGTTAATACTCTGGTCTGGTTATTCGAATATTCACCATCCTAGCAAATGAATTTAATGAGCTTAGTGCACTAAGAGCAATTTCAGCTATTTTCACATATTTGAGTGTTTGAATGTGAACTATATTTCCTTGTTTCATCTTTTTAATAAATCTAATTAAAACTACACAGACTCAGTTAACTTTTTCAAATAGCCACTCTCTACAGAATACTGGGAAATGAGTGAAATTATTCGAGTATTTTTAGAACTGCATGGCACTGACCTTAAACTGAAAATGTTAGCATTTATACATATGTGAGCATGGATTACAGGATCAGACCCTGAATTACATTCTGCTTAATGCTTATCAATTGTGTCCAGACTATTATATACATGGTTTATCCACAGATTAGTTTAAGAGTAATCCTTATTTTTACCTGATATTTTAAAGCATAAAGTATATGAAAACATAATGCAACTTTTTTAATATCTCAGTTCTGCTTTTTTTGCCACTTAAGAATTTGCCAATGAAGTTCTAAAACTGTAAATGCTAAAAACAGTCAGAAAGTCTGATAAAACTTTACGAAGATAAATCTTTCAGCATAAATGCAGCTTCTTGCATGATTATGATTATTCACTTTAATAAGGCATATAGATTGTATAGATGAAATAAGTGTTTTGAGACTGCAGCATTTTGTATGAACTTCAAAATACCATGTCTGCACAAATCAAACATAAAACCTCATATATAATTTGTTACAATTATCTCTGAGTAACAGCCTCTGCCTGGAGACATCTCAGAACTTATGCAACAGAGGAATTGCACGGATGAACTACTAGAATGATGCAGCAGAACACTGTAGAAAAAAAAAGAAAGAAAAGTAATAGGATAATTACTCATCTTCTCTAACTATAGATGTACTCTCAAAACAAAATCAAAAAAAAGTACCAAAAGAAGTTTTTATTTTTAACTTGCTTTATATTTCCATGTTCCATCATGCAAACGACAAAATCTTTCCACAAATGCAAAGGAATTTCAGAAGCTGGAAAGAAGATGTAAAACCAGATAGTCCTATGGACCATGTAAATACTGGTAAATCAGCTAACAGTTCTCACGTGCTGGATTTCAGTCTGATTTCAGTTTTATCACATGAGATCCAGCATCAACATTGTTAGAAGACCAATTGCATGGGTTAGAAAAAATATTTGTTATATGCAAGTTAGAAGAAATATGTGTTAAGTTCCCTTATTAAATTTTGTGGAATGGGAATAGGCAAATGTTTCCCACATAGGGAAAACATTTATAGGCATCCTATTTTTTTAATATATGTATATATATTTATATATATAGGATTTTCAAACATTGTATTACATTCATGTTTAACCTATAATAAAGTCATTTGCTTTCTATTCCAGTAACAATCTCAGTGGATGTCTACACTATAGTGGCTAAAACCACAGGATTAATATTGCAGAATAATGTATTGTAAATTAAGTAATAGAGACCCACAGACACGACAGTTGCCTTAGGCTGCAAATCTTCCCAAGAATCAGGATAGATATTTATATGATTAGTTCAAGCAAAGCTCCATGCTGCTTTGCATACCATCCTACCAGTACCACACTCCTGTGATTGCAAAGCATAAGCAAGGCATACTTTATTACTCACTGGCAATGAACTGCTAAAAGACTGGCAGGCAGTTTATATTAAAATAAATGATACTTCCTGTCATTTGTCTGGACTTACATGAGCAGCCCCAGATGTCCCCTCACACTAGAAAAGAAATACTTCTAATAAATAATAGTTTAATAATACACTAGTGTAGATTGCATATACTTCAATAATTTGAGAAAATTCGCCCTTATAAAGAATCGCTTTGCTTAAAACATATTGTCCATTTGCTATTGTAATATTTTAAATGAAAATTTGAATTCCTGCTGCTGAGTTTTCTTTATTCTAATGGCGGTTACAAATAATGGCTCAGCTTTTCTTTGCCTGTGTGTCCCTCTCTGCAGCCACTAATGGCCACAATGCACAGGTAACCGGGTGCAAATGATGTATGCACCAAGGCCACAGGTACGGACACCTATTGCCAGGGCTGGCTTCTCCACCAGGGTTTTGCAGTAGCTGAAGGATTGCAGGTTTGTGTTTTGAAGCACGCAGTTGGGCTCCTTTCATGGACCACGGTCCATTGTATGAGGTGGTATGTGGAAAAGCTTACAATCAAGTGGACCAAGAAATAGAAAAGGAGAGGTGACTGAGGAGAAAGAAACAGTTTTTTAATTAAAATGAGAGGCAGCCAATTTGGCAACATTACATATGGCAATGAGGACCACAGATTCTTCATCCTATTTTTGTTCTGATACTGACTGCCTCCTTCTGTGATCTCCGCCAAATTAATTAGGGCCTAATTCTGTCAACTTCAGTTACAGTGATTAATTCTTTACTCTGTGAGTAATCCCATATATATCGGGAAGTTGAGAAGTACGCTGAATATTTCGCAGGTAAAAGGAGACTAAAGTCACTCAAAAATTGATCCTGCTTCATACAAAATGCATCTCACTGGCTTCCCAGCTTTGCATGGTTCCACAGACTTCAACTTTCACCCTCAGTGAAACACCTGCAAACCTGGCTCCCAGGACACTGAACCCACCTTCTGCAAGCCCAGCTTGCCACACACATTGATTTGTGCTGCAGCTTGGAGCGGGTCAGGAATGCCAGACAGCAACTTCATAGAAGCTGGAGCTGACTTCGTTTATTAGCTTACATGTAGTACATTTATATGATTCTAACAGTTAGTGATCTAATTACCGAGGCTCCTAATTGGTAGACAATGATCTAACTAAGACCCTTACAGCCCCCCTTACTTGTTTAGCTCATCCTTTTAGTTCAACAGCTCTTTTATTCCCTCTGACCTTGGTCTACTTCCTTATCTCCTAGTTAGCAGTCCCTTTGTTCTTTCACTGAAACCTGAAGGCTGGAATTGAGCAGGCCGCCTGGGCAGCCATGTCCGCGGCTCTCTAACCATTCCTCTACAAATTTGCATTCTCTCGCTCACTGGCATCACAGACACATGGACCCTGTGCCCCATGGTCCCACTCCAGCTGCTGGCATTTACACCTGCATGCACACACACATGCACACGAAAGAGACTTTCATGAAAGAAAAAAGATAGAAATGGAGTTTAATGAAAAAACAGGGCAGATTGTGAGGATCAGGTGCTGGGCATGGCCAGGCAAGTGTATGGACTAGAAACCTGCTTAGGTGCAACAAGCTTCTTATGTGTCCTTATCCCTCTGTTATCGCATGCTGCTTCTTCCCCAAAACCACCTTGATCCTTCCCTTTGGTGTCTTCCTTGACCATTGCACAGTAACTCTTGTGCAATCCCAAAATGCTTTTCTCTACATGCCACAGTGCATCCTAGGGCCCTCGGCAGTGACCTGCCTCTGTTGGAAAGACTCTCCAGAGAGCCACCTCCATGGATTCAAGGAGATGGGTCTCATCTCTGACCCAGGGGGTTGATGCTCCCCTAGGACAGCCCCGGGAGGACTGGATGGAGGGCTTGTGTCTCTGACTGGGTTATTGGGGTCCTCACAGTTGCTCTGCTCTGTGCTCCAGGGTGTGTGGAAATGAGTCTTTTAGGGGTGAATTACTCTCCTGGTAGTGCTGGGGCCAGGTCAGGGTAGTACTGGTGCTCCTCACTGCTGCCACAGAGCCTGTGTCCTGCTTTTTGTGAGTGTAGGTGAGCTTTTAATCACAGAACCTAACGATTTATTCTTGAATATCCAACATAATAGCAACGCCCACTCCCTACAAAATCTAAGATTAAGAAGTTGTAGGAGGGAAAAAAATTAAAAGATAGAAATGGCATAAATGATGAAGGAATGCAAATTTTAAATGTAACTGAATAACACTGTAACATTGAAAAACATAGTGTACAAGTTAGAGCAGCCTTGGACAATTCAAACTTTTGTATTTAGCATTTATATAGTTAGTAACCTCAATTGACATTGACCTTGGGAGGAAAATGGGGCAATATTTTCACTTGGTTGAACCGTTATTGGAGAATTTCTCTAGTGTACTAAGCACAAACATGCATTCCATCAACATCAAGTACATGTTATCTTTTTTCATCAATTTTCTTTTCCTTTGTGCTAACATTGTTATTGTGACCAGTACAGGAGGGAAAATCACTTTATCTGAGGGTTAACTTCATCTGTGGCATAATACTATTGAAATCAACTGTCTTTGCTGGATTGCTGGATTGCTCAATTTTCTCTTTGCAGAGAACCTACATGTATTTCTTTTGCCAGTAACAAAATAGACCATCTTAGCGAAAAACAGACTTTTTTCTTTTAGATTATAAAATTATAAACCTTTTTTTCTCTCTCTCTTTTTCTTATTCCTAAATACATCCATACATCCTGGAATGTCAGAGATAAAACATAATTAATATACACAGCCAGCTGACATAGTCAATAAGAAATAGCATTTATGGAATGCCCCAGCATAAATGATTTTTGCTGTACTATATTTCAAAGCATGGTTATTTATAAGAATATGCTCACAAGTCTTCATTCCAGCAATTCTGACAAAAATTACATGCTTCTTTTAGAATATGGGTACACAAAGGATCTTGAAAAGTACTAGCCATCCAAATAGCCACGATCATCATCTGAGAGGTGTCGGGAGAGGTAAGTCATACAAGAAAGTTGCTAGCTATTTTATAAATATTTGCACAGCAACTAGACTGATCCTGGGCTTGGCTGATTTTTTTTTTTAATCAGGAAAAATAGAAGGCTATTTTGAGCTGTCTTTTGCAATTTATTTCTAGAATGCAATGAAATTTGAATCAAATCTTTTGATTGCTCCTATGATATAAGATTTCATTTTCGCTTCATTCCAGAAACAACCGCTCACACCCACAGAAAATAGTTTTCCTGTGGTGCTGATTCAGCTACACAAAGTACCCAAGAAGAACCTTTATCTGCTCCTTTTCATCTGCATACTGTTCTGTTTAAAACTAGATGAAAGTAAGCAGGAAAAGAGCATTGTCAAGCTCACTAGAGCTGAGGTGAAAGAGATGCTGCTGAAGAGAAGAAAGAGAGCAGATGTCTAATTCTAGTAGTTGTCCATGTTTTAATCAGATAGGACTCATTAAGTTCATTCACTCTTGTGTGAGTACATTTACACCGATTGTCAACTGACCGTATTGGTTTAGCTTGTGTCTACCTACTTTCCATTAATAGATATTTTGCCACAGTTCAGAAAAAGACCTCAGGCAGAAAGTGAAACCAGGTTAATATATAACCATATGAATATATACATATATGTATTTCTATGTAAAGAAAAAAAATCAGAGAAGAGATATTTTTATTCTAAAAACAACTCTAGTTTTGCAGTACATAATAGTGAATCTAACTGGGAGCAACTCAATATGTAAGAGATAATCATAACAAAATTGTAGGAATTACATTATTGTCAAGATTTACTCTTAATATTTTAGAGATGTCAAAAGGCATGGGGAAAAGGCCCTTTTATTGTATGCAGTCTTATGCCTTAAAGCTGTCTGCTCCACAACTGCAAAATAGAATTTTATTCTTTATTTTGAGCCGAATGAGTTTTACACTCATGGGGATTTTGTCAGTATGGGCTCCTTTTCTGACTTTAAGGCTATTAACTGACCAGTTATTTTCTGCAGAAGCTTCAATATCTGCACAGAAGTAATTATACGCCTTTGCTTCTTCTCCAGGAAAACTCTATTATGAGTTTTACTTTAGAGAATCTAATTCAGAAATAAATAAAAATAGGAACTAGCACACTTAAGGGTCTATAGTGAATGCAAGCCACAAGATTTCAAAAACATAAAATGTTTTATCATGTTGGATGTTGGATAAGAAAAATTTTAAAGAGAACAGGGGAAAAGAGAAACCATGCAATCCATGGGTAACTGTGTTTGATAGAACAAGCTTGGATAACCAGAAAACTAGATATTTGGATTTATTAGCATGACAACTTAAAATGAAATGATATTCCTTGCATGATTTTTTTTTTAATCCTGTGTACCCTGTGTAACTTCAAATTGCTTCAGTGAAGTTTTGCTTTATTTTTGACTTACATCATTTGACAAGACCAGGCTTCTCTTAGTCTATTCTAAAGGACCTTCAGATTTTTCATTTTTTTCCTTATTATCTCATGTTCCTCCTTTATGTCCAAAATATGTCTACTAATGATCACATCAGTTTGATATTACCAAGTAATACAACTGTCCCAAGGCCTGATAAAGGAAGCTACATGGTCTTAATATCCTTTTCAGGCTGTCATTATGTTTCAGGACTTCCCTATGCGTACATGGTTTACATCTTCACTCTGAAGGCATACATCACTCCAGGATTTTTTCATAAACACTATAGAAAAAAATAGAAAAGTAAAAAGAATAGTCACCTGGTAATTTCATTTTGTATTAATGAATCAGAATATTTTGATAAACATTGGTTCCACTGCCTGAGCTACATTATTAGTGCTCTATTTAAAACACTTGCTAACAGTCTTGACACTTTGAGTATAGCTGCTTCAAGACCTTTTTTAATTTGCCATCTTTCCCAGAACCATCACTGCTCTTCTTTCTCCTGTCTTGCTTGTCTTCTTTGCATCCCTATTTTATTTCATATCTCTCTTTATTTCTCTGAATTTACTCTTCACAGGGCATGTCACTGAGAAAAAATAGTCTTGAGGTTATTAGTGCCACCACATGAGAAGAGAATAGGAGCAACACAGGGATATTTTTTTCCCTTCCCTATCCCTACTACACTTCTTTCACAGGATTTCATAGGATTGAACAGATTCTACCATCAGTAAATTGAACAGTAAATAGAACTGTATTTTTCTGTTCTAATTTGGAAAATAAGGATAACAGAAAAAGCTCAGATAGAGCCTGAAAGGATTTAAGTTAAATCTGTACTTTGAGATCTGAGAATGCTACTCAGCTTCAGTCTTGGGACTTCTTGTTTGCTTGTCTAAAACTCAACTCGAAATATTATGCTCACTCACACTGTTACTCTCCATCCTTCACATCCTTTTGAGACCTGAAAGGAGCTGCAGCAGTCAGAGATTTACAGTGTTTGGGCTCTCATTTCCTAATCAATTCAGACATAGTAAAAAGTTCTGAAAAAGAAAGATAGTTTCTGTCAATGAGTTATCATAAGAGGCTCCCAGATCTCACAAGTTCTGAACTCAGTGACAGGAATAAATTGCTGACTCTTACAGGAATCCTGATGACCTAAATTTCAGCATAATTATTGTGACTCAATTTTTCAGCCATTAAGGTAGACAAAATCCTGTGGAGATCCAAAAGACTCTGTCTACGTGCCTTTCTATCCATACAGTACTAATCCTTGTTCCCTACTATTCCTTACTTTTCAAATCCCTGACTTAGAAAACTGATTGAAATAATATGCTGTAATTTACTTGGCATGAGATTTTTGAAAGTGGTTGTGTGGTTTGGGATCATGCAAATTCCAGAGAAAATTATCATATTAATATGACATAGAAGCCACAAAAGTCTTCTGTTCCTAAAATGCACAATGCTTTTGAAAACTCCCCTTAAAGATAGATATTAAAAAGAATGGAAGCGGGATTTAAAAGCCTTGTTGAAACAAGCTTTGGTAAAATTGAATCTATATTTTTAAAGAGAAAGAGACAGAGATGTGCTTCCTGTGATAACAACTAATTCCAATCAAATCATTGGCATTCCAATAACGACAGACATTTTTTGAAACACTTTTTTTTTTTTTTTCCTGTTGTCTGTCATCCTGCTCATTAAAGTCTGCACAAGTCTTTTGGTATACCAAACAATGTAGGACACCACAGCATTGAATTTTTAGAAGAAAAGTGTCACTGTCGACACACCAAGCTCCTAACTCAGGATGAAAACTGCTGTCTTAGGTGGAGTAAGAAGTAACTACAATCTGTGTAAAGCTATAACTACAAACTAAAAACAGCTAATAGGCAAACAAGCTCTTCTTACTGGCAACTGATGGATGCGTGTTTATACGTCTGAGGATTTATTCTTCAGCATAATGATTTCAGTTATCTGTAGGCTTTCTGACCAAAACAAACAATCAAAAAACCTCCTGGATAATTTGCATGGGGTTCACTTTGCCTGACTGCCAATATAAGACATACTCTATATGAATTAGCCACCCAGAACCTTTATAGGTTTTGGAGAGAGGAGATATTTCTTTTCTCTAGATACTTTCAATATGTGCTTCATTGTACCCCAAAGTAGGCATCTGATATGATTGCTCCCAGGTTTCTGTAAAGGAGTACGTTACAGAAGGTAGAGTTAAATGAGATGAATCCTACAGCCTAATTCCATTCCTGGACAGGGTGTGGAAATGAATGTGAAGTATTGAGGTAAGTCAGTACAGCCATTAAAACTCTTTCTGGTGAAAGTCTAACATTGTAATCAACATATGATAAAAATTATCTCACACTGTTCTGAAAATGTAGAGGGGCAGATGAAGGCAAGATGGAAGACAGTGTAACAGGATTGAAATTATCTTGTTAATACACTGCAGTGATTCATTCATGCTCCACACCATAGGAGTAGTGGAGGCCTGGTGACTACACAGGCCCGACATCTGGATTCCAGCTTCATCCATCCCTGAATGAATTTATACAAGCTTCAGTATTTCTTTAGATCTCAAACGTTAATATTTTAGTAAGAAGAGATACTTCTAAATACCCAAACTCCCAATGCACAAATGGCATTAGAAAAGCATTAATATTTAAAGTATCTGCACTGGTCCTAAAACTAAAGTAGCACAAAACCTATTTTCTGAAAAGAGTTTTATTGCTTTCTTTTCCTACTGTTTTTGTGTTGTCGGCAGCATATATTCCAAAGTAATTATAAGAAGGGCAAGTTTCAAAACTGCTATGAAATACACTGGAAAATAAAGCCGAACAAAAATAAGAAGCCTGAATATTCTGATAATAAAAATATTCTGAAACAGTAGCTGACAATGCTAGTAGGTACCAACATGAGGTGTACTTTAACCAAGGGAAGGTATTCTAACTGGAGGAAAATGTCATATTTTGGGTCCATTTTTATTCTTTTTTCTCTTCTGAATTTCTCTTTCCTTCTGTTTCATAAATTAGGTTCATGTTAACTTCATGTATTTGGAGTATTTTCTATTTCCGTGATATATATATATATGTTAATTCTGACAGATAATATCAGGATATTTAATCAAGCATATCTTTCACAGTTATAACAAGAGCTTTAAAACAAAAATATTCCTGCTAGTACTAACTTCATGTACCTAAATATCAGCTTAAATGAAAACATATATATGGTATACCATTAAAACCAATCTTATAAGAAGAAAACTGGAGATGGAGAGCAAAGGGAGGTCTGCAAAATTAGCGTGCTGTATTTCAAGAATACGATTTACCAGAGAAGACCAGAAGAGGATGAGGTTCAGGGTGACATCTGAAACAAGGTGCAGTATGTCATTTGAGCACAGCCAGTCATTTCTATACCCTGTCACACACCTGGAGAAGTGGTTAATCCCCAGAAGATGTGAATAATGGTCTCTGCAAGAAGAAGAATATAGTTTCAGAAAGGAGAGAGGATGTAGTCTGACTCTACTTCTTCAGGATCTTGCCAGTAGTTCATTCCTTGACTGCCCCTTCCTTGAAGAGAGGACCTTCCAGGGTCTGTGAATTTTTAGAAAGCCTCTTAAGATATTTGGGTGCAGACTGATTTCAAACTGGAGAGGAGGAAAGAACTGTTCAGGCATTCAGCATTTGCTATCTGCCTCACTCACTGGCATCTTTAGGGGCCTTATCTGAGCACATCCAAGTAATAGCAATTCCCGAGTTCTTCTGCTCACTCTGTCATTGCATTGGTCATTTGCTATTAAGCTTTTCAACATCTGTTATCTATTAGTGGATGGGGTGTTTGTGAGATTTGGTGAGAGCACATTCTTGCCCTTACTCAGTTCAGCTTTAAACACACAGTTTCTCAGCTCAAAATGAGAAAAAGTCCTAGAATTTAGTGTCTGAGCCTTTGAAAATGCTTTCCATATAGATTAAATAGAAAGTAATTCCAGGACAAAATAATGCTGAGGATTTCAGGTATAATGCTCTGGGTCTCTTCTTGCTTGAATAGCTATAGACATTTTATACCTCCAGTCAGATCTGTCATTCAATCAAGAATTCCTGTTCAGATAAATTTGTTTGTCCTTAGTGATGTCTGCAGCACATTAGCTTCAAGATCGTTTCTTCTCTTCAACCCATTTTTGTTGCATATTCAAAAATAAATCTTTATTATGAATTGTGTTTAACACAGAAAAACAAATGTTTTGAGGTTTTTCCTCATTCATAGCAAATTGATGTACTTTTGTCTTTATTCAGTCTTTGGAGACAAATATAGAACTTCTATCATGTTCCAGGATTTTTTACCATTAAATTGGTAAAATTGGACTCATCCTCATCTCTCCTCTCTATCTCCCTCCACCAAGAACCATCCTTCAGCAAGACAGAAATCTACAACTCATTTTACACTTCAAATAACAGAGAAACCTTCACTGAGCCTTCAGCAAATGTAAGACATAAGCAGTGTGGAAGTAGGTAATTCTCATATATACTAAAATCTTAGAAAAAAATGAACTGGAATTAACAAAAATGTCATCTAGTGCACTTTGAAAGATGACTGTAACACTGATGAAAAACAAACATAGTAATATAGAAGAAAACAATGAGCTTAAAGAAGAACTGTCTATTTTTAATTCAAAGAGAAGAAAGAATAAATGCATGTTAGATAACATGACAATAACAAGAACAAAGAAATATTTCAGATGGGAAAAAAAAGGAATAGAAAGAAAACAGGGCAAATAATAAAGGAAGAATATCAAATTAATTCTGAATAAAAAATGGCCTAGATTATCTTTTTCTTTTTCTTAAATAACTGTCTTTAGAAGGACAGCTGGAAAAGAAATGTTGATATGACTAGGAAAAATGTGAAGGTTTATTAAAACAAAGAGATAAAAGCCTAGGCAGGACTTTGGAAGGATGAGCATATAAATATCAACTTATCTCAAAAGAATCATGGACCAGACTTTTGAAGAAATTGGCTATTTACAGCTCCCATGTAGGTGCCTGGACATTCAATAGACCACGACCCCATAAAAATCAGTTAAACTAATAATCAAATATCTCACTGTACAGCATACATGTGTAACATGAGACCAACTGCCTCAGACCACCAAACTCTTCTGAAAAGGTGAATATTTCAGGCTGATGACAAAATGGGACTTCAGCTGTCTTTTAAAAGTCTGGCTTTTGGAGAATAATAGGAGGTTGATGAACTGTGAATTAATACACTCTTGTCAGACATTTCAGATTTAAAACTAGATGATGAAGAGACAATGGGAAATACATTCAAACAAAGTATTTGTGGAGATGTTGGAAATTTTGATTTCGACTCCCATATGGAGCCAAAAAGTTTTGAAGTCATTTAAGCTATTATAACAGGGGTCCTCAAAGGCATGGTAAAAAATGATCCTAATGTGCTTGAATGCCACTGACAATTTAGAAGACAAAGTCAAATGGTGTAAAGCAATAGGGAAATAAACAGTTTGAGAACTCTTTAATAATACTCATTAACTCTGATGTTAACCAGGCAATCAGAATATAGCCAACAGCTGCAGCATATGCCCAGTTTTGCTCAATGCATATATTTAATAATGGATATATTCATATATCAGGTCTATTCATTCATTTGTTCACTTAATGTTGCATTGAGTCTTTAAGGATGCACTATCATTATAAATGTACATATACATATACAAATATATAATCATTTTCAATGCCTCTCTTACGTTGAAATTATTTAGATGCTTTGAAAATCTTGCTTACTGAGAAATACCATTACTTTATAAAGATTTTGGCAACTTGAAAAGGGTAATAGAATTGATTCCTCTGATTATTAGGTGCTAGGTTTGATGTTGATGTACAAATATTTACGATGTCTGTCGGAAATGATCGTAAAAAAATGATACCAGCATCTACAAAACACTTTCAGAAGGATTATTTGCACAGGTATCCACACCTCTTACATGTCAATACTATTTCCTTTCTGGTGCTGCCTCTTAACAAACCAGATTAAAGAAAAGGTGGAAGAAATGTGTAACTGTCTGAACCCATATCTGTAGATTCAGTCAGGTACTTGTAGAGGACTTGTAACTGTAGGCCTGAGCCATACTGCAACCTGTCCATAGTGTTCATGAAAACACTAAATATAATGTAAAACTGCCACTCAATAAATAAGTAGGTATCTTTGATTAATTTCTGATTTTCTCATTATCTGAGAAAAAAAAAATGAAGGGAATCAGAAAGAATTCACAGAATATCAGAAAAGTTTATCAGAAAGCAAGAAGGATTCATTCAGGACTAGAGATTAAAACCATCAAAAAAATGGCTATTGTATACACCTGTTTTGTTAAGAAAAATGAGAGGGCATATCACTTTTTTTTTTTTTTATGTTTTTAGATCATTAACACTGAAAAATGAAAGATAAAGTTGCATACCTAAAGGGAGAATGTAAAGAAGATGGGGCCAAACTCTTTTCGGTGGTGGCCAGTGATAGGGCAAGGGGTAATGGATACAAGTTGAAACACAGGATGTTCCATCTCCATGTGAGGAAGAACTTCTTTACTGTGAGGGCGACAGAGCACTGGAACAGGCTGCCCAGAGAGGTTGTGGAGTCTCCTTTTCTGGAGATCTTCAAAACCCGCCTGGATGCCACCCTGTGCCACGTGTTCTAGGTGTCCCTGCTTGAGCGGGGGGCGGGGGTTGGACTAGATGATCTCTAGAGGTCCCTTCCAACCTCAACCATTCTGTGATTCAGTGGTAGTGAAAAGGAGTATGTCTTAAATAAATATATGATAATAATGAGAAAAGGATAAAAAAAAAAAAAGCAGAATGAGCTTAAGGAAATCTTTGCTGAATTTTTTTTGAATCAACCAGTAGAATAATTTCCAATGGTAAAACTCCCATCATTTGTTAATATCAGAGCAGACAAGGCAGCTGAATTAGGATTTTTTTTTCCTAATACATTTTAAGCAGTCTTTTTTTTTTTTTTTTTTTTTTTAAATAAGACAAGGACTGGAAGATGATTTTCAGAAGGGCTCTGCTTCCATAACCAAATCTGTATCTTTACAAGAGATCATCTCTACAGCAGTAGTTCAACAAAAGGAGCTGTTAGAATAAGAGAGCTTTTGAAAATATGATCTCAGCTTCTTGATACTGAAAGACTACAATTCATCCATTTTGCTATATATAAAAACTCCTAACTATTTGTTTGTTTTTTTTTTGTTTTTTTTTTTTTTTTCTATTCTTTTTCTTTCTCCATTCTGTGCCACTACAGAAAAAATATATGTGGTCTTCACTGTCAAAAAATTAACATCTGCAAAGCTATTTGCTGTTATGATTTGGTTCATGATTCAATACTTTTTATTTATGAAGTTAATTCAACAAGGAAAACAAAAAAAAACAAATGAATCTGTGGCTCTGTCAGATGAACCAAGGAAGGGATAGTATGTTGTTCTGTTGTTCTTGAAGCAGATCACGGCTTTGAGTATTGCAGTCTCAGCCTTTTCTTTACTCTAGGGGTGCATGCTCTGCTTTACATCTATGCTGAACATGCTATATATTTTCACAATCTCCTGCTGTCACACATTCCTTGCATTGTTCTTATCTCAGCCATGAAATAGACATCATGGTTTATATTTTTCTTATCTATACACATTTAAATTCATAGGGTAAAAAAATAAGTAGCAATAACAACAAGAAGAGTTTATATATAAATTAAGTATTTCTTTTCAGGTAAATGTAACAGGAAATGAAAAATAATTTACTCTTAAGTGGTATGCATCATTTATAAAGCACAGTAGAAATTCGGCAGTTTAACAAACTGAATTAACAAACAAAAGGGAAGGGAAATAAGAAGGGCCAGTAGTTCCAAAAGATACATCTTGAGGTAAATTTCTTTATTATTGTGCCTTATCATTAATTGTGTTTTATATGTTTAGCAGCAGTTTGGTTAATATTATATTTGTTAAGCTTTCTATTACAACATTATTTCAAATTTCATTGTTCTTTGAAAGATATACCTCTTATTATCACTAGATGGAGCTGAAAAACCTTGTAATTCCTCTGTGTGTGTGGTTTTTTTAGTTGTTTATTTATTTATTTTTTCTGCTTAAGGATACATACCAATTTCTTCAGCACAAGAATCTGAAAACAATCCTGAACTGGAATTTCTCAAGCCATGGAAAGGTATCTGAAGCACAGTAACTGTTTTCTAGTGCAACACTCCATTTGTTGTTTGCAAGTCTAACTGCTGAAAAGCAAAGCAGCTAAAATATGTTCTACTTTAATAGCAGTAGAAAGGGTAAAAAGAAAAAGAAAGCACAATAATAATAATAATAAAGCCTTAATCCATATCTGTACATCTCATGTAAGAGGAAAATAAATAATAAGAAATACATAAAACAATATATAAAATAAGAAATATTCTAAATAAATAAATAAGAAATACAGACTTGTTACCATTAGTTCTGTTATTTCCAGGGTGCAGAGAGTTGCTGCATTTCAGCTTGATCTCTGAAAGTCTAGTTTTATAAAGATTAACTATATGTGTTTTAAGCATGTTTTTTCAATATCGTTGAATTACAATTTTAGAAATTACCGTGTTAAGCACCATATGCTCAATATGCAAACATTACAGACTGTACATGCAAGCAAACATTGTGGCCTAACTGTATAATAGATCAAAACCCAGCAGAGAACATTAGCAAATGAAGTGCAAATAAATATGTCTATACTACATACTAAGGATTATGGGCAACCTTTTTTTTTTGCCTCCTTCCCGCCCCCCATTATGTTTATTGTTATCAGGTTTTTGTATTCAGTGCCTTAACCTTTGCCTTGGCCTTTCCCTTGTCCACCTGTCCCTGTAAATCTCTATTGAGTATTTCCATTTATGCAACATCTGCCTAGAACTCCCCTCTTCTCCTGAAAACATGTCCCATCTCTAGTGCTGCCAACATTTATTTAGGAGATCAAAATAAAATGATTATTAATTCTTAAAAAAATGCTGCATATGATGAACCCCTGCAGAAAGGGAAGGGAAGGGAAGAGAAGGAAAAAGGGAGGGAAAAAGGGAAGGAAAAAGGGAAGGAGAGGGAAGGAAAAAGGGAAGGAAAAAGGGAAGGGAAGGGAAGGAAAAAGGGAAGGAAAAAGGGAAGGGAAGGGAAGGGAAGGGAAGGGAAGGGAAGGGAAGGGAAGGGAAGGGAAGGGAAGGGAAGGCTTATTTTTATCTACTATAGACCAAACAGTGTAATGTACACTATGATACACATGCTAAAGGAAGAATGGATAAATGAGTCGTAGCTTGCTGTGGATCCTGAGGAATAGCGTATTACTTAAAGGGTAAGTAATAACTTAGGTTTTTGCCTTTTCATACAGCAAAGTAGTTTGTTTGCTTGTCTCTAAGCTGTTAAACACACAGGGAAAGTATGTGGTTTCTTTTATTTTCTGCAGAGAAGCCTGCCTGTTGCCAGCCTTCAGCAGCACCAGGTGACAGTCTGCTAAAGCCTGCAAAAGAACTGAAGACAGCCTGCATGTTCTGTGCAATCCCTGATAAAGACTAAGAGGAGAAAGCAACTTCTCATGACTTCAAAATGGATGTGGAAAAAGTGTACTAGTGTACCTGCTGTAAATCAGGATATCTTCACAGACTTAAATGAAGATAGTCAGTTTGTACCAGCTGAGGATAGGACAAAGACACAAAATACATCTCATTTCTTGCCAAGACTTTTATTCAAATTTTTATGTTTTAAGCATATTTACCAGGCAAAAAGCATTTACACTGTGTGTAATTACTTATTACTACTTTCAATACTATTGCTTTAACAATCTTACTCTGAGAAGAAAAAATGGAAAAGAATGCAAAGCCAAAGCAAATATTCAATTCTAAATACATGTTAATATTTTTCTTTACTTATTCATCACTGCAATTTCAATAGTTTAGGTGTTGAACCAGATTACTGTGAGAAGCTGATTAGGAAACATTGTAAGCCATTCCTTGTAAGCTTCAAATGTTTCATACATTTTTTCCTTGATTTCCCATCAGCTTTTTTTGTTTGATTTTCTGCTTTCGTTTGATGGCTGTCGTTAGAGGAGTTGAAGCAGTTCTTGAAGAGCAGGTAAAGACTGTATTCTGCAAACATATACCTTAAGCTTAAGTAGCCTCAGACAGTGAAAATGCTCTAATAGGATGACTCTGGAGAGTTTGCAAGTAAATTAGCTAAACTAGTTCATGTCATAAAAGACATAAACATGGAAGATTGATGCACTGTCATGTTGTCATGGATAGTTTTATCTATGTACTGCATTTATATTGTCTGACGCATCCAGTTTAGAGAGAATGTACTGGATCTAAAGAATGACCAGGTAGTGCTCTTAAACTTTTTGTCAGGTGGCACCCAGAGCTGCTCGGCTTCCCAAGAAGTCTTCTACCAATTAAGGACTGAACAAATGCTTTGCCCTAGTTTCTTCCTGAGAGACTCAATTTGTTCTTTGCATCCACATTGCAAAAAGAGTAATGGAAGATTCACCTATAAGAACTTTTGTGAAGATAGGAATAATACTGGAACTGCAACCAGCTTTGATCTGTTTAAATTGTTTAAAAAGCACACACTGATGCAGTTTTAATATTAGCAAATTTCAAAAGAACTTCTAGTCTGAGATGTACCTCTTATTCCTAGATATTCTGGATCTAAGCATGTTACTTTGGAAGTCTATGGTAATTTTCGATTTGGCATTTATTTAGGCCCAACAAAATATTCATAAATTTATTTTTACAAGTTTTAAATAAAATTCCTATCTAGGATAAATAAAGAAAAACTATCTCACAAAATCAAATAAACAATTTAATCATTTTGATTCTCTTATATCCATACGGTATATCCAGTTTCCGTGACCTCTTATGTTAATTCTATAATCACCAACCTAATCTCTCTAAAAAGAGAGATTAAATTCTTTTGCATAGAAACTATAGACTAGAGAAAACAAAAATAAAAGCCTGAAGACAAAATATACAACTAAGAAAAATTTATCTGCCGTGAGATCTAAATTAGCTCTAACATGTAATTTATTAGCCAATACTAGGCAAAGATACTAAAAAACCCCACATCTTTGATGGTATATTTCTTATATACATATATACGTGTATATATATATGTATGTGTGTATATATGTGTACATATATATATACATATATACACACACATATTTCCTAGAATGAAACCAGACAGAGTTCTTATGGGGTGGGGGTGGGCAGCAAACTCTTCTTGGTGGTGACCAGTGACAGGACAAGGAGTAACGGGTGCAAGTTGAAACACAGGAAGTTTCATGTCCATATACGAAAGAAATGTTTTTCTGAGCGTGTGACAAAGCACTGGAACAGGCTGCCCAGAGATGTTGTGAAGTCTCCTTCTCTGGAGATCTTCAAAACCCACCTGGATGTGACCCTGTGCCACATGCTCTAGGTGCTTGAGCAGTGGGGTTGGACTAGATGATCTGTAGAGGTGCCTTCCAATCATCTCAACCATTCTGTGATTCTGTGATTCTGTGATTCTGTATGAAGAATTAAAAGGGCACTGACATTTGCAATACATTTGACTCTGAATCACTGACTTCCTTCCATAAAGCGAAAAGTCTTTCCATGAAAGGGCTTTCAAGTATCCTTCAAGTATCCCTGAAATGGAAAATTGTACCATTTGTCTAGAATTCCTGAATAATCACAATACTTTGCCCATTCCTCCAGGCAGTAGACAGTCAGAGGTCCTGAATCCTAATTGTGCACAAGACAAGAAGGAAATTCTCTAGCCAGCAGAATCTGGTGTTCATCTGTCTTGCAGATTTTCTACACAGCCCATTCAATATAACAGCTGACAGGCAAGTTCTCAAAGCAAAGATTCTCAGAGTATTAATCTTGCTCCTGTTATGGTTTTGATCTTACAGACCTCTAAGAAGAAAGAAAAAAACTGATTCCTCAAAAAAGTTGCTTCTTTCACTCCCCTTTTAAGTTCTCAAGGCCCTGCAGCCCATTTACACTGCATATTTGTATTCATATATGTATAATATATATGATTCACTGTATGATTATGTATAAACTACAGCATGGGCATACCACTGTATCACAGAGAGACATAACAGTTCTCGCAAAGATGCAATTCCAAATTGGTTGATGAACTAGTAACATAATGCCAAAGCAGTAGATTAAAGTAAAAGGTCCATTACAGAGGACTCTAAGACAGATGGATGCCCTTTTGCTTAGAGCAACTCCCATTTATTTCTTATTTCTGGAGTCTGAAGAGGTATGCCTTTATTTGTTTATATCAGCTAAATACATGCTTCAGGGGATTTATAAGGATGGGTTATTATCCCAAAAGACTATACAAGAAGTACTGAAGTTCCCAGGGAGCGGAAGGTGGAGTATACATGTGCATATACATATAAATGTCTGTATATATATATATATATAGATAGATAGATAGATATACACGCACATATACCTGTTTTGGGAAACAGTGCAATAACACATATAGAAGAAGATAAAATAGAATTTAAGAGGTAATGCAAATGGACAGGATAAGAAAGGTAATCTGCACTGGATTAGACCAGAATTTTGATGTAAAAAAATGTTGGTCTTGCATCCTTTCATCCTCAAGTCATAAAATGAAATAAAATCTTTAAAATCTTTCATAAAATCTTTCATCCTCAAGTCATAAAATGAAATCAGTCTTTAAATAAAGAAAAAAATAATCACATGCATACTTGTATATGTGATGAAATATATACATATATGTGTGTGTTTATCCATCTCAAAACGTATTTCTGTGATAACAGAATTATGAATAGAATTTCCATCTTACAAGGATATTCAATTCAAGAAGTAATTCAAGAAGTTCATGGATTATATTCCTTTCCACATTAATGAAAAAAGTGGTAAATGGACTAAGATTTCTATATTTTGTTGTATCTTGCTGCTTCAAACTGTGCAATCAAGGTATTTGTTTTTAAAACAGATTTGTTCATAAAAACTGCAAAGATGAGAAATATGCCTAAAAGCCTGGTGCCAGTGTAAACTGAGAATAATGAAATATTCTCTTTTCCCTCTCCCTTTGATTCTCACCTTTAGACTACATCAGTTGCAGATAAGCACCTCAGTGCAGGTAATCTTTTAATTGTTGTAATTAAGCTAGGTCAAAAAATGTTAATAGCCTAATGCATTCTTGTGAGCTGCTGGTATAGAAAAGATAGATCTTGACTCACTTTTTAGCTATTAAGCAAAGTCCTTTGATGATCAGGACTCAAAATAAAGTGGAAACATCTATTGTCTACATAAGATTGAAAATTAATCATCAAAACTGCTTAATTTGGCTTGAAAGTTGAAGAAAAGCCTTATACAGAGTGTTGAGGCTTAAAATCCCTAAATTTTTATTGCTTGCTAATTATTAAAAAAATAAACATGCAACATAATAACCAGAAGAATTAAATATGAAAGGGAAAAATCCTTCTACCGGATAGGTAAATATCAGTTCTTCTATGAAACAGATAGCCTGAAGCTTTAAGATTTGGATCTGAACTTCCTCTAGATTTTAAGATCCCCTTTATTAATTGAATACAATTTATTTCCTTTAGTAATTTAAATAAGAATTAAAATACACTTTTAAAACAGCATTTTTTGGTGTAAAATTTCTAAGTAGGTATATTTTTCTGTTATTTTTGATGTTCAAGGTGAAAGAATCAGTGTTTTAATTCTTTTCTGAACTGTCTTTTGATTAATTTGGTGCGCACAACATAAGAGATACATGGTGGTTTCTTGGGCATATCCCAATTTTAAAAGCATAATAAAACATTACCTAACCTTTGAACATACTATTCTATTCCTGGCTTTCTGGAGATGACAAGTAAAAAAGCTAATAACGGGAAAAAAAACAACTATCTAGTCTTTATAGAAAGGTTGGCTTGTTTTGCCAAAAAAATAAGTTTTAGTTCTACACAGTATCTGAACCTTCACATTTAAAGCAATAATACTTAATAAATCTCAACAACGATTGTATTTGACAATAACAAAGACACATATTTTCCCTCCACAAAGTAGGGTTTATTTTAAATGCATTTTGTATGCCACTTCTGATAGGTACTCTGCATTCAAATGTCTAGTTGAAGCTGAAACTGCATAATTCCATTTTACTTTTTCACTGTACTATATCTGACATTGTTCTGTAACAGAATGTTCTGTTCTACTGTCCATAAACACATCAAGTTTAAAAACAAGAAGTCAGAAATACTGAAAAAAAAGTAATTTCACCTTCACATAACCTTCCTTTTTATAAAAGACAGAGAATAAAGAAACTGTGCTTACATAATCTGGAGTACAGCATGAGGTCTGGATATAGGTACGCACTCTGGGTTCCCTTCACAGGTATGAGAATGTAAAATTATGTGATCAGATATGCAAAGTTCAGATTATTGTGCTCTAGTAGCAGAAACTTTCTGGTTCATAATGTACGTCTTCTGTGCCATAGGAAATTTTACAACATTGCACTTTCAAGCATTTGGGATTTAGAAGCTACCAGGATTTGTAGAAATAAAGAACTCATAAAGCTTGGAAGAAAGGGGAAGGTGCTCAGATTTAGACTAGTGCTCTAGAAAGTAAAATCCCATGCCACTAGAAACTACAGTCTCTTCCATATCATTCTTTAATCCCATAAATCTGACATTTTTGCTACACTGAAATGTTACCTCTCTTCTGATTAAATTTGTCAGGGCATTATCAGCCAGATTGCAAAGACACTCTGACAGCAATATATATATAACTTTAAAATATACAACAATTGTTTATTGCATACCACTGACTTAAATTAGCTAGAATTTTACCAGGCTAAGCATTAGTGTGTTCACATCCCCAGTAAAGCTGCTGGAGGGAATCTCCGCAGCTCCCAGAATGATTCCTCAGGCTTACCCATTGGTCATATCTGTGTTAACACTGATGCCACCAGTGGTTCACCTCAGCAATATTCTGCTAGACACTAGCAAAAAAAAAGAAAACAAACAAACAAAAAGAGTTTTTCTATGCTTGCTTGCTTGCTTGTTTACTTGCTTTTCCTTTAGGGTAGTGTTTTTCCTCTTGAATCCATGAGCTAATGGAAATTCCTGTTTCAACAGTCCTACCTTTTGTCTGCACTTTTACCTTCTCTATGCTTCTGCACTCATGTACAGTGCTCTCTCTCACAACTTTGCAATTTCCTCGGAAGTCTTAGGCAAGCTTATGCTCTTGGATTGTATCAGAGGTGGGCATTGGACCTTCAGAACACAAGCCACTGAGGCCAATGGTCATAGGGGTTAGAGCAGGGATTACAGAGAGCAAGTTACTTTGATGGACAGGAAGCAGAACACGTCCACACCAACATATACATGCATATTTGCACTTATATAAAGTAGACACTACGGTATTTCCTCAAGAAAAGACTGAATTTACTATGGATAAGATAGATTTCTGTTTCCTGTGCAAAGGGAAAGTGGTGTTGCTACTGAATGTGGCTCTTCTTGCTTCTTATATAAGGTTTAGTGCTGTAAGCATATGTTAGATTTTACCACAGTAAATGTACTAGATTGTGCACCACAGCTTCTAGAGACTCTGCCACTGACATGGGTAAATCTAAGGGAGCTGAAGGCAAGAAAACCCTCTGAAATAATTTAGCAGATTGGTGTCCTACTTTTTCATTCATATCTACTGCTCTTCTACTGATGCCACATATTTGAGACTTTGAAAAAAAAACACAAAAACCAAAAACCAGAAACCAATAGCAGGCACCCTAATTAGATATCAAGATTAGTATTATTGTATCCTCTAGACCTCATGCTTTAGAGTTTTTCTATCAGTGAACCTCTTTTATTTTGTGTTTTGTTTTTGTTTTTGGTAAGTAAGGGAAGAGAACCAAAGGGGAAGGTTGTTTTGTAGACATCATTTGGAGTTACAAAGGGTCTGTTGAGAAACATGAAATGTGATATATTCATTCATCTGAGGGTATAATAACAATCTTATAATCCTTTCCCTTTTCCCTCACATGTCAGGTTACATGTTTTTTTCACTTTTACCTCTAGAAACAGTAAAAAAATATATAACAATGTGCTAATAACTTCAGTATTACTTTACTCTAAAATCACCACATTAATGCATGTGAAGTTAATAAACAGAAACAATTAATTTGAAAAGAAAATTTAGTGCTTCCCTAGTATAGCTCAGGGGAGATCCTATTGCAAGATCTTCTCTTTCAATGCTATTTTAAAATCCACATTTTAAAAGCATCCTCATTCCCTTTGTGTTTTTATTCATGCTATCTTGGCAAAACAAAACAAATAAACAAAAACACTATTATCCCTAGAAATCAAGACTGTTTCTGATTAGTCCTAAGTAGGTTTCTTCATCCTAGCTACCCCAAATATTGCAACCACAAACTAAAACCTATACTGAGGCAATTATTTTCTTGACTCGTTCAAAAAAATATCTTTTGAACATCTGTGAAACAAACAGTTGAATTTCTTTCAGCTTTTATTTTCACTGTGTGAAATTTGCATATTAGGTAAGTGAATGGCATTTCATACATTTTTTTTTCAGCTATGACAGTTGCTTAATATGAAGAAGATATAAAACAGACTAGATGGAAATAATATACAAAAGCTCCTAGCCACTTCATGATATTTTTTTTAAATCTGGGTAAATAGATTCTGCATGTCTGTTACCTGTATTCATTTACCACAGTTAAAATAAATATCTTCTTTACTTATCTTAGAAAAATGGAGTTTTGGAATGTGGTGTGGATTTAATTGTAAATTCTCAGCTGCATAATTTATTCTTGTTTAGGTAGATTTTTTTCCTTATAGATTTAAAGTATGATTCCTTGAGATATATATAGTGCTTGCGTTCAAATAGCACAAGCAATGCTGAAACACAATATGTCTATGCTAGAAGGGAAAGCATATATATACGTATATAATATACATCTGAATCTGAATGAGACCACTTACTGTTTTAATTTCACAAATTCTTGTACAAGAATCAAAAATCTGTCTTATATTCTTGAGAGATTTTTAGATGTGCAGCTCTGTTTTGTCTGACAAATACAAATTTATGGCAACCAGATATTTCATTAGGGCCCTAGGCATATTCATGGCAATATTTCTGCCTCAGTATTAATACCGTTTTAGATACTTCTCAAGTACTGGTATAGCTGGCAGCTTTATTGCAAAGGGGTATTGTTTGAATAATCACCTTAAATACTATATTGAAAATTTCTGCTTGGAGCATGGCGATGTTTTGTATTACTAAGAAATTTCCCAAGGGGACTCAGGTTTGAAGAATGAAAACTCCTCTTCACTACTCTCAGTTTCCAGAAGAGTAAGAGAAAGGGGAAAGATAATTCAGACAAATTAATTCAAGGACTGGCCACAAAACTTAGTACAGATTTTTTTTTCTATTACTACAATACATAATATTAGAGATGCATCTGTATTTTCACATGTCTCTGCTAAGAGATTGAAAGCTCCTTTTTACCTTTCTAGTGATTTAGATTAGGTTAGTTTTGTTTTCCATTAGTCCAGTCTCACCATGTGTGCACCAATCTCTGTACTTTTTTAATTTACTGAACAGAAGAGCGTTCTGACTGAACATTCAATCTCTCCCCAGGCTTAACAATCCTGTAAGGCATAAATAAGATCAAACGGTAAGGCCACAGAAGATAGTGAAAATGGTAGTCTTACAAGAGGTCATCCAGAATTTCCACTTTCTACTATTCCAGTTTCTTAGTTAATCAAAAAACAAATTTTGAAAGTAAAAATGTTTTGCAAATATATGTCATGTAAAAACGGTTGAGAATTTTTCAAATAAATAAATAATAAATAATAAATTTTCTAAACTAATAAGCTGCTGGATTAATTCATAATTACAGGCTTTTTGAAAATTTATTCTGAAAATATTTTTAACTGCATCTCAGCTTTGTTTCTGCTTTGTGTTAATATAGTCAAGTCCAATGTTTGATGCATCTCTTAATATCACAGAATCACAGAAAGGCTAAGGTTGAAAGGGGCCTCTAGAGATCATCTAGATCCTGCTCAAGAAGGGATACCTAGAGCATGTGGCACAGGCATGCATCCAGGAGGGTTTTGAAGATATCCAAAGGAGATTCCATAACCTCTCTGGGCAGCCTGTTCTAGTGCTGTGTCACATTCATATTAATCTCATATGAAGATGAAACTTCCTCTGTTTCAATTTGTACCCATTACCCTTGTTTTGTTGCTGGCCACCACCAAGTTTGTATATTTTGATAAGATCCCCTCTCAATCTTCTCTACTCCAGGCTAAACAGGCCTAGCTCACTTAGCCTTTTCTCATAAGACAGATGTTTGAGTTCCTTTACTATCTTTGTCACTCTATGCTGGACCCACTCTAGAAGCTCAATGTCCTTCTTGTACTGGGGAGCCCAGAACTGCACACAATACTCCAGGTGCGGTCTCACCAGAGCTGAGGAGAGGGCCAGGACCACCTCCCTCCACCTGCTGGCAACATTCCTCCTGATGCAGGCTAGATCATCTTGGCCACGAGGGCACATTTTTGACTCATGGTTATCTTGTCAACCAGGACTCCCAAATCCCTCTCTGAGGAGCTGCTTTCCAGCAGGTCAACCCCTAGTCTGTACTGGTGTCTGCGGTTATTCCTCTCCAGGTGCAGGACCCTGCCCTTCACCTTGTTGAATCTCATGAGGTTCCTCTCTGCCCAACTCTTCAACCTGTACTAGGTCTCTCTGAATGGCAGTACAGCCCTCGGGAGTATTGGCCACTCCACCCAATTTTATATCATCTGCAAGCTTGCTGAGAGTGCACTTTGTGCCCTCGTCCAGGTCATTGATGAACAACGTTGGTGCATTGATGAGCACCAGGCCCAGTACTGACCCCTGCAGGACACCATTGGCCACAGGCCTCCAACCATACTTGGCCATATTTATCACAACCCTCCGAGGCCAGCCATCCAGTCAGTCCTCAATCCACCTCACCAATATACACATATCACAGGCTACACAATCAGTTAGCAATTTTGCCATCTGTGTAAAATAATCCTGTTCTGCATTCACTGCATGTCTATTTATAACCAAAACTGGAACTGTGAAAAAGGATTTTATAGTGCTGCAAAGGGGTATGAATTATTTACATTAAATCACATTTTATAATGCTTCTCAATCTTTCATGTACTGTATCTTCCTATTTTATTTGATATTTTATCCAGAGACTTAATGCAGCAGAAGTCAGGGAAATCTCTTAAATTCCTGAAAGACTTGTAAGAGTAGATGAAGAAACAGTTCTTATACTAGCTTTTACACTTGATGTAACTATAAGACTATTGATATCCTATAAGCATTTAATATTTAACTGGAAAGGAGCTAGATTTTCAAGAATGTACAGTACCTTGAAGCTCTGTTATTCTACCTTAATGTTAGTGGAAGTTGTTAGGAACTTTTGAAAACTTGTCTCAAACTCAAATTCATTTGCTGTTCCTACATACAAAGGCAAATGTTAGGTAACAGAGGTGATGTGTTAAAATCAAAATTTAGGTTATATCTGAGGAATGAGTATACCTCCTGGAAAATGCTATCACACTTGCAAGAGGACATGGAAAACCAGAAAGGAGAAGTAATATTAGGAAGTAAAGAATAAACTGGTTTTGAATAAAATAAATGCCTGATAGGATATATATATCTTCTTCATTATTTGAAATTAGGTACTATGAGGAGAATAATATTTTATGAACAAAATAAAACTCCTTTTAGATATGAAATATGCAATGTTTATCTGAGAAAAGAAGTATCATTTTGCAATATATTCCATTAGATTATTTGACATTAGGTGAAGGAAATGGTGATTCATAAAAGATTGGGATTTTACATAACTCAAATAGCAGAAGTTCCTTTGCAGTCAGAATCCAACTATTTCAATAGAAAGGCTTATGATACCTGGATTTTTTTTTTTTTTGAAAAGAACAAAAGATTAATTTGCAGTAATAGTTTTTTTAAGGGCAAACTTACCATTATTAGCTATGTCAGTATTCCAAAACTCAAAACTCAAAACTCAAAAAAAAAAAAAAAGTGTGTCTCATCTTACAAAGTTTATCTTGGTCCATTGCATGAAAATTCAGGACAGAGGTTTATGAAGTGTATAAAGTTTAATTTCCTTTATTTATTTTTCTCTATAACTGAAGGAAACATATTTTTTGCCCAAGAGTTTTTCAAAGCAGAGTATTCACACTTAGAGGAAGAGAAGATTTCAATTCACAGTTCAGCAACAGCTTTTAAAGGGAAGGATTTAAAAACATTTGGAAAACGTGTTTGCCAGAATACCAGTGATGCAAACTCCGTGTCAGGGACACAATCTATCCTGAAGAAATATGTAACAAAGCCTCGGTGGCAACCATTAATAGAAAAGGTCACTTTAAAAATATTAATAACCAGTCAGGTTCCACTTTACTATATCTACACTAGAAATAGAACAGAAATGTCCCCTGTTCCAGATCAATTAATTGCCCCCATTGTTTTGAGAGGATTCACTTGACAGGCACTGTTGGAAATACAAGATAGAAATTTTGCTGTCGGCACTTTCCACTTCAGAGAAGGTATTATTATCACTGTTGTTATTAATATTATTACTATAAAAAATGAAATAAATAAAGACCAAAAGAATGCACAGAAACACATTTAGAAACAAGTTCAGTATTGTCATAGGCAACTTTCATTGACACGTTTATAAATGTACGCATCAAGCTACTTCCTATCCACCTCTCTTAAAGTCCTTCTAAGGACCTCTAGGGGAAAAAAAAAAAAAAAAAAAGTATGAAACAAGCAAACAAATAAAAAATAAATATAAAAGAAAGGGAATGTAAGGAACACATAGGAAATGGGAGTCTTAACAGCCAAGTATTCTATTGAGACTGGAGGATGAAGAAGCAATCACTTCCTCCTCTCTCTGGCTAAGAGCCACGAGAGAACAGTTTCAAGAAGAATCCCTCTCATGCTCAAATTCTTCATTTATATGTCCCTCTAGGTTCTTCCTTGCCCAGACTCAATTTAGATTCCCACTTAACAAGACACATCTTGGAGTTATTATATCTGTAATGATCCCCATGGTTTTCTGAATAGACCGAGTGCCAAGAGTTACAGAGTAACTGTGACGTTACTTACCACCACATTTAAGAAGAGATCATGTGTTGCGTTTGTTGAAATTTTTTTTTTTTTTTTCAAGCGTAGATTAACATAGTCTTTAAGGAAATATAAAGCAATGTGAGAATTTACAAAATATGTTCTCAGTAATCTTGGTTTCATTATTTCTTATTTGCAATAGTGTAAATTGTTGTAAATGCAAATGTAATGCAAGTAATGTATCCGTGCAATCTATCAGTTGTTTCTGACCTTGTCAAGGTGTGTCAAGAACTTGGCAGCTCTTGAAATGAACAACATATGACAGACATGGCAAATCTTTTAAGAAACTGAAACATGTAAAGGAAATGGGAATGTGAAAATGAAAATCAGACCATATTTGTCAGTTTTCCAACCTTCACTATTTTTCTTCTCAGTATTCTCAGTATTCAGAATTTCACTTTTTTATAATCTGTAAATATTTGAGTTTTGATATATTCTTAATTTAACTTTTTGTAATAAAACTACAAAAATTTAATTCTGTTTTAATTCATTTCTTATTTATGAAATATTGTTTTAAGAATATGAAAATCCCAAATAATATAGTGCATGAACTTGTGAAATGATATAGGATAATCCTAAATTATTTTGTAAAAATATTGCTGACAGTGTTTAGAAATATTGATTAATATTATTAACAACTAATCTGATAGCCTTCTGTAATGGAATGACTATCTGGGAAGATGAGGGCAGACTGGTGGATGTCACCTATCTCCAAGGTGTCAAGGACGGTGTCAAGGTGTCAAGGCTTTTGACACCGTCCCTCACAGCATCCTTTTGGGCAAGCTCCAGAAGTGTGGATTACATGAGTGGATGTGAGGTGGATTGAGAACTGGCTGGATGGCAGAGCTCAGAGGGTTGTGATCAGTAATGTAGAGTCTAGTTGAAGGCCTGTAGCTAGCGGGGTCCCCCGGGGGTCAGTCTTCAGTCCAGTCCTGTTCAATGTATTCATCAATGACCTGGATGAAGGCACGGAGTGCTCCCTCAGCAAGTTTGCTGATGATACCAAAGAGGGAGGAATAGCTGATACCTCAGAGGGCTGCTCTGCTATCCAGAGGAACCTGGATAGACTGGACAACTGGGCGGTGAATAACCTCATGCAATTCAACAAGGCCAAGTGCAAGGTCCTGCACCTGGGGAGGAATAACCCCAGACACCAGTACAGGCTGGGGACTGACCTTCTGGAGAGCAGCTCTGCAGAGAGGGACCTGGGTGTCATGGTGGACGACAAGTTGACCATGAGGCAGCAGTGTGCTCTTGTGGCCAAGAAGGCCAATGGGATCCTGGGGTGCATTAAGAAGAGCGTCTCCAGCAGGTGGAGGGAGGCGGTCCTGCCTCTCTACTCAGACCTGGTGAGGCCACATCTGGAGTATTGTGTCCAGTTCTGGGCTCCACAGTACAAGAGGGATATGGAGTTGCTGGAGAGAGGACAAGAGGAAACAGCCACAAAATGAAGCATCAAAATTTCCACAGGAACTTAAGGAAAAAAATCCTTGACAGTGAGGGTGACAGAGCACTGGAACAGGTTGCCAAGGGAGGTTGTGGAATCTCTTTCTCTGGAGATCTTCAAAATCCGCTTGGATGCAGTCCTGTGCCACATGCTCTAGGTGACCTTGCATGTGCAGGGGGATTGGACTAGATCATCTCTAAAGCTCTCTTCCAAGCTTAATGATACTATGATTCTATAATTCTATGAATATAATATCTTAAATGCTGATGCAGAAACAGTTTGTCTCCTGGTAATAGACATATTAGGCTAGTCATGCTCTTATTGAAATAAACAGAAAATTTTCATTGATTCAAGATAAAGTAGCACTGGGCCTTTATCCAAAAATTGCTGGAAATGATTGAAATGCTCATCATCTGACACACCACCTTATAACATAACATGTAGTGTTTTTGATTAACAACTTCATGCTGCTTCTTTTCCCTCAAATACACCCTTGAAAGATGAACTCTGTGATTAATTGCAGAATATGTGACTTTGTCCAAGTGTCTGCATTCTTTCACATAAGATTGGAAGATTAATGTAAATAAAACTGCTAAAACAACAGACATTTTAAAATATGTTTTCTCCTGAAAAAAAGGAACTACATGTAATAATAATAATAAGTAAATTTTGACTGATATTCATTAATTGATGAATTATCATATTAGTGTGATATTACTTTTAAAAAATATATAAAAAGTCTGTGATTTATTTTTCTTTTTAATTTTTACAAAATTTAGAGCAGACACTTGCTTGATCAAGGCACAGAATTATACCTCCAGTGAAAGATTTTATTAAGAATTAAGGTGATTGTGGAGGAATAAATTAGTATGATAACACTGTAATAAAATATGTGAGAAATGAGCTTCAATAAGGGTTAGGTAAAGCAAATGTGATTTACATACAATACACAGACAGACTTCCGCATATACACACATGTAAATATTGTTCATTTGTTATGGCATTTAAACATTTGACAATTCCATGGAGACAAATGACTGGGTTGGCTATTCTTTCCAAATTATTTCTAACATGCAGTATTGCAAACTTCAACTTTCTTTTCTGGAATTCATTCAAAAAGATGCTGAGTCCTTGTTAAAGTTAATGGGAGCTGAAGGAACTCTACACTTGATAGGAGGCATTAAACATAAATCATGTGCTGGAAATCTTCAACATCTGTAATGATAAATAATTATCTTTGATGTATTACATTAAATCGTATTTCAAGTTTTCTTTCAAATGCTGTCATAGCATAACATGCTATCTTATGGTTAGAGATTTCCATTTTTCTTCACTGTTTCTAGTAATGCTGTTTTCATACGACCACAATACTTTTAAATATAAATATGCAATAATTATTAAGTCTTCCCAAAAAATAAGTTGAACATATTTAAAAGCTTTAAGGCTGAATGTATCTAAAGGCTTTAAGTCAAGGTACCCCATAGAGACAATAGTTGCCTGCACAAGAGAGACTATAAATGACATGTTGTTTTTCATAGTTCTAATTCTTTGCAATCACTGTATTTGCACATACAGGTTCATAAAGTTCGAGAATAGTTCTAGAATCTTCTTTGTCCACAGGAAAAAAGTAATTAACAAAATCTCTGCCAATCCTAATCCGTTGTTTATATAATCATCATAAAGAAATACCCTGTAAATTCCTTAAGACACAAATCAGTCACAAGCATGTTTTAAATATTTTGTGTATTAGAAACCATTATAAAATTAGCAGACATGCAATATTACTCTCCCATTAAGAAGACTGTATTGTGAAGATTAAAAAATATTTTGTAAATTTGGAGTTTGACAATACCCTTCTATATATATAAGGACTATATAAGGACTGGAAGAAGGCCAATGTCATGCCAATCTTCAAAAAAGGCAAGAAGGGGAACCCGGGCAACTACAGGCCAGTCAGCCTCACCTCCATTCCCAGAAAAGTGATGGATCGGCTCACACTGGCTGTGGTCTCTGGGCACATGGAGGACAAGAAGGTGCTCAAGAGTAGTCAGCATGGATTCACCAAGGGGAAATCTATCTTGACTAATCTGATAGCCTTCTATGATGGAATGACCGGCTGGATAGACGAGGGGAGAGTGGTGGATGTCATCTATCTCCACTTCACCACGGCTTTTGACACCGTCCCTCACAACATCCTCTTGGGCAAGCTCCAGAAGTGTGGGATAGATGAGTGGACAGTGAGGTGGATTAGGAACTGGCTGGATGGCAGAGCCCAGAGAGTGGTGATCAGCCATGCAGAGTCTAGTTGGAGGCCTGTAGCTAGCGGTGTCCCCAGGGGTCAGTCCTTGGTCCACTCCTGTTCAATTTATTCATCAGTGACCTGGATGAAGGCACAGAGTGCTCCCTCAGCAAGTTTGCTGAAGATACCAAACTGCAAGGAATAGCCGATACCCCAGAGGGCTGCTCTGCTATCCAGAGGGACCTGGATAGACTGGACAACTGGGCGGTGAATAACCTCATGCAATTCAACAAGGCCAAGTGCAAGGTCCTGCACCTGGGGAGGAATAACCCCAGACACCAGTACAGGCTGGGGACCGACCTTCTGGAGAGCAGCTCTGCAGAGAGGGACCTGGGTGTCATGGTGGATGACAAGTTGACCATGAGGCAGCAGAGTGCCCTCGTGGCCAAGAAGGCCAATGGGATCCCGGGGTACATTAAGAAGAGCGTCTCCAGGAGGTCGAGGGAGGTGATCCTGCCCCTCTCCTCAGCCCTGGTGAGGCCACATCTGGAGTATTGTGTCCAGTTCTGGGCTCCACAGTACAAGAGGGATGTGGAGCTGCTGGAGAGAGTCCAGTGCAGGGCTACGAGGATGATCAGGGGCCTAGAACACTTGCCCTATGAGGAGAGACTGAGGGAGCTGGGTCTGTTCAGCCTGGAGAAGAGAAGGCTGAGAGGGGATCTAATCAGTGTCTATAAGTACCTCAAGGGAGGGCGTGAAGAGGATGGTGCTGGCCTCTTTTCAGTGGTGGCCACTGGCAGAACTAGAGGTAATGGCCACAAACTGAAGCACCAAAGTTCCATAGGAACTTAGGGAAATATTTTTTAACAGTGAGGATGACGGAGCACCGGAACAGACTACCCAGAGATGTTGTGGAGTCTCCTTGCCTGGAGATCTTCCAAACCCGCCTGGATGTCACCCTGTGCCATGTGCTCTAGGTGACCCTGAGTGTGCAGGGGGGTTGGACTAGATGATCTCTAGAGGTCCCTTCCAACCTTAAGCATTCTATGATTCTATGATATGCATACAATTTTTGTTAGATTCCAAATGACCAAAGAAAAAAAAATACAGACTAACCTAAATACTAATTAAAAGATTGACAGGGTAAGTTACTTGATTTAATTAGCACTGTCTTATGCTGAACTATATAAATGAGAAATAACTTCAGAGAAACACATTCATAAAGAACAGACTATTGAATATGCAAGAAGATTTCATTTAACATTAAGAAACAGCTTGTGCCAGTCATTGGAGTGATTGAAAAGATTCAGACAGGTTGGCTGGTAGAAGTTTTATGCCTTAAGTATTTTAGGAATGTAGTGATGTGAAAAAATCTTCTTTAAATTTGACTCTTAGTGAGAAAGATGCTGAACATGGATAATTTGAGATTGGTTGTAAATAAGCAGTGATATTGTAGTCTTTGTATGACATGCTTTGTTGACATCTTTTCATTTAAAAATGCTTAAATTGTTTCAATGGAAATAGAGCATAGTATTTTGCATGTGAAAACTAACATTTTATTCATTTTTTATTCTATTCATTATTTAGGCTCTAGAAAACATGCTAAATTTTCAATACATACAAGGAGTTTAATAATGTGATGATTATAGTTGACATTTTGCTTCTGGAAAAGATAGTTACTGAAATTATTTGTGGTTCCTCTATTTTTGTGTTATAAAATGGACTGCTAACATCCACCAGCTTCACCCATAGACATCTAGGGAATATGTTTTAGAAAATTCATATTCAGGAAGCTTTGGAAAAATAGACTCAAGTATTAGATTTATTAAAGAGCAAATGTAAATGTAAACACTTCATCAAATGAAAATATAAAGTATATAGAGAAAATTTAGTTAGAGGATTTAAATGGCACTCAATGAAAAGCATGCAAAATCTCATAACACAGTGAAATAAAAAATATAATATCTATAACAATATATTGGGTCAACTATCATTTTATTTTTATTAATGTAAAGATTTGGGGATAATGCTATGTCTTCTCACATAGGACAACAAAATAAGCAAGCAAAGTCCCCCAGGCTACAGATTAATTCAATATTTCAAGATAGATGCTGCAGGCTTACAGAATCTTGCAGAAATCATTGATGGATAACCAAAGACAGGGGCTACCCACACAATTCATAAAGTCAGTTTATGAAAGGAATTTGTGCATTCACATGAATACAGTTTACTGTTATCTGTATTCATTACTTGTATTCATTCAGAACAATCAAAATGCTGTGAAGCCATATAAATCCTATTCTAAAAATGCATATGTTGTTTTAAGATTAGCCCACAAAGATTTTAAGTAGCTCTGTAGGTCTCAATGGTCGTTTTAAAATTTACCCAGAGTGCACAACATAATGGTGTTAGAATCTGTGCTTTCAATCAGCCTGATCATTACAAGCAAATAAACACAGTATTCAAGAATGAGAATACATAAACACTTAATATATTTGCTTAGTTCAACTCATCTAAATCAACTTTCCATTCATAAACTTACATAAAAATACTTTCCTAAACAACAACAACAGCAAAAAGAAAGAAAACGCATATTAAAGATTTGATGAAGAATGCCAGGCAAATAACACAATATGACCACCTTATCTCCAAATATGCATTCTGGTAATTGTTAATTAAACACACATAAAGGCTTCCTTCAGGAGATGTTGCCCTCCCCTTTTCTGTCACCTTTTTCTTGATAGTTCTTTGTATTTGGCAAGCCAAGAAGTCATTGGCCTGAAGTAGTCACTTTGCGCAAAATAATCCTTTGGTTTATTTCCAGTGGGATTCCTTATTTGTCTCAGTCTGTGGCATATTCTGAGTTACTCTCAGTACAGTTCATCTAGTATATTTTCAGAGTACTGAGCTTCAAAACTTTAAGTACCATAGCCTAAGCCAGGGATTCTGCTACTGAGAAGATTGCAACTAAATTTTTTTAATGGCAGCCTTTTCAACCGGTACTAAAATATATACGTGGTCTTTCCAGAAACATTTTTGAATAAGGTATTCAAATGAAAATGAACATAAAGGAACTTCTTTATAAATAAATAAATAACCTGAAGTTTACCATACACTAACTCTAACCTTAGCAGCTTGATTGAAAAAATAGATACAATAGAAATCTTCTTTAGATATAATCTTCTTTAGATATCTTATTATGTCCAAATATATTTTTAAAAGAATCTAATTTTCAGTTCATTTTGCAGAGCCATTTCAGAAAACCTTTCCACTTAATACTTGTTTCAAATGGTAAAACAATCCTGATGGTGTTTATACTGATGTGGAACAATAAGTGCTTTAATATTGTTATATTACCCTGTTGATTTTTAGGAGTAGACTGATCTTTTAATTGGGTACAGGCAGTATTTTGATAGCAACACTGTACCTAAGAATTGTTTAACTTAATTTAAAGACAAACTATACTACACCTTATTGCTAAGTAATGTAAATGAAATGTCAAATTTTAGTTCTGGTCTTGAAAGGTTTTGTTGAAAAGCTTTTAAATGTTAGCAACTTAACAGACTAAATAAAAAGAATTATAGAAAATTGAATATTTTCCTGGAAATGTAATTAATGCTTATAAGATATTTTATTTTCTCTCCGTTAATTTATCTCAAGCTTTTAAATGTATTGTACTGGACAATGTGAGTTTATATGAAAAATGTCTATTGCAAAAATAATTTAATGAATATCTTGAAATCAGTAAATATAATCAGAAAGTTAGTTTTAAAATATCCTGAAGCTATTTTGCCATATCAAAGGTAATGTGATTATTGACTCATTGACGTGGGTTTCAGATAACTGAATAGAATAAAACTTTCCACAGTACAAAACATTCCAGGATGAAAAAAACTTTACTTATCTTTTATTACCTGCAATGAATGCATGTTGCAATTCTTATCATTTCCAATGTCTCAAACATTGGAGGAAAATTCTTATAATAAAAATACAACCAGCACAAATTGGATAATAACACTGTCACAGAACGAGTGGTGGTGGGGGTGAGTGACACAATGCACTTCACTCGTGGGAAAGAAATAGGAATAGGTTTTATTGGTAATGACAATGGTTTCACGAGATTCTATGGCAAGGTCACTTATTAGTTACTGCATGGAGGTTCAAGACACATAGAATTACCAAGGACACCCTCCCGTTGGGTCACGAGGTTCAGACTGGACCCCCTTGCTTTCCAAACTCCTTCTGAGAGGAGTCTGGGTGCAGCTGGATCCAGTCCTAGTCCCAGACCTGGTCAACGGTTTATGTCTAAGGGATTTGTGCACAGTTACAAAGTAAGGTTTGCAAATGAAAGAGAAAGGCGCGCTATAGTCACTTACCACGAATCTGTAGTGGGAAGGATCTCTCAACCTCGAGGAGTATCCTTGAGAGGCGTCCCTGCTCAAGGGAAGATCCTGGCGTGCAGCCCGCTGCCATGCAAGGAGAGCTCAGTGGGCTCCTGGGCTGTCTCCGTATTTATGGGATAAGATGATTGACTGATAGTCATTCTTTCAGTTCCGAAATGACTGTTGGCTGGTGTACTCACAGTTAGCCTTATCTCCCGATCAGCATAGGGCCATCAGGACTGTTATTGATGGTTAATGTCTGGGTGGGGGAAGAAATGAGGGAGGCAACTACCAGGATCAGGTAATGTGGTAGTTAACACCTGAACAGGGCTAAGTGTGAGAAGTCAGGATGAGCTGGGGAAGGAGCATATCCATCACAAACACACAGTACATAAGCTTCAAATAAGCAGATACTACCTATTTTAGTTGCTGCTGTAGAGGCAGTAGAAACTTTCAGAAGTCCACGATCATTTATTTGGAAGTGAAAGTGTAGCCTCCTTTTGAAAATGTGGTCCTACATAAAGATGTTGTAGTACAAAATTGGTTAACTCTTTGAATTTATGGATAAACAATTTATCAGTTTTCATATCACCCCTAGCTCAGCAAGATCCTGTATGTGATTGATTCGCATACATTTATAATACAACTACATTTTGTAAGTGATTCCTGAAGACTATAGATGTACTCTGTCACTGATTTCATTTTATCTAACATTGGGGTTTAAACTATTTAGAGTATGTTCTCTCCTTTTTATTTTCTTTTTGAGGCTTTCAGCCCAGTTTGATACTATACCATAAATTGAACAGCACCTACCTTCAACTTCCACAAAATTTGTTTTCATAAACTCTCCATAATGATGCGACTTCTTAGTGTTGCTAAAATGCTTAATGATACAAATCTGTGAAGTATTTCATGTGTCCATAATTTTTTTTTCTGTAGATAACAATCTGTATTGAACTCAGAAACTGGTGCTGAACCTGAGGAATTGTAATGTTTTCAAGAAAGACGCACATTTATTTTGGTAACCATTTATTAAGATAACCATGTACACTTCTGGTGCCATCTAGTAGTAATGAACTCTATTTAATGAATACAACTTTTTATTAAAAAAAATCAAACTCTAATTGGAGAAAATTGAAGTGTTTCCATTCACCTTCTTTAGAATTATATCAATTAGTCTCCTTAGGACAGAGCTTCTAAGATCAAATAATTGCACAGTTCTAAATTTTGAATTTGGTTGCTGAACAGTAGGATACTAAAATGTCTACAGATTTCAGTGTGGAAAATAGGCAAACAAATACTCCACGTTTAAGTTTTTGAGTATGATTTAAGATCTGTTAAAGCTCAATATTTTTTCAATATAGTTGATTAGGTAAATAATCTGATATACTATAGTTTCTTCCTCTGCCCCATATGGCAGTAGAGTTTTGGCCAGCTTCTGTGATATGCAGGGCAAAATAGCATGGGCTGAGGATTGAGTACTTAATGCTACACTAGAACTGTGAAAGTGATTCTTAGGGAGAGGAAAAGAGAGTATTTAAATTCCACTTAATTATTGAGACTGGTCAAGGAAAGATATAATGTGAAGTCACCTGGTTGCCTTGCAGCTGCTATTACAATGGCCAATTATTCTCATCGCCACAGCCAAAATAGAGTTGATGGTGGTTTCATTGCTCGCTTCTGTTAAGATAAAACTAAAAGAAATGGAGAACTTATGAGCCGTAGTTTTTTCGTTTGGTTGTTTGTTTTGCATAGCTGTGCAGAGCTTAGCTTAAAGGGAAAAAAAATACGAATTTGTATTTTTAGGAAATAATAGCAAGTCCAGATCCACTGTCATGAATGTCAAGTGTTGTTTGTCAGGCTAAAAAAGTTCACTCTGGCCAAGTGTGACTTAAGCAAAGTTCTCTCACTGGTAATTACTTTTCTGGGAGGCTGTGGAGAAGGAAAGTAGGAAAGATAGGAGACTGAAGCAAGAATTTGCAGAATCCCTATTGGTTAGACTACTTACATCCAACTGTAAGCCAGAGGACCAAGTCCAATAAACAAAACAGAGTTTTGCTCAACCTTAGAGACTGCTGACTGGTAACTGTGGTATTACACAAATATGGCCATAATTTGTTTGACTCAGTTGTGGAACTACAGGACCATTGAATATTAGGGTTAACATAGCACCTAGGATGGCTAAATAATATCTGCCTAATGTTACAGCTTATGAAAAAAATCTTTGTTACCTTTTGCCTCTTATGATGTAATATTATAAGAGGCTGGGTGGGACACACCATTCTTTTCTTAAACATATGGAAGTATATTAATGTCTTTGAATACAAAATTTTATATATATATTAAATTAAATATATTTCTGTGCCTTGCAACCCTTTTTTAAGCTCTTGTTCATGCTGAATTCAACTCATGTTTACTTTATTGAATAATGGTGGACACTGCAGGAATATGAGTAGAAATATGAGTGAAAAAAATTACACTATTTCAATTTTTTGAGGAACTTGTGTCATTCCTGAAAAGATCATTGCTTTATTAAAATAGTAGTCTCTTCGGCAGAATAAATAGCAAAGTTCATTTAATAAGGGAAGTGTTGAAACTGGTGCTACTGTTTCATTAAATCTTAAACAATGCTTTATTATTTTGGAGAAAACCTATCCACTTTTGGCCTGCTATTTGTCCTTTAAAAAATTTAGATGTTAATTATACCGTATGTGGAAAAATTTCAGAGACATTATCTTGCCGAAGCTTGGAGGAAACCCAATAAACTCATTTCAGTCTAAAGCACCATCAAGGGAACTGAAATAAGTGTGTGTCAGGATGTTTAATATTATAGCCTAGGGGGACGTAACACTTGTTATATGTGGGAAGAAAACAGCAGGGCTTTTCACTAAAAAATGAGACAGAGAGAAAACTTGTGATCACAAAACAGAAAACCATATTGCTGATCAAACATAAGTGTAAGAGCTTTTCCACAAACTCAAGCTGTGCATTTCCCAACTAAAATCTCATATTAATTTACATGAGCTGGTTTTACTTGCATAGCTAGCAAGAGCTGAGAAAAACAAAATTAGTTGTTCTTTTCCCAGAGAGTCTCATCATGGCAAACTTCTTGCCATGTTTTTTCCTTAACCTGGAATACCAGGCTGATGATTCATCCCCTATTTTATTACTTATATTAAGAATGAAGAAAATGGCAGCATTCAAAAATTAAAATACTCTAAACAGAAATTATGTGTGTGATATCATTTTGGGGTGCATGATTGCTAGATTAATAAACCAGAATATTTTCAGATACTATTTCTGCATGTGGTAAGCTATATTTTTTGCCTATCCTTTACTTTGTGATTTAATTCTGAAATTAACTTTTAAGCCAATCCACCAGCAGAATGGTTTCCTCTCACTTGAGACTTATATTATAATAACTGGAGAACTCCAGAAGCATATTTTCTAGAAAATAATTTCATACATACATATGCCTGGAGGCAGTCTGAGACTTATTAGGCCCATTTTATACAGCAGATATTAACTTGGCAATAAAACGGGCATGTTGTTAGCCTGTTTTAATGAGTAGGTTTGAAAATAAGAACTCAAAAGTTAAACTTTTCAGGTAAAACTAAAACTCTGACATAGATTGCTAAAAATGTTGTAATATGACAATCCAAAGCAGATAGACTCCTGATGTCAGATACGAATATTTTTGATGAGAAAAAAAAGCCATGCATTTTTACAAGGCAGTGTCATTAACATCCATAGGAACTCCAGTTCTCCATGACTGAAAGAACAGCATCAGGAAAGAATCAGCTCAGAAGGTTTCATTCTCTGCCTATAATAGAATAGATAAAATAGCTTTTGTTGAACCATTCTAGTCTTTACTCTGGGGAGAGTCTTTACTCTCTCTAAAAGAGAATTAGATGCAAACAATTTAAGTGACGTAGAAGATAATAATCATTTATGGAAGCAAATAGCAATTTATTTCAGATTCTTTTTTAACACACTTTTCTATGCTTTTGGAAACATCATATTTCTGAAGTGGTTTGATTACTTTGCTTATATATTGTTATTTCTAAAAGGAATTGCTAACTGAGTATAATCAATAGGCATTTCATTATTCAAGTGGTCTTCATAGTGACCAATTTTTAGGTTTTTGTTTTTTAGTCTTTCAATTGTACTCACAACAGATAAAGCGCATAGGGAAAGGGACTGGGGCACTCAGGGGGTGAGTTTACTGTGTTATATTTTAAAATTTTAAATTTATTCAGCTATACCACACTTTAGATTCCTTGTGAGGAGCCTAGCATATTGTAGTTCCAAACTGGTAGGTAACTAAGCCCATTTCTGGATCTAGCCTGCTTGCAAAGAACATAAAAATTGTATATAGCTCATGGCAGACAAAGAAAAGGTATGAATTTAATAGTGGACATATTCATTATGCCCTTCTAAATCCTAAGGAGAAAAATAGATTAAAATGTTGGACAATTGCAACTGGTTTTAGTACAGAATATCTTTTAGCACAGGACACAAAAGAGAACTCAAAAAAGAACAATATGCTCAGAAATAAGATCAACACAAATAATAAGATAAAAAGCAAGTTCAATTCTTCTGCTTACAAAGACTTGAAGGTATAATTCAATGTTTAAATTAACAATACTGGTTGCATCAGTGCCTGGTACCAGAAAGTTATTAAAGCCTGTGACATTTGTTCCCCTCTAATAATTACAGCGAAAGATTACATTATGCCTTGGGGTAGCAGAATGAGTCCTACTCATGATAGAACCAGTTGAATGTCTTTTCCTACTGAGGACTTACTGAGGATCATGACTTTTTTTTTTACTTCTCATGTGAAAATATTTCACCTTCTTTTCTCATGAGTATTCTTCGATTATCTTCCCTTGTTCTTAGTTTTCACTGTGATTTTGCCTTTAAAATAAATAGCATAGGAAACTATGTCAAGATCTTTATACACTCCCCATTCTGTGCTAACAGCTCTGATGACAGCAGAAAGAAACTCTAAATGATGTCAAATAGGACAATGTGGATGAGTATCTGACTGAACTGAATTGCTTAGTTTAGTGTAGGCAGCATGCAATGCTACTAGAATAAATCCAGGCTCATTAGTCCAATTGCTCTATAGTGATAAGTGCTCAAATTAACATTTCAAGCAAGAAACTGAATGCTTCTGCAATCTGCATTAAATTCAGAACTCCCCAATCTCTGAAACATGAGGAAGTACAAATTTATGCTTTTTTAAAAAATATATATATGTCCATGCTTTTTAAAATTCGAGGACTGAAGACCACAAATATTTGTCAAATTTTAGCTTGGTTTTCTTTTCCCCATCATTACATTGACATATACTTCTCTATATCACTTCAATATCTGAAAACAGAATAGGATACAAAAAAAGGAAGAAAGAATATATATGAAAACAGATTAAAAGAGAGAGTGAACAAGCTAAGGACTTCCATCTGTATTTGCAAAATAGAGTCTTGCAAAGTATATACATAATGCTCCTTTTCTTTATAATTGAATTGAAAAATAAGCATTTCGTTCCTGTACTGTACTGCAAAATGTCTGACCTGCTAAATGGGTTCAAGTGTAACTTACTGTTTCCCATCACAAGGTCATTCCAGTATTTAAGAGCCTTAAGAAAAAAAGATAATTGATTGAGCTGATCCAAGTGCCTTGCTCATCTCTCTAGACCTATTTCTCAGCTGCCCTGGGTTAATCACCAAGTCCACTGCATGCTGATGTACTCCATTACATCATAATTAGAATACAGGAGGCAGAGATGGGGAAAGCAGGTGAAATTATTCATATTTTCTTCTATCCAGATGTTGCTGGATAGATTTCATTTAATTCTATGACAGCTGCAATAATAGTCTCCATGTGCAGAGAGCTGATAGTGACATCGATAACTGTAGAAGGAAAGTGAAGTGAGCTGTGCTTCTTGGCTAGTTAATTATGAGTATTCATTATTGTGGATCATCTCATCTTATGCAAATGGAAACTACTTAAAAACAATTCTGCAAAAATGAAATTGAGCTCTCATGTAAAAGCTTTGCAATGTTTTTCTTATTGGGAATTAACCGTGGATTTATGCAAAGTTTTCTATTTGGTGATATATATATTAAATTATATATACAGAAGTTCTGCAAGGCATTGCTGGCTCTGAGATATGATTTCTGCTCAAAGTCCATAAGCAATATAATTAAAACTGATACTGTAATGGATATCAGGATATCTACAAGAGGTAGATTGCCAGTCAGTATTTAACTTTGAGTGATACTAAAATAGAGAATATACTGAAATAGGGAATTAGTGAACTGAATTCTACCTTAGTTGGAGAGAAAAAAAAGAAAAAACTAAATAAATAGAAAATATACATCTTGCATTTAAATGCAACTATTATATTAGTTAAAATAGTCTTAAAATATGTATTTTTTTAATTTCTTAGAAATTACATAATACAAAGTATATTGTTTGTGTATATATATACAGGACAATAAACAGTTAAAAGACATAAGAGGTGGAATGCACAAATACAAGACAGTTCTGCTGAACAAAAGTTTTGTATTCATCAAACCATTTAAACATTTCTAAGACAATGTACAAATCTGCTGGTTATTTATGCTTGTTCACTATTTCCACTAAAAGCACAAATATGAAAATTAGTTTTGTAAAATCACTATACTATGGCATAAATTCTAACATAATTTGAATAGTGCAGGAACATTAATAGTTAATCAAAAGCAATGCCTTAGTTGTGGAACTCTTCTCTTCATTATCACTACAATTTTATATAACATCATTTCAAATAATTCTATGTTTTACTTGTTTCTCATATTATAAACAAAATTACTTAATCGTGCATTTGACTAGGAAGCTAGAAGCATAGCCTTAGGCTATCCATTATTCCTTAATGTAGAAACCTGATAGGGAGATGCTGAGCTACTTGATGCTCACTTGTGGCAATGGCAGAACAGTCAGGAAACAGCTAAATTGAGGCTTTTTTTCAAAAATTACCTTTACACAAAGAAGTTGCCATTTATCCATTTACTGACAAGCATACGAACTGTTTATCTTCAACTGAACATTTTTTATAGTCACATATCTCTTTAAATAGACATATAATTATCAGACATATATGCATCTAGAAGTATTCTCACTAGAATTTCAAAGCTTTGATATATACATATATATTTTAAAATTGCATCACTCTCCATCCATCTAACCAAACACAGCAGGACAGATAGTCATTACATCTCAGAAGTACTCAGGAGGCTTAATGGCAGAGAAATGATCCACAGGAAATATGAAGCTGGAGATTTATGATATTAAGCATAGCCATATGTTAAATCTGCTCTTGATCTCAAATTTCTGTTAGCAGAAATTTCACTACAACAGGCAATTTTATATCAAAAATGTATTTACAGAATAAATTTGAAATTTCCAAGATTAATACTATTATATGAAATTAAACCAAAAGGTATAGACATTTTTTTAAATAGCTTCTCACTATTTTCATACAATATTTTGTATGAAATTTATCATATTTTCATAAAAATAATTGTAAAACAGATTGATAATTACTGAATGTTTATGAATGCATTAATAAAAACATTGATGAAAGAGTTCATATGCAGACTAGTTCATATGTTTATCATGTTTATAAGCAAACATGAATGAGTGATTCATTTGGGATTCATTTATAATAACGTTAAATTCATCAGCTGTTTTCAGTAAAATGAATGACTTCACTACGAGAAATAGTAACTGCTTTTGTTTGCATTAAGATTGGTTTCTTTTCAGAAAAGACTGCTAGTTTTCATTTGGCACATCACAATTTAAAGTGCTGGACAAAAAAAGCAGGCAGAAAAATTGCAAAGAATTCAGAAGACAACCAAAAAAGGCAAGTTGGGGAAACTAAAATCAAAAACTAAGAAAATTGTGCTCTTTCTAAGAGAGAGTAAAACTTTTTTCAGGCATGCAAAAGGATTGCATTATGATTGAGGAAGAAAAACCTTTTGAAAGATTTTTTGAAAGAAAGCTAAGCTTCACAGGAAAACAAATGTAGAGTTACATTCAAATGATTCTGATAAAACTTTACTGGCTAGGCTTATTGCTTGTACAATATGATACAACAACTCCAAAGCCAATAAACAAAGCCAATTGACAAATATCTGCGAAAAACCTTGCCCAAAACATTTTAAACAGTATAAAATATGCTATGTAATATATGAAATATATATGAGATATGTAATTATGGCTGATGAAAATATTTAATGTTAAGATACTCAGCATTTGATTATGAATGTTCAGTTAAAATATAAAATAGTAACAATTCTGTATGCAATAATAACAATAAACTACTGCCCGCTATAAATGTTACCTAAAATATTTTTGCTAGATTAAATTCTTTAGCATTTCTTTGAAAGTTACTATGATTTATACATACAAGAATTTTAAGCAAATGTGTTTTAAGTCTTGTGATAGAAGGTTGAATAGATGTTTTTATTTTGGATTTTTAATTTATGCACCATAAAATAATGGATTTTCAGTAATACCCATCTTTCAACACAAATTATTAAGCCAAACACATTTCTTTCCTAAGAAATATATTACTGATTCATTTTAACGACAGTGTGGCTGGCAGAGCTGATTTTATTAACAATCTAGGCAATTGGTTTCAATCTAATGGGGACCTACTGAAGTTATGTAGCACTGAAATTAATTCACTTATTGCATATCTATTTAGACCATAATTTAGTTTATCCATTATGTACCCAGAAGTCTAACAATAACTCTGTCTTCAAACAGTTCCACAGATGCAATAAGGTGAATCAAAGATTTGATCTTGGTGCTATTAAATGAGCTCGAGATCCTGAACAGAGGATCAAGCACTTCTTTAAGTATTTATAAAGTTCTGCTTAATTTTCAGAAAGGCAGCTTTATTTCATGATTTCTTTTGGATCCCTTATTTTTTCATTCCACTCCATCGAACATGTGACATGTTACATCCTAGGGAAGAGAAGTTTGATACAGCTAAGTTTAGCAATGCTTTTTTGTCTTTCAGCTCCCATATTACTGCCTGCCCTGCCCTTCTTTTTCCTTCACTGTCTACTCTGAAATTCCATCACACTGGTTAGTCTCAACCTCTCTTAACAGCACAAACACCCTTGCCCTGAGCATAATTCACTGGATCTTCTCAGCTTTGGGACCAAACTGTGCATCTCTATCCTGGATGCTTATACAGTTTGCAAAATGGGATTTTAGGAAACCTGCTAGAAGTTCCTTTGCTTATATCTCAGTCTTCCTCTGGAGTCTATTTCACAACCCGTGCACAGGATGTGCATTTTGCTGTTGGTACATGCTGTGCCCTAAAGAGAGCTTTGCTGCATCCCACTGAAAATGTGACAATAAGTACTAGGCAAATTTCTACTTCATTTTCTTTACGACTTATACGGCAATATTTTATTTAAGGGCTTTGAGGGAAATGGCCGTGTTTTTGCATGCTGCATGCTACAGGGTTCACTCCTTGATAGAGACAAGAAAGGCTTTGCATCTGTTTACAGCACAGTGGTATTCAGAGGTATTCAGAGAAGCAGAGCTCTTCTCGGCTTCTCCTGTTTCAAGCCTAAATAGTTTCCTCCCCATCCTCTTTCCCATTTTAGCTCCATTTGGAATATATTTTATGCTGCAGCTTCTTTCAGGGCATAGCAAATATATTTAATACTTATGTACTGGCATTATTTTCTTTCCTATCTTCTGTACTAAGAATCTTTATAAGTAGAGAACACTAGAGTGTGACAAAGCAACAGACCTTAATATGGTAAATGTAAGAATAAAGCACATATTCAGTCACAGTGAGAAGATTTATTGAGAGGTTTCAGTGAACTAACTTCTTTTGCCATAGGTTTGAATCTTATTACCCTAGGTTACAGACTGGTTTGGAAGATCTCCAATAGCTGTCAAGACTGTGTAGCTCTATCAAAGACTGCAGAATGTATTCTTGCAAGTTTATGAGTGTCTCAGCGGAGCAACAGTTAAAGAAGCTTGAAATTTTATGAAGCAATATTTCAAGGGTTTGCCAGGCTAAGATGCCGGGCTTCATTTTTTCCATTGTCTTGCCCTTTGAGCAGAATATAATATGTTGTTCTGAAAAGGTAGAATTCTAGACACATTTTGTAAATGTAAATGATTATACAAGCTGTTCCATGACAAATAAATAAATAAATAAATAAACAAACCCTATTCTCCGAAATAGTATCACAAAAAATAATCATTTGCCCTGGTAAGAGATGAATGATTCATAGTCTCTCCTTGTATCAATGTGTGGTCACATAGAAGATCCTTTTCAATTCTTTCTGTAAAACAGAAAATATTATTTGGATTTGTAAAGCACCAATATTATTTAAAAGGAATCCTAGAAACAAACAAACAAAAAATAAATAAATGCAATGGGGTATTAATTTTTATTTGGAGATACCTTTGCATGTTATATGAGGAATAAAACAAGGAACTATACCCTGATAATTAAGAAAATATGTCAAATAAATTACAGAGTAGGCTCCATAGTCATGCCCGATCTTATGGTCTGACTAAGTCTGCAAGAAGGATGTTAATTCTGTATCATAATAAGGGATGCTCCATTTTTTAAATTATTTTTATTTTTTTTCTACCAGAAAAAAGTAGCTTATATTCTCAAAATACTGTTTGGAAATAGCCAAAAATGATTACTTAATGCAAATCAACTCCATTAAATATCCTTGGTTAAACAAGTATAGAAAATAATAATAAAACAAAATATGGTAAAAGAAATAGGGCAATGGCTCTTTTGCATGTGTTGAAGAGTGTTTGATTTTGAGGCATAGGACATACTGAAAGAGACCTGTATATAGAATGATACTTGGAGATAGGGTTTTCAAGTATTCTTTTTACTTATTATGGAAAAAAAAAAAAAGAACTGCTAGGAGAATCATTAAAAGCCAAATCATTAAAATCAATACAATATCATCAGAGATCAAAAGCTAGAATACAAGTGATCTGCAAATGAAAACATAACACCAGTACTATTATTTATGTGTTTTGGTTCAAAAGAAATAAAAGATGTTCTCTAGAAACCAGGAGAAAACCAAGGAGAAATGGAAAGAGAGGAAGAGAGATTCAGAGATGGAAACTGTTGAGAGTGAACAGCAGGGACTGAAGCAGTACTATTTTATGTTCATAGAGGGCTTGATTTCCCAAAAAATTGAAATGCATGATTTGCTTCAAAATATGATCAGGCCATGGAAAAGAACAAGAAGAAATCTAGTGCTTTAGCTGCTTCTAACAGAAAGCTAAGATTTAACTGAAAGTTAAAAAAAAAATTGCATTATGTGTCACTATATTAATGCACATTTTCTTCTATATTTTGAGTGAACATACCTTAACTTGAGGCACAAGTTTTATGCCTAAATTATGTAGTTTGGATTCTACCTTGAATTTAAATATCTGTAGCATTGTCTGGAGACATCTTGCAATCCAAGGTTTTCCATCTTTCCTTTTGAACAAATAATATCTTTTTTTTTTTTTCCCTAGATAAATGACCACATTTTTTTTCTCCAACTTTTGTTCTTTGAGGCTTGGACTCTAGTTTGAAAGCATTCTGACACTTCACTGCATCTAGTGGTTTGCTGTAAGTGATAAAGAACTTGATACTGAAAATCCTGGTGAATTATAATATGACAACACTGAGAATAACCACGGTTGCCATTGAATAGCACCATTCTCTCACAAGGAATTTCTCTTACATAAGTAATCTTCTATTATAATTGTGCCTGTCATACATTGCTTTCCCCTCTGTCCTTGAGCAGAATGTGGTGGATACAGAAGGGCAGATTTTTTTGTTAACAAAAACATGAAATCTAGAAAACAGTTCAATTATATTTCTTATTCATTTTTTTATACAGGCTTAGCTGTGTAATTTTATAGTGCTTGTGTAAATTAAAGGTTTTTGCACATTAAGGTGATGTTTAACTCTTCTTTTTGTTAAGAAAGTCTCCTTTCACTGAAAGATTGTCCTCTGTGCGGCTGTTAATTATTAAATTAAATAAATGATAGATAATAGTATATAATTAATTCAGACTCATAAAATTACTTAAACTGTGTACAGTATGACCACTACGTCCAAGATTATGAAACATTTTATTTTAAATATGCTAAGAACATTTGTTATGTTAGCATACTATCTTGGTCTGTCTTTTGGGTGAAATCAATTAGTTTTTCAAGAATGGGCTTCTTTCAGGTCCCTTGCTTGAATTATTCCAAGCATCAGCCATGGAATCAGAGTCATTAAAACACAACAGCTGTGGCTGTTAAATTTTGAAAGATATACTGAAGATCCTAAAATCCAAGTTTTAAGATCTAAGACTTAATGCTACTTCCTTAAGACGTGGTTTTAGTCACCAGACTGTTAAGAGAATATCATCACCTTTTTCTAAGCAAACCAGGACCTAAGCATCTAGAAATGCTTATCTAGCTGCTTAGGTGCAAGCCTGAAGCAGATACTCAAGTTCACAAAAAAAAAAAAAAAAGACAAAAGCTTTAGTCAGTGTGTCCTTCGTCTGGCCTACATTTATCAGCACTCCTCAGGGTGACTGTGTGAATATCAACACAGACACTTGCATCCTCCCTGCCAGTAGCCAGAATTTAGGTGCTTAGCCTTTATTCTGCATTACATATATGCCTGCCATAAACAGATATCTGATAACAGACCAATATCAACGCTATTCTACAGAAAGTTTGGGAAGAGCAAGTATTCAGATACTTTCCTTCTGCATATCATGATTTAGTGTCACAGAATCATAGAATCATAAAATGGTTAAGGTTGGACCTCTAGGACCCCTAGAGATCATCCAGCCCAACCCCCCTGCACACACAGGGTCACCTAGAGCACGCAGCAGAGGGTGACATCCAGGCGGGTTTTGAAGATCTCCAGAGAAGGAGACTCCACAACCTCTCTGGGCAGCCTGTTCCAGGGCTCTGTCACCTTCACAGCAAAGAAGTTCTTCCTCATATGGAGGTGGAACTTCCTGTGTTTCGATTTGCACCCTTTACTCCTTGTCCTGCCACTGGCCACCACAGAGAAGAGTTTGGTCTCATCCTCCTTACATTCACCCCTGAGGTACTTGAACATTTTGGTCAGATCCCCTCTCGGCCTTCTCTTCTCTAGGCTAAACAGGCGCAGCTCAATTAGTCTTTCCTCTTAATGCTCCTGTCCCTTACTCATCTTTGTCATCTTTGTCTATGCTGGACCCTCTCTAGAAGTTCCAAGTCCCTCTTGTACTGAGGAGCCCAGAACTGCACACAATACTCCAGATGTGGCCTCACCAGAGCTGAGAGGGGGCAGGATCACCTCCCTCCACCTGCTGGCAGCACTCTTCCTGATGCAGGCCAGGGTCCCATTGGCCTTCTTGGCCACAAGGGCACATTGCTGACTCATAGTTGACCTGTTGTTAAAGAGGACTCCTAAGTGCCTCTCCGCGGAGCTACTTTCCAGCAGGTCAAACCCTAATCTGCCTGGGGTTATTCCTTCCCAGGTGCAGGACCCTGCCCTTCCCCTTGTTGAGCCTCATGAGCTTCCTCTCTGCTCAACTAACTCCCCATGCTAAAAAGCCATCCAGTAAATCCATTCATTATTATTTTCCCAGACTTAATTGGTTTAATACCATATCACATGCAAGTTAGTACCCTAATTATAAATTTTGATACATAGTTCTTATATTGTTCTCATTTGAACAAGGGTGTAGGTCACCTGCCATAAAGATTCTTGGTTTTAGTTTTCTAAAAATAGCTCCAACTTTTGGCATGAAATCTGTTTGGCCCACAGTTAGTTTTATTTACCTCTATAGTCAAGTACATTATTGAGAAAGTCTCCTTTATAATGCAGGACTGTTTAACTTGGATGATTCCCCATCCAGTTCCCTAGAAAACATAGGCCTGATACAAAGTAATACAGATGGACAGCAGCTTCATACTTCATAAGTGCATCCATTCTGTTATAACAGAAATCTTTTAATAAGTGATTATCGGTTTTTCATTCTGTCAAACTATTAACCTGAAGGAGCCAAATATACCCTACCTAACTTTTTCATCATTTTATTTTATTTTATTTTATTTTATTTTATTTTATTTTATTTTATTTTATTTTATTTTAATTTTATTTTTTAAAAAATATATATCCAATCTATTAGATACTACTATCACTTTATATACCTAAATATGTTTGAAAATATGTGTGGGGAGGTTGTATCTGTACCTATAGTTTCAATAATTTCTGCATGTCCTCTCTTATTTAATATTTGGCAAAAATGCCAAGTAGAAGGTAAACAAATCTAACTTGTCAGAGATCTGGGTCACCATATTGCAACAGATAACCAAGCTGTTACAGCTAGCATATCTGTTTGCACATTTTTGAAAGTTACTTTTATAATGTCATAATTTGTGTAGGACACAGATGTTCACCTCTAATTACTCTTAAGAATACAAATATAAAATATTTTGTTTGAAAACTCTTCAATGGCCTGTATATAAATCAGCTCCAAGCTCTAAATGCAAAATTGACTGCAGAGAGAACTGCTACTGCAAGGCAGTAAATTTGGGGCTGAAATATGCGCTTGGCTACCTACACTGTAGTTCTACTGACCTCAGTAGGCATTTCCCAAGCATCATTCTGTTTCATTGATTTTAACCAAGGGATTGCTTGATCCTTCCCTGAGTGCATTTGTCATGGGGCTTATTAATGTGAAATAGCTGGTATTCCTCAACACCTCTCAGAATAGCCAACATTTTAATCATATGCTCATAGTTTTTGTTTTTCTCTCTGAAAACACATATAAAATAAACACTTAGACTTAGTTCTTTGGATTACTGAGTAGAGGCTAAAATAATAATAAAGAAAAAGGGAGAAAAGGACTAAATTACCCAGAAAATAGTGAGATAAGGCCATATTTCAAAGAAATCCAATGGTAATAACTTATAGAAATAAACAGATCAAGTTCCTAATAATCTTCACAGCCACGTTATTGCAGCAAAGGTATTTGAAAGTATGATTTTTTATGACTAATAATGAGGATTAGAGTAAATATAGGATAAAGTTAGAGTGAGAAGAATCCTGCTTTCTTTTAAAGTCGCCAAGTGAAGGCTTTATAAACCCTATTATTTTTACTACAAGGAATATTTGTGGAAAAGTACAGCCCAATCAGCATGACATTTTAATCTTTGAAAGTGTCTATTTTAAAAGTAATGTTAACATATTAACAGATTTATTTTTAAATACTCAGAAAAAGAATCAATGTTAAAAGAGGGCTTTTATAATTTAGAGAAAGAAATACTACCAGGAAGATGAGACAAAGAAAAAGATGGTGTTATACATTAAAAATGTAATTTATTGAAAAATGAAAATCATGTTTAATTATGGATTAGGCCAGTGACTTCATTTATATCAATTACATAAATGACCTAAAATAATTTCACATCTAGTGATCCTACTTTTATGCATTTTAACATTTTTTTTTCTGAATCCATCAATGTGATATTAGTATAATTGGTAATACAGAAGATATTAACATAATTCCTCAAAAACTTTTTATAGAGAGGAAAGCATTGCATCAGTTTCTAAAGTTTTACATGCTTTCTTTAAAAAAATCTGAGGGGCTAAGTCTTCTTACATTAATGTTAGCAAAGTTAACAAGAAAGATAGACAAATTTCTCCTCAGTATACTGTTTTCTCTTTCTCAGTAATGCTCAAGGTTTCAGTCAAGAGTAGCAAATTATTTTTGAAAGGGTATACTTCAAGCATCTTTGGAAGCCATTAATAGTGCATACATATTTTAAAGAATCAAATATGAATAAATATGTATTTATTTGTTAAAATAATCTCATATTTTTAAATTATAAATGAAAATGGGGTCTCTTGAAACATCTGGGCATCTGTCCAAACATACATAACATTAACTGTGTATTGAGACCATCCTAAACCTTGGGAATTCCACATTCTAAACCATTTGAAACGTTACTGTGGCCAGGTGTCATGAATTGGCGCAGTAATCAGGAGAAGAGCACAGACAGTCGCCAAGCAGGAATGCTAATGAGGGAAGAGAATAGAAATCAGCTTGAAGGACAAATGTCATGACATTTGTGAAAAGAACATTACACCACAATGATGTGCCTAAAATTATACATTTTATGAATATGAAAAAAAAAGAACATGCAGTTAAATAAGTGAAATAAGTCTTTTTAAAACAACAGTGAGGACACAAGAATTATCTTTCTAATATTTGCCTTATATTTTCATTCATGATTAGTGACTTTCAAACTGTAGTTTTGGTGGCTCAGGTAAGGTGCTGCAAAGATGTCCATTTTCAAAGAATAATATTCACTTATTGATTGAAAGACAAGTCTGTTCAAGGTATCTTAAATAAAATTTTCTTATTCTTTTAAACATCCATAAAAATATTGAGTTTTTCAAAAAGAATTAACCCAAAATATTATCATTTTTTCCAGATCAAAGCCCATTAAAACATTAGAGATTTGTAAGTATTGTCATGACTTCAGCTGTAGCTACATGTGGTGAGATCTCTTCATGCAGTTTCAGAGGTCTGCTATTACTATTACTATAGTAAATGGATTTACTGACATCTTCTGGAGTGACAGACTAGGCAAAATCATAGAATTTTGTCTTATTTTGACTATCCTAAAATAGAATAAGATAAACAACAGAGTCCTTGATAGTGCTCAACATTTCTATTGAGATTCCAGGTAAAAAAAAAAATATATATATTCTCTGCTGTCAAACTGCTGCGTTTTTTTTACAGCATAATTAATATTTTTCACATATGTATTTAGCTACAACATGAACTTTTATTTGACCAGATAATATATAGAAAATATTTTTCTACACAAACAGTCCTACCAAGTTACAGTCATGGGAAGGTGGCTGCTAGCAGCAATTGCCTCAGGCAAAAGGCTGTCACAAACTCAAAAGTTTTGATGGTCTCCAAAAGGGTTGAAAGCATAAGGTAAAGAGTGAGGGGAGGGTATGAAAGGAAACAGCTGAGTCCCGCACTTGTTTTTATGTTAGTCAGCAGAACAGAGTATGGCAGGGTGCTAGGGGAATGCATTCTGTAATCTTTTAAAAGAAGTCACAGCAATTGCTTTCACATATGTTCCTTAGCTCTCCTGAGCTAAGGAGCTCATTGCTTTGGATGTGGAGTGATCCCTATTCTTTCCCAGCACAGGTCCACCTGGTAAAAGCCATACTAAACTTTGAAGGAAAGAGAAAGTAGGCTAAGAAGAACAGCACTTTCTTCTAAAGTGTCTTATAGTGATTTCTAGTTAGGCACTCCAAGACTTTCTCCATAACTGCCAATCACATGCTTAGAACATAAAATAGATTTCCACAGAATCCCTGATGTAGCTGTCTGATAGATTTCATCTGTTTTCATTTCCTGCTGTCTTTGCAGTTGTCGGAGTGCAGATACTGCTCCACTCTGCCTCACATGAGGACAAAGGAATCCCTGAAAGTAATTCAGTCACAGAGGGTGGACAGGTTAAGAAGCAACATGTCACGCTATGTGATCTAAAGAATTTAGATTAAAACATCCAGCTTGCCTTGCCCACAGAGAGGGTTCCTGCTGACACTACTAGGACCTGTTTTAATATGGAATTCATGCCCTTCCACTTATTGAAGTCTCACATGTAACTTTCAGAGTTACATTAGGTATTTTTAATGCCATTCAATTTTCTGATGCATTAAAACACTTACTTGTTATGAGTGAAATGGGAGCAAAACTTGTAATTGGAGATAAGAAGTTATAGTTATGGAAGTTATATGTTAGGATAAGCAATGAGTTATGGTCCAATAAAAATTCAGGAAACCACTATTATTATTATTATTATTGTTATTAATCCAGTTGCAACAATATATACAGATCAATACATACATTAATAAGCAAACTTCCTATTATCTATCACTTTTCTCTGATTTTGAACTCAGGTTTATAACATCTCTCTCACGCTCAAGTAACAGTGCCCTGCAATAGCAATGGGGAGAAGGGCTGCAGAGAGTCCTCAGCACCCTGAGCTCTTTGCCAGGGGAAATAGAGATTGCTTCCTCTTCCTCACTTTTGGGTCCAGTTGGAGTAACTTTTGTGTTTCCTAATGTAATCTGTTTGCTTCCCCTTTTTTTCTGGCTAGTCCCCAAACTCATATTTCATTTCAATGGTCTTACCAGTTTTACCTGATCCTCTAAATTGAAATCTTGAAGTATTTGATCACTGAGATTTCTATCTGCTTTATCCTATATCCATATTCTTTTAAATTGCATTTTTATTCTAGGGTCATAGACATAGGGTCTCTCAACCCAGAAAAACTGTTACTATTGCTTATTAACTTATAGTAAGTGTTACACTATACAGTAAGATTGGTAAGCTGTTTTCTGTGGTGGTTGCTTAAGTATCTAGCTTTATGAACTATTCAGTTCCACATCTTAAATGAGTGGAACTCTGTACAGGTGAATAACAACTTGTGATCTGTGAGCAACAGTATTTTAAAAATAACAATGTTCGATAAATTCACCTCCTTGGTGAGAAAAGAGAAAAGAGAAAGGGAAAGGGAAAGGGAAAGGGAAAGGGAAAGGGAAAGGGAAGGGGAAGGGGAAGGGGAAGGGGAAGGGGAAGGGGAAGGGGAAGGGGAAGGGGAAGGGGAAGGGGAAGGGGAAGGGGAAGGGGAAGGGGGAGGGGGAGGGGGAGGGGGAGGGGGAGGGGGAGGGGGAGGGGGAGGGGGAGGGGGAGGGGGAGGGGGAGGGGGAGGGGGAGGGGGAGGGGGAGGGGGAGGGGGAGGGGGAGGGGGAGGGGGAGGGGGAGGGGAGGGGAGGGGAGGGGAGGAGAGGAGAGGAGAGGTTCTCTCAAAGCAGTGTAGGTTTCAGTATTGCAAGTCAATATTGAATTAAAGCTCATAATAAAAAGCAAAAGAAGCTTCAGAAGAAAACTCATATCATCCAGACACCATGTTTTTCAAGCACAAATATTTCATTCTAAAGAATCATGTTGTTGATCTTGCTTATGGGTTCTTCTTCTTCCTAAGTTTGTATGTTACTGCAAACATTACAAGTGACTCATTACATGTGTTGAGCCAGTTCTCTTGCTATTCTTGCTCCTGTCCAAACTACTTTTTTTTTTTTTTCCTATGGTGAGTAATTTTAACAAAGTAAAGTCATGAAAATGTGTTTTATCTTTCAAATAAGTATCTTTTTACTTTGCTTTAATATGTGTGGTAAAAGCAATAAATAGGATTTTATTCTCTTATTATGACAGTTCAGGGAAGTATCCTTGATTTGCTTCCAATCCAATATGTTTAGGCTATAAAAGTTTGTAATTAAAAATGAATGTATACAACCTTTTAGATTTGCTTTGTATCTTTTGGAAATTAGCTACAATGTTGCTTATTTTATACCATTTATACTCTTGAGTCACTCAGAGGTATCTGGGATATCTGTGGGGAAAGAAAAAATCTGAGTAAGAATCTCTGTTCGCTGAAGCAAATCTCTGGCATAGATGGACAATTTCTCAGCAGGCTAATGTTACAGACATACTCTATTAGTTCCCTTACTCCTCTGGGCAAAGTTACATTGAGTATTGGCACCAGTGGACCTGAAAAACAGGAACATCTGTTTGAATCATAAGACACTTGTTGATGAAGCTTAGCAACACAACAGTACTCAATTTGCCTCAAGAATACAGGAAGTTATGAGTAGGAATAGGGACTAGAAATTGCATCTGCAATACATTTTTCTTGTACTGCTTATGCCTTTTTGGGGGGAGTGGAGGTTATGAAATTTAGTGAATGTTTATGGTAATGTTTATGTGCACATTTTATGCATAACCACTTCCTTTATATTATTTCATATTCTATGTAATTTATATCTTTTTAATTGTATGACTTCAGAGCTTTTTGGTATTACATTTGGTCCAACAAAGTGTACTTCCACTTCCTCTTGATTCAGGTTTTCCTTTTCCTGTTCCTGCATTACAAAATCTACTCTTATTGTGTTGTTATTCACTGTGTAAAAACCTAAGTACATGAAAATTATGCTTTATTGGTTTTTCCTGTATAGTTCAATAATTCCTACTTCCAGGGATTCTCTGGATTTTAAGCCTCATTTGTATCGGGAAGGCAAAAGGACCTGGTTTAAAAAGATGACTTTTTGTGGCAGAGTATATGTGAAATCAAAAGGAAAATAGAGCAAACCAGATTTGTCTACTTCCTGGTTTAAATGATAAATGAAATAAATATCGTCTTCTAGTTTATGATACATTCACAGGATAAATTAAGTAATAACTAAGTAATAATACAGGAGTTCATGTACATTTTTTAGAATGGAAGTTATGTCAGGCATCAGATCAGCCAATATCAGTCACAAATAAAGTGTTATGCATGAAACACTTTAATCAGAGATTATACTGAAGTCCATTTCACCCCAGTCTTCTTTGTATTTTAAAGGTCTTCTTGGGCACAACCCTCTTAAAAACACATCTAAGAACAATGATAATGATATCATGTAATGTACCTTACCTATGTTGTTCATTAATAAATAGTCCAGAAAGTCTTAATTCAGGCTTTACAGAAAAAATATTATTTCAATCACTGCAGAAAAAAAATATAAAATGGTGGGAAAAATAAGTCTAATAGTATCTACCAAGTTCAAGCATTCTTACTGTTAACAAGTCAGTGAATAAAACTGAGAAACTGTTATACAAGCAGATTCCTCTCAGCTGTTAGGACTTTATTTAATAATTGTATGTTTTGCTCAAGATAGTCATGTAGTCAGTGAAAAGATAGATTCATTAAGTAATTCCACACTAAGGCTGGTACCTAAAATAGGTGGAATTAGCTGCTTCCTAGATATGCCTAACCAACTTTAAAAAGCATATGATTCCCTATGCTGATCTCTTCCAAGTCCTGTGTTACATCTGCCAACTTTATGTGGACATTCCACCCTAGAATATATTTATGATTAATTAGCTGAATTATTTCCCTGTATTTCAGACACTTACATTGATATCTAAAATAGGTGTCTGCAGTCTGCAATTTCATCATGAATATTGCTTATTCAGAGGTTTGGAAAGTATTATAGGAGATAGTTTGGAAAGTATTATAGGAGACATTATTGGACATATCATACTATTGGAAAAGGAAAAAAACTGTTAGGCTGGAAGATGAATTTGAGAATTTAATTAATTTAGTTATAGTATACAATAAGATAGGATTCTACACCATTCACCATAATACTTTTTTTTCTTCATAATGATAGTGCAAGGGATGAAAAATAGATTTGGCTATATTTTTCAGAATAGCAAAATACGCATATCTTTTTTAACTTGAGGATATTAGAAGAATCTAAAATATTTGTATTTTTTATGACCTAGAACCATTTTTAAGTCTTTCACCTGAGTGAGTCCCTGACCCTGCAACTCCACTGAAATGAACACTGAAATTAAATACTGAAATAAAAATGCATGTGTCTTGAATTTCTTCAAAATTGTGTATATTCTTTTAGATATATTTTTAGAGAGAAATGATTTACCATATCTCAGATGAAGTCTGTTAATTATGTATTTTAACTATGTGGATTTACTTTATAGGTATGTTTATAACAGAGTTTTAGATTACAAATTAAAATTTGATAAAATGACAAAGAAGTAAAATACATTGTCTTTCAAAAATATATGCAGATTAACATTTTTTTAGAAAAATCTTAACTAAGTCCCTTTAGGCAAACATTAAAGGGCATAATTTTTATTTTAAGCTTTACTATGAAAGTTTTTAGACACCTTTATATATCAAATTGAAATAGTACCTGTTTTAACCTAATACCTCTAACTTTTCAATCCATTTCTCAATTTTGAAATGTTGGCATATTGCTACAACTAAATATTTTCCATCTTTCACATATTTTATACCACATTTATTTGCATATACTCATATACTCTTTCTGTGCATGTATTCCTTTCATGAGCACAAAGTATGCAGGCGATGAAACTATAAACAATCTATTAGTGCAGACTACTGCCACTGTGTTCTAAAACTGCTTATGAGTGAAAAAAAGAGTATTTCTTGATAAAACCTCACTCATTTTAATTTTCTCAGTTGCAATAAAATGCCACAGACACATTACAAGGCGGATGGATGGGAAAGGTCAAATTTACAATTCATATAATGACATAGAGAATTTTAATTAAAAGATAATAAAAAGCTATAATTTATTGATGGTTTTAGCATGCATTAATGGCTTTAACATTAGCCTAAGGCATATCTACTGTTTCTGATCTTTACAGATCTTTTTCTGATTTATTTCAATATTGCATGTAACAGTTAAGTTATCACAACACTGAAAAAATAAGTGATCAGCTGTCCTGATGTGCTGATCATTTATATCATAGGTCCATTCTTCATCATTCATAAAGATGGGCCTCAGAATGATATTTGTTTACATTGATTGCAACTTGTAAGTGCATATAATGATTATGAGTAGATGGTATTTTGTCAGCAGTCAGTTAGTTATCTACTATATTTATTACAGAAAAGAGTAGTAAGCAGTTTATCCATCTCTTGGAAATTTTTTAAAATTTATTTCTCCTCTAGCTTTCTCTAAAGAAGATACAAAAATTATTCTATTTTGCAGCAGCAGTGGAAAACAAAACAAAACAAAACAAAAACACAGTTCAGCAATTTCTTTTAGTCCTGAGTTCAAAAATCCAAGGCTGCCTGATTCAAAAAACAGAAACTTTATTTTCCCATTATTATTTTTATATACACATGCATATATATATTTGTGTGTGTATTTATGCTTTTTATCTTCTATGCAAATCTTTCAATTTAAAAAATAATTTTAATCTCTCTCCATCCATGTTGTGGTTGCTCAATTTTATCTGAAAGAAGTTGAATGCTATATTGCTGACTTGACATTAAAATCAAATCAAGTAGAGAAAAGTATGTCCTGGGCCTGTTCCAAACCACCCTGGAACACTAATCTGAGTGCACTCCACTGTACATGGAAATGAAACATAAAGACTATAATTTAGGAGGAAACATAAGGAGATAAATTTGTGTAGAGTTAAAGTTATCATAGGTGTTTTTGTGCTCTGTGGATGTTAAAATTTACACACATTCAGTAAACATCCACATTCATGACAAAAAAAAAAAAAAAGAGGAAAGGAGGGTGGGGGAGAGGGTGCTATGAAGCACAACGTATGGAAGCTGGTGAGTTCTGTGGAGTATTTCCCCCCAGAGTTTGCCCTATTCTTACATTTGTAAACATTCACTACTGACTTCTGTCACAGAGTATACAAGACTACAAATCTGCCCTGTATATTCTTATTTTCTTTGTATGAAAAATATTTTAAGTTTTTACCTTCTTAATTTCCCCCCTAATTATACACTATGCAAAAATATCTATCAGAATATACCCAGTGCTTCATTAGGAGCACTGTATATTTCCTGCCAGAATCCATTTTACAATCCCTTTTGTTCTGATTAACTAAGAAAAATAATAGGGCGACTCTTTATTTTCTCTATTTTCATAGTCAATTAATATTACCCAGGAGGAGTGATTAGCCAAGGTATATTCTCCCAGAGTGTATAATGGGGTCATAATGCTTACAGGATCCTCATGAGAATGCAAGAAAGTATGTCCTGAAGGTTCCAGAACAGCCTTTGATTATAATCTTTCAAATTTTCAGAAACAAACCAAAAACCTTAAATCTTATATAAACATGCTTAATAAAAATTTCCACACATATATCTGCTTTGGGTGTGTGGCCAGCTTATAAAGACTGGATGAAAAACTGGATGAAAGTATTGAGAAGAGGAGAGGAGAGGAGAGGAGAGGAGAGGAGAGGAGAGGAGAGGAGAGGAGAGGAGAGGAGAGGAGAGGAGAGGAGAGGAGAGGAGAGGAGAGGAGAGGAGAGGAGAGGAGAGGAGACGAGAGGAGACGAGAGGAGAGGAGACGAGAGGAGAGGAGACGAGAGGAGACGAGAGGAGACGAGAAAAGGTATACAACCCGTAACATCAGACTTTCCTGCTCATGATAATTTGGAAGATGTTGAACAAATGTTAATTTTATTTCACACACGCACACAAAAGATATTACTACTGCGCTTCAGTGGTAGAATAGCATATGCTTTGGGCACATGAAAGATCCCTACTCACATCAGAACCAATTGGGTGAATATTCGCTTGTTGCTTAATTTAAAAATTTTCCCCAAACTGATACATGAAATGTTGTGTCAGCTTCTTGGTATATCTTTCATATCTCAGGAGATACAAGAAACATTTATAACACTGACAGGGGAACTATTTAGAGACAAGTATTCTGTAAGAATACAAGTAGAACTCTGCAACTATTTCTTCATCAGACTATAATACCTTTAAAGACTTCGATTGTTTCTTAATGAAGGACAAAGTAAGATTCAAGTGATTATTATATAGAATTGTATGCTTTATGACTCATGTTCGGCCTCCCCACCGCTTATGACTAGTTGGCAGTAAATGGTGACTACTATGTGACTAGGAACAATTCAAATAAACATTGTATTGTATTGTTGGGATTGCAGCATTGTTGTGATAACCTATGCACAACTAGTTTATCCTTGAGCATAAAAGAAAAAGTTATCATGTATTTTGTACATGAATGATGAGGCATTATGGTCCAAAGCTTGGGGTTTTATGTGTTACCTCTTACTTATGCTTTCCTCATTCTTAATTCTGCTAATTGAAAAGTAAAATAATATTTTGAAATGAATCAAACTTCTGGAAGAAAGCCACTGTTACCAGGAGATCTTTTTGAAAGCTTTTACTGAAAAACATGTGCCTGTGAGACTGATAACAAAACTTCAGTGTTACATATTTAGTTCCTTCTTGTTCTGGAAAGATGACATTTTTACCACTAGCATGACAAGCCTCCACAGCAGTGCTACTTCTTCAGCTGCTCCACCACAATGAAAGTTCTGTGTAGCTCTGCTGAAGTTCTCCTTATCTTTTGCTAGATGTGACCTGAGAAAAAAAGTATCAGGGAATTACTATTTAAATTTCTGGCATGAATAAAGAACTTACAATAGAGTGTGCTTCTCCATCCTGGCCATTGCTGGCACTTTTTACCATCCTTCACATCAAGGACAATTGCACCCTTCAGTTCTAGTCTGAAATACGGCTATGCCATTCAAATAGAGAAGTCTATTGCTTAGAATGATTGGGATTTTTTGAAATCTATTCAGAACAGCCATTACTGAATCAGTTTGATTAAGCTGCAGAGCTTCCTTTACTCTGTCTCTGTTAAGACTAAGCCTGTTCTATGTTCAGCAGTTCTGCACCACAGGCCCATTGATGCTTCACACCAGACTTGATTTTTCAGATGGGGTTCCTCATAGCTGGAAAAGTCCTTGATCTCTGAAAAATATTTTTGATTTCTAATACAGGGCTTCCGTTGAGCATGAAGGATTTTTCCAAATCAGAATCTAACCACTTGTACATTATACTTTGAGATTTTTCAGTCTCCTTCTGCAGGGAGATAAGATTCAAACCTTCAATACTCTAATTGGACTGCCTTAGGATGTAAGTATTCCTATTTTCTTTTTATATCTAGCATTTCACCCCATACACTTCCATAAAGTGTAAAAGAATGAAAATAAGAGGGAATTGTGGTTAGAGGGCAACAAAATTCCTGGATGCTTGGTGATTAATGTAAACTATTTGGAATATAAGTTAACAGTCATATAATTCTGGACTAAATTGAATGATCAAATGTTTTTATGGTACTGTCAAAATGCTCTAAATTAGAATGTGAGAGTCCTATTGGTACTGTTTGAATGAAAAATCTGCCATGATGAATGCTTGCAAATAAACAGCACATCATTACTCAAAGTCAGATCTCACTTGAGTTGGGTTGGAATAAGGGAAAAAAAAAAAAGAGGTTAAATGATTTTCATAACTTCATGAATAATTTCACTGGTGCAAAAATGAAATTCTGGCATGTGGGATTGACCTTGTATTTCTCCACAACAACCGTGTTGTTCTACAGAAAATGAATGTATTATCACTGTGGTAATCTATTCCTCTACTTATCATTTTGGAACACACACTTAAAATTTAAACAAATGAAAGGCATTTGTAAAAACAAAGAGAAAAAATGATGACACAACTTCAGAGGCTTAACCTTCGTGCTTTGTTACAAATATTTGGTCTACAAAACAACAAAGCTGAGTAAAGGTGCCCTATGGTGAAACCATCAATTCCATGTAAGTAAGAAAAGATGTAACATAAGGATTTGCTATTTCAAACCTTTATACTCTAAATAATGTATACAATGAACCAAAAAGGTGAGACATACATTATTATGTATACAAAATACATCTTCCGGTTTGCATGCTTAGAGAAAGATCGGATGTTCATCAAGCTCATAAAGAAAAATGAAATAATGGACTTATATCATGTCAGATATAAATTATAGGGTAGGTTTCTACACCTAATTCAACAGTAAGGCAAAACCAGTAAAAAGGTGGCTGTAACAATATCGGAGTTTCTTTACTTCTGTCAGCATTCTGGGCTTTTAAATCTCAAAGCCTATTTTACAATAATCCTGTTACTTACCATTATGTTATGTTTTGTGTGAAGTTCAGCACTAACAGGATATATTAGTTCTGAGTTTGCTTGCCAGTGAAGTCACATTAATGGATTAAATATCAAGTTACTCACTACATAAGTACAAGCATTAGATAAGCACTGAGATACCTAGCTCAGTCTAAAGTAGTGACAGAGAAAATACACCGCCAAAGCATCTGTTCTTCAATGCCAAAGAATTTGTTCTTTAATCCCAAACATAAAAGTAAGGATTTGTGGCTCACTCTCTTAGGTGATCGCAAAGCACATACTGTATGTACACATGCACTTGAATATATACATGTGCATAAATTCAAAAACATATTTTAGGTGGCTAATTTTTGTTGATGTTAGTGTAAACTCATCAACAGACCTCTCGATCTTTTGTGTCTATGTGTTTTGTCTTCTGTGGACCTGAAGTGATTAGTCCATGCTATCACACAACTTTCATCCCAGAGCAGAAATATATATATTATTTATGTATATATTTACATTACACATTGGCCATGTAAGATATAACCAGTGTCCAAAATGGTAATTGCATCACATTGAAAGTTATCTGATACATACTTGCTGGACATACGAACAAGTGTCAGTTTGTACAAAGAAAGAGCCTCATTCTTACCCAAAATGCAAGTTTATGAAGTTTATGGTTCAGCTTTTCTTTTTTAACTGTATATTAAGAAAGTTTGCAGTCACCAAGTTCAATAGTAATTGCAGTAACAAAAGCTAGACTTCAGGAGATATCTATATTTAAAAGAGAGATAATATCTAGTTTCAGCTCATTTTTACTGTTGATTTGCTTTATTAGTTTTAAAACAAATTCAGTGAGAATATTCAGTATTCTACATCATATAGTTTGCCTACCTCAGTTTAATTGTATTATAATGAGTGCAAGATCTCAACTGTGGAATAGAGAGTTGTGAATTTTGAGTTTCATTGTATTAGAAATCTTAATTTAAATTTATTATTGGTTTCCCTTATCAAAATGCTCTCCAGCAAGTTGAGCTGACAAGATAATGCAGAATGGAATATTACAGCTATCACCTGCCAAATACATAAGCGCAGCACAAAAGTAAATAACTGTCATCCCCAAATTAACATATACTTCCCTGAACAACTGCTATTCATAAACATCTAATTAATTAAAGGAATGACTGGAGATGTGCAACAGAGGAGATTGCTTAGATACTGTGTCTTAGCATGAAGAAAGGGTTGGAAGAGAAGTAATTGCAGTGGGGAACACTTTAAAGAATCCCTAAAAGTGCTTCAGAATTATTAGTATTTATCTCTTTTATAACTTAAACATTTTTTTAAAGCAGCAATTTTATTTGTACTTTTTCTGTATTTCGTTAGCATCTCAGTATAATTTGTATTACTGCTTCTTAAAAAAGTGAATGAGACAACAGCCAAGGCGTGGCCATTCATTTAAACCAGGACATAATGTTGCAAAATGATTTAGAGAACATTTTTGTTTTGTTTTCCTATCCTTGACCTGCCTGAGGAAAGATTCAAATGCCTGCTTATTTAGCAGGGGCACAGTACTGTTTTCACCAAGTCAGCAGCATTTTGGCATTGACTTGTGTGCGTGTGGTTCATTCTTATCCTACCAATATAGCAATGATTGCCTGTTGTATCACTATGTTTTCTATACAATAAAAGGAAAAATTTAAACTTCTACCTTAAGAATCTGAAACAAGATAATGTTAAAAATGATTGAAAATTTATCATCTCCACCAGCAAGTATCCCTGAAGGATGATTTGAACTCAGGGATCCTTTTTCCATTAGCTGTAGAGGCAGCCTAAGGACAGGGGCCTTTCTTGGCTGAGGTTGCCTTTGCAAATTTTAATAGCTATTCCAGCAAAATCCAACAGCAACTTCTGACAAACTTTGTCAAATTCTGCCATTGTAAGACTTTTGGTGCCTAAAACCAGATTTAGATAATTGGCTATGTAATGATCTAATTTAAACTTTAGGAAGCAAAAGCAGCATTAAACACCTGTGTGACTTTGTGAGTTTAGTTTCCTGGTGTTCTCTTCATTATATCTACATGATTTGACCAAACTTAAGCCTCACAATATGAGTTAAATGCTGTTGTTTTGCGAAGCTCAAAAAAATAAAATATAAAGAAAGATGTTAAAATAGGATTCTTAGACTTATCTGTTTGAAATCTGTAGCATTTTGGTCAATGGTGCCACTTAAAAAAGATTTAGATTGATGTTAAGAGATTGACAAACCTACTCTTAAATATTTCTGCTTTTAATAAACTCAAAGAAAAAAAAGTCCCATTATTACTTAGATAGAATGAAATTAATTTCAGTCATTAACTAAACTGTCTGAGAAGTATCTGATGACAATTTCTTTCCTTCTGAACAGCAAATGCATCTCCAAATAATAAATGTTTTGTAAGAGCTTTTTGACAAAATGCTTGTTTTTAATGCCACGGTTAATCTAAACTTTGTTTCAAGCATGCCACTTGCTGCCTTCAATGAATCCATATAGATAACAAGTTGATATTAACATCTATCTCAGTGAGCATCCACTATGTCTGCTGAAAGCCATACATCTAGGTATTTTGCATGCATTTTCTCTTGTTCCAGTGCATGAGGTCACTAGTTAGGATACATCTTCCATTATTAATTTCTCACACGTATATTTCAAGCCAGATAGCCATGACACACTATATAAGTACTCCTTCAGGACCCCAGCTCAGAAGAAAGGAAATGGTAGCACAAAAACAGTTACCATGAGATGCACGACTGCTAAGAGAGAGGAAGGGTAATGTTGTACAGTGTGGACCATTTTCAAAATGAAGCTACTGAGAACTCTTTTTGAAAAAAAATCATCTTTCCATCCCAATTTAGATGAAATAAAAAATGAAACTTCTGGCGAGAAATGAAGTCTAACAATGTGTTTGTATGGATTATCAAACTTCAGAAATTATATGCTCAGAATGATCTGCTCAGTGTTATGCCTGGTTTTAGAATTAATGTATAATAATTGCAGTTCATTTATATTTATCCATAAATTGGGCAGAATTTATTTCTCTCTGTATTGGGAACCCAGTGATTAAGTTAATTAGATAGTTAATTTTCTGAAATTGGTTGCTCAGATGATATATTATGAGTAGCATCCATGCTTTACCAAAAAATTAGTAAAATGATTTATTTTAACAAGTGGAAGAATCAAGAAGCAGTAGAAGGATTGCATGGTAAATATTAAATGTAACTGCTCTTTTATTACACATGCACTTGCTTTGCATTAGCATTTTCTCTATACTGAATTAAACAAACAAACAAACACACAAACAAAAAAAAACTTTGCAACGGTATGAGTACTTGTAACCAAAGAAACATTTTCTTATTTTTCAATGTTTAGCTTATACTTAATAATATAAAAGCTGAAAATAATGGTAGGAGACATTCTTATTGCAAACAATGTCTTCCTTCCCTGCTTGTTAGTAGCGTGGTATGTTGTGGTCCAGTTTTCTCAATGAGTGGCAGTAACGATAGGAGAAGAAAAGGAGAAATAATAGGAAAGAGAAGACTCTTAGTGGTGAAGGGGAGAGTGGATGTAGTAATATATCCTAGAAGTTTCGCAGTTAGGGTTTCACCTGGACAAATTTATTTTAAGATGTTTCTTTCTTTCTTTCTCTTTCTTTCTTTCTTTCTTTCTTTCTTTCTTTCTTTCTTTCTTTCTTTCTTTCTTTCTTTCTTTCTTTCTTTCTTTCTTTCTTTCTTTCTTTCTTTCTTTCTTTCTTTCTTTCTTTCTTTCTTTCTTTTCTTTTTCTTGATTCAACTGATCAGCTGATCTGTTTAACTCTCATTCTTGCTCACTATGCTGAACTTCTATTCTGACCTCAGACTGCTATTGATGTACATGGTACTAAACTGCCAGTAAACACTTTAGGTTTCTTTATCTAAAATTTCATAGATATTTTGGACCTACAAATTGGAATAGAATACAGATAAAACATTAATTATAAGTGTGCTTAAAATGCGCATTTATGTATAAAAATGGCCTTTTAAAATTGCCATTGCTTTCTAGTGTGTACTTAGATTATTATTATTATCTGTTTGCTAATTTCATCAATGAGGTGATGCACAGGAGCTCACTGTGAGGAATCTTTACAATATCTGTGAAGTATTCTAAGTCAAAGACTCTTATTTTCTGCTCCGTGGTGTGTGATTGAGAACTACAATAACAATAATCTGGAAGTAATTACTGTCTCTAAACTACTTCTGTTGAGCTTCCTCTGGAACTTTATATACTAATTTTTCAAAAGGCAGTGCACAGAATCTGTTTGAGAGGGGAAAAATCTTTTGAGAAATTAAAGTTTTTTTTTTGTTGTTTTTTTTGGATCTCAGATGAAATCAATAGGTTAGCTTTGTGAGTAAGTTAGGAATGCTCTGTATGTAAAGGACGTACTCAATTATTCTGTATATACAAAAAAAAAAAAAAAAAAAAGGGAGAATTCTGTATAAGGCTTGTAACATTCCATTTGCTTGGGTAACATCCCTGGTTTATCTATCCACAATACATCTGCAAAGCTCTATAAGTAAGTGCTAAGAAATCCATTTATAAATCTGTTTGAGCTTTCAAACAAGTATCCATATATAAACAATTAAGAGGAAATATTTATCCAATAGAATAAAGCTACATAGAACATTCACCAAATAGAAGTGTGAGTCTGAGGAGTAAGGTGAAGATGTTATTTCCATAAAAATTTAGTACCAATTAGGATTCTGTTCCTTGTATGACCAAATAGGGAGTTCTTGGAAAGTAATGAAGACAAAATTTATACTCCTCAACCCGTGAAATGATGTTAAAATGCAGATCAAGAGAGTCCTGGAGCAAAGGGTTATAATTTAATCAGATCATCAGTACTGTATTTAAGAAGAAAATTTGAAAATTAGGTATCCAATTGCTGAATACTAACTTACATGCTTGTGCTTCTCTAACATCATTAGATTAGTATGTAGACAAGAGTTCATGTCTCTGAATGTGTCACTATGTCCATTTATCACATGGAGATGAGTTTTATTTTTAGCACTTTAAAGTCCATTCTGAGCAGGTAAATTTTAGATATATCTACAAATAACCTTCAGACCTGACCAGAATTAATGCTCCGGAGTGTATCTCCCAAATAATCAACCATTATGATACCTTTTTTCTCCTTTGTGCAATAGTCTTAAGGAATACCAAACGAATTACTTTTGGATGAAATATGTTTGGAATATGTGCTTCACGTATACCTAGTGCACCTAAATTGCTAATAGGTGCTTGGTGTGTAAGAACAGACTAAAATTAGTTTAAAGTGAAATTTGGGAGTGAGAGGGGAAGCAATGAGGTTTTAGATTCAGCTGAGACAAATTACTCCTCTATTTCCTCAAATCTTTTCTTCAAGTTTTCTCAACACTCCTTCCCAAAAGATTGGAATAGTTTTTAGGGCAATTTGTTCTTTAAATAGATGGAAAGATGGTTAGACTAGAAGAGACTGTTATTATCATCAAGACAGATATGCAGAACAGAAGCCAAAGAAATATTCTAATTAGAATTAGAAATAGCTCCTTTTTTTATGCTAAGAAAAAATTCAAATGATGAAAGTTTGAATTTCTTTTTTGAGATAGTACTTCTTTTAGAAAGTCTATTTTCAGGTGAATTCAACTATAGATTTCATTTTTCTTAAACACTTTAATTATCATATATATATTAATACACTATTTTTGATGCATATCCGTATAGATTGTATTCTATTAAGTTCTAAAGAGCCTTTATAGGAGCTAAATGAGGGCTAAAAGCTGATTTGCATTGCACTTTGATTAATTGATTCAGGCAATATCTTACTATATCAAATACATAAAACCTTAAAATATTGCCAGAATTAAAATAGGAACAGTTGGCCTGTTTCGGCAAGCTGTTTCTAACTTAAGAATTAAGGCAGTGAAAATCATTGAATAAGAGTCTCCTATGTTATTTAGTAGTAGTTTGTGATCTCCAAAAGAGAAGACTGGATAGTAACAATTCCATTATCTCCTATGTTATTTAGTAGTAGTTTGTGATCTCCAAAAGAGAAGACTGGATAGTAACAATTCCATTACACATTTCAAAGGTAGGACTTTTTTCTTTATACACGTCATATTAAATAATAATAATAATAATAAAGTATTGTTCCATAAGAGAATGAGTGGCTCTTGGAAGGCAAATCAGTTCTAATAGTGTTACAGAAGAAATTCAAGTGAGTGATGAAATCCAGTTGATCTTACCGAGACTTGGGAACCAAACTTTCTTTATCTCTCAAAGATCTCTGGATTTTCTGAAGTTTATTCTGTGGCTATAAACCCAGACCCATCTATTAATAATAATGGTGGTGCGGCTGACAGGGGCTGGAGAATCTTTCTGAAGGGATTGACAGGAATAACCAATCGTCAAGTACTGTTAGAACTTGAGCCAATCAGAGACAGGCACTTGCTATCCCCACCCCAATAGAGATCAAGGGCTGTGGGTGACAGAGGTCAGGGTGTTGTGGAGAGCCAGGAGGAGATTGCTACAATGGTCTGAGGGCTGGGGGTGGGATTGTGTCTCTTGTTAATAATCCTAAATAAATAAATAAAGGGTTTTCCTCTAGACATAGCTCTGCAATTGCCTCCCTACGTAATTTAACATCGTTTTATAGGGTTGCTATTCCTGGAAGGCAATTCTCACTCTGTTTTATGTATTTGTGTCACTGACTTTGTCCGTTGTGTCACTGACTTTGTCCGTAGACAGAGTTGTCAACTGGGTGATGAATGGAAATATTAAGGTGAGAAGGGCTATTTCAAGAACCTTTAAATTAAGATCATCAGCTGTTCTCATCACATGATGACCAAGTGACCGAGTGCAATTTAGCATTCAGATAGCTCAGCTAAGAGTAAAAATTCAGAATTTTTTTTTAAATAATTTCCTGCTAACAAATTAGAATGCTAAATATCAGTGTATTCTAAGAAAAATGAGAAGTAGAATAAGAATCATAGCAAAAAGATTTATGAGAATACTAAAAGAAAAATACTAAACTAAATACTAGAGAAAACTAAAATTAAACAGTAAATTTATTAGGAAAACCAGATCTCTACAGCTATCAAAGTTGTATTTTATGATGTTTTCTAAAAGTTAGGAAAATTATTAGTGATGTACTAGTTATTATATCAACTATTTCACCCATCTCCTAAGTGCCTGAAAAAAATGTATATCTCAGGTACTGTTTTTACAAAATGTTACAGTATTTTTCAGTAATGATAATAAAACATGAAAATTTATTATAAACTCAGCATGGGTCTCCTTCTGAGAATGGTCCACATTTATCATATTTAGCATAAATGTAAAACTGTAAGCATCAAGTTTTACAGATCTGAAATTGTAATATGAAATCTAAATATTTTTCTGACATAATTTTACAAAGGCAGAGGAGTGGGAAGATAACACTTTGCAGGTAAAAAAAATCATTTGTATGCAGCTGAAAATCACATTTAATGCAGTAGCTGGTGCTTGCCATGAGGAAAGCCTACTGTGTTGAAGAGTTAGTCTTTGTGGGAATAAGAGGATAATGCCACTTCTGTTATATAGCAATTGGATCAATACATATTTCCTATATGCGAGTTCACATGGGACAGGAAGCAACCAAGAGGTACCAGACATACATGAATTAAAAGCTATGATCTCATTGGGATCACAGGTGTGTGGGAGGATAGATTGCCAAACTGGAGAGTTGCTGCATATGGTTATGGAAGCAAAGGCTTCATTGGAAGACAGCCTGGGCGAATGAGGAGATGAGGCTGTGCTCTATAAAATGAGTTGTCTAAGATGCCTTAAATAGATGACTAATTGATAGAGGACATATTCATAAGATCAGAAGGAGAAAAAAAAAGCACATATGCACATGTGATGTTATGCTATTTGTCTGATAAATACTTGATTAAGAAAAAGAAATAAATACAGCTTTTGTTGGACAGCTGGATGAAGCTTCTTAATGGCAGGTACAGCCACCCCATGCTGGGAGGGAAATACATTAGGACTCCACCACTCTAGGAAATTTTTATAGTGTATTGGTGACAACTTCTTGTCTTAGGGATAAATGAGCAGATTAAGGGAGATGTTATGCTGGATTTAACAATTAAAAACAAAGGAAAAATAGTTGGGGATGTGAAGCAACAGTGGAACATTATATTTTAAAATATTTTAAAATTCTGAAAGAAGTTACCAAGGCAAATACCAGTCACAATCATCAGACTTGGAAATTTGGCTTTATTCAAGAATTTGCTTGTCAGGATCTCTTGAGAGGCCAAAATGGTCCAGGAGAATTGGTTGTTGTGAAGAATATTTTCTCAAAGCATGATAACAGCCCATGCCAAAGTCCAGTGTAGCAGAAGACCAGCAACAGAGAAGTACACAGAAAAGTAAGTAGGCAAAAGGCAGAAGCAAGGACAGGCTTTCCAGGAGGAATACAGAGACAATGCATGAGAATGAAGAAGTGGAGCTCCACTGGAGAGGAAACTAGCAATGATTTTACTGGTCAAAGGAGTCAGAGGATATGGGAAAGATAAAGCCGTGCTTTTGCCTCAGTTTTTGCTGGCCTCTGCCTTCCCATTTTTTTCAACTAACCAAAGTGATGCTGCTTTTTATCATCTTTGAAAAGCAAACAGGGAAGGTTCCTGAGGGCTGGAAAGAGATCAATGTCATACCCTTCTCTGAAGAACTAGAAGTGATATCTGGAGAAACAGAGGGCAGCAAATCTTCCTTTAGGTAATAGGAAGCTTTTAGACCAGATCCTCCTGGAAGATGTTTCTAACCATTTGAAGGACAAGACAGTGAATGAAAAGGGCCAGAATAGATTCTTTCTACAATGAAATGTTTGGCACAGAAAACAAAAGGAGATAAGTGGATGCCATTCAGCTTGTCTTTAGCAAGGCCTTTCACATGGTCTCCCATCAACTTCTTAAGGCCAAAACAGATATGTTAGCATGAAAGCAGTTAAATCCCAAAAGAGTTTGCTCAGAGAGTTTGTGTGTTCTCCATCCTTGGAGTTCTTTAAACTTCAGTGAACAAGGCTATGAGCAGCCTTCTTGCTGGACATGTTTTTGAGCAGGAAATTGGATTGGGGACTTCCAAAGATAAATTCCCACTTCTATTATTCTGTGTGTCTATAAGTAAGTATTGAGGTAAGGACCAGGGAACAGCTAGCTAGCTTTTTTTATTTTTCTTTATTTACACCTTATTTAAGTACTGGAGTAGTATAAAATTATTGCTAGGGGAAATTTATAGCTGTCTATAAAAACATGAATAAGAACAAAAGATGTTAAATCCAGCAATCTTCCACCATATAACATGATTAAAATTTTCTTCCACTTTTCAATTCATTCTAGTTTGAGAACAATAACCTTCTTCAGAAGAGCTTTTTAAATATTATATTGGGGAAATGTTCAAAACTTTTAATTCTAAGAAGTAGCCCAAAGTGGCCTTTGGGAAGCTTGAAATGGATTGTAAGACAGGAATTTGCTTATGTCAGCTTCTGTCTACAGAAAAGTAAACAAGCCACAAAACAAGGAGATTAACATGTATGAGCATCCCTTATTTCCTTTAAACAACTCTTTAACTATCATTAAAAGCTTTCAGAACCTGATATCTTTACTTTTCATCATATGAGACTTTGGAGTGATAATAGCAAGATCAAAACATACATATAAAGTTTAGTGGAAGTAATATTCCATAAAGATTTTTGTTCTTGTTGTTATTAATGTTTTTTTTTTTTTCTGATAACGCACATATAATAATTGTGACGATCAAAGTAGAAATAGATGTAAATAAAAACTTACCAAGAGAGGTTGTGCAATCTCCATTTTGCAGATATTCGAGACCTGAGTAGCTAAACCCTGAACAACCTGGTTGACCTCACAAGTACTACTTTGACCCACTGGTTGGACTAGAAACATAGTATCCTATTCTTATTTAGACAACAGTATTTATCTCATATAAAATTTAACAGACGCTTCTTCTCAGATTTTTTTATTATCAAAATGTGCAATTTTTAGGTCTTTTAAAAATTATCAGAAAAGGAAACTGGAGTTGTATATTAGTTTTAGTTGTATATATATGTTAAACATATACACACTTTTACAAATGCAGATATGTAGAGATAGATATACAAACATATAGACATAGACACACACACACACACATATATATAAATACCCACAAAACCAAAATTCCTTTAATCATTTCCTTTACTTCAATGATAACTTTAATTAAATAATGTATTAGGCCTTCATTCAACTTTCAAAAACTGAAATTAAATATAGAAAGTGTTTATTTTACCTAGCAAATGAACTACATGCCCAACTAAATAAAAGGTAAAGTTGTTACCTATATTTCTTTTTAAATGTTTACCTAATGGAAAAGGCAGCTTTAACAACACTGTGATTTCCTCAGGGAAAGTGTGTTTTACTCTTTCACCATCTCTCTTTTTATTTTCAGAATATAAGATTCATTTCCTACAGCACGTTTTTAATTAATATAATTTCCATTTAAACTTGTCTAATTAATATGTATATACATATACATAAATTCAAGTTGCTTAATACTCAAATATATCTGTTAGAGCTTTTCCTTTTTCATTTTAGTTACTATTCTTTATTTTTAAGTCTGAGAGACTTAAATGTCTCTACTTTGGTGGGTAAAGCCCTATGGAACACTGCTAAAAATTTACAGATACCAAAAAATAACATGAATATCATGTACTCAAAATATTGTCAAACAACTTTTGTATTTTACTTTTCCAGGAATCATTAAACTATCACATGCTTTCTTAATGGCTAGTGGAAGTTTCAAGAGATGAGAAAAAAAAAAAAAAGCCAGTCAAAGTATTTTGCTATATTGTGATAAATTACTTTGAGAAATATTGAATAGTTGTAGTTAGCAGTGTGTCAGAGTACTATGAAATTTCTTGCTTTATTTTATGACGCATTAAACTGTTCAAAATAACTGTTGCTTCTAGATGTCATCTATAAATCAAGTCAGGCCAATGGCAGCAAAGTGATGGATATTCACCCATCTAAGGGACTTGATCACAAGACACAAGCTAAAACAGTGACAAGGCAGAGATAAATGTTTGTGTTCAGATTAACATTCCAAGGTCAGAGTGCCTAGGCATATCAATGAGGAATTTTAACCAACACTCTGAGAATATTAATCTAGAAAGGTATAATAACAAACTGTAGAATAAATTGAATTTTAATGAAGTTGTCTGTTTTGATTGTCTAAGAAAATATTTATAGTAAACTAAGCACACAGATTGGATTTTTTTCTTGCACTGGGCCTGTTCCTTGACTTTACCCTGGGTTTTAGTCGCACATTTATTTTCATTTATTTAATTTTACGAGGATGTTAATAAAACATTAAAGCAAAAATGCAGTGAAAATACTTTCTTTCTTGAATGGAAAAATAAACCAAATAAAACACTGACTTTGAAGTCATTCTTTGCAGATTTGTGTTTTTACAAAGTGTTGCTAAGGTTATTCAAGATAATTATTTAACGTCTACTTTTGTAGAAGTTAATAACAGGCAATAGTGGGAAAGTGATTTCAAGAACTTGGCAATTAATATTAAAAAAAAAGAATCCTAAGCTCCTTAAAGCATCTGGGTTATTTTCTATACCTACAGTATATGGTATTGTGTTCATGTGTCTAAGAGATTGTAAATATCACTTTGAAACAAAAAATAGAAAACTGGGACCGCATAAATAGGACTTTCTTCAGATATTAAATTTTCAGTGTGTCTATGAGTGTAGTAGCTGTTTTAACAAGATGCTCAGCAATGCATGCTTGTCTACCTGAGATCAGGGTCAAGCCCATAGGGCACCTTCTTTTTCTGTGTGTTACTTTTTCTTTCTTTCTTTCTTTCTTTCTTTCTTTCTTTCTTTCTTTCTTTCTTTCTTTCTTTCTTTCTTTCTTTCTTTCTTTCTTTCTTTCTTTCTTTCTTTCTTTCTTTCTTTCTTTCTTTCTTTCTTTCTTTCTTTCTTTCTTTCTTTCTTTCTTTCTTTCTTTCTTTCTTTCTTTCTTTCTTTCTTTCTTTCTTTCTTTCTTTCTTTCTTTCTTTCTTTCTTTCTTTCTTTCTTTCTTTCTTTCTTTCAATTGCTCTTCCAATTTGTTTCTGTGCACTCTATGAATTGCAGTTGCTGGGAAAAAAAGAAAATCTGAAGTCATGAGTAAGTCACTCAGTCTATAAAAACTCTTAAGAAAATCGATTTTGTGAACTGTACTCTACTGTTTTTTTTTTAAACTCTCTAGAGTCATAACAGAAATTCACTGGATTAATAGGGTTTGGGTCCTGATACTTCCTTAAAAGTGAATAAAACACAACTACACTTTTTAAACTTTCCAAAAAAAGAATAATAAAACATTCTTTTTAACTAATAGATGGCAAAATTATTTTGAAATGTAAGTACACACATACACACATATGTATAGTACATACACACATCTATTATAACAAAATATTAATTTTGATATCACAAAGGAAAAAGAAATGGTGCTATAGAAACCGGTTTAGTTTCAAGTAGCATCTCCTAAGCTTTCTTATCAATTTAAGATGAAAAGGTCCACATTTATTTAGAAAAGTGATCTCTGTACGTCTCAAACTGAGAAAACAAAAACAAAGACAGAACAGCTTCTTACACACGAGCCTTTATTAGAGCAAAGGGAAGGGACATATGGATAATCAAAAATAATCTGAAAATATTCTAACTTCTTGCAGTCTTAACTGAGCAAAAGGAATAAAAATGGTATTTTGAGCTCCAGATTGATTAGTTAATTTAGCTCCACATCCTTAGGGAAACTGTTTTAGAGAAAATCTCTAAAATCCTCTGCAGACCAAATTTGATGCATTATATCAGTGGAAGAAGAATCAAAAAATAATTATTAATCATTGTGAAAAATATATGCAGAAAAATATGTTAACATGGTTGCCATCTTCATGCTTTCCATTCCATTGTGATTCTGAAAATATTTTCAAACATTTGGGAACTGCAAAAGAACATGTTATTCAAAGTTATAAGGAGGGGAAATTGGGTAGGAAACTTGTTTCTAAAATAAAAAGGATTGGCATGACTTTGTCTGCAGGGAGATCAATGAGATAATACACTGTATTTAAATGCTTCATCCAAGAAAAAGAGAACATTATTAATTATAGCCTTTAGCTCTTTTCATGACAATCCTCTGGTAATTATAGTTCAAGAGAAAGAACAAAGTAATTTAAAGATGTACTTCTTCATAAGATGCCTGCTTTTATTTTTTATTAGAAAAGAGTACATTTCAAAGGAAGTTTTTTTTTCTTAAAGATAAATGTGCCTTATTTGCAAAGATGTAATGAAATAATAAGCTGTGAAGAGATTTCTTTCATAATTGTATTATAGAAATGCAAATTGCTTATATTTGTAGTTGTATCCACAGTTGTAAACTTCCACATTGATAGGATATTAAATGACACCAAATTCAACAGTACTTGCTGAAGATCCTAAAGTTTTTACTTATGAATTTTAAATTATAACAAACGAGAATTTTTTTTTGCCCATTAAAAACATATCTGACATTGTACTTTCTCAGATAATAGAAATTTTACAGCATGCAAATGAATTGTTAAGGGGCAGAAGTTTATGAAGATTATGCTTTCAGTGATATGATTGCAATATGAAAAAGCCTGAAAATGACAAGAACAACAAGGATGGATAAGAAATAGAAAAAAAAAAAACCCTAAACACTAGGCAGAAGTTTTTTTTAATTAACTAGTGTTTCACTGTGAGTTGCTCTTTTCAGGGTAGTAACTAAGGTAGAAGGAACTGCTAAAACATTCTGTTTTTACCAGTCACTGCCTTTTCATAGGCTTTTCATTTGAATATCCTGGCTTGACTGTAAATTGATTGTGAGGAGCATGTAGAAATCAAGAGATAAACATATTTAATTTTTGCACTTTTTTTCCAGTTCAAAATTGAAAGTAACAATTTACTAACCTTTTGAATTTCTTAATGACTATGTGGAACGATATGTTAAGCCCTTCTTTTTGAACTTTTCTTTTGAATTGCATATTTCAAAAGAAAATGCCATGTTCAGGAAACTAGCAAAAATGCTTCATAAATAATCTCTATCTTATTTTAATTTTAGTTGTTCTGTGATTCTTAAGTATTTGGAAAGCCTATATGTAAACAAATTTATCTCAGTAAAACAAACGAACAAGCAAATAAAACCTTTTTGTTATTGTTGTTGTTGAAAATGTCATCAAACTGGAATCAGCATAATGAGTTTATATGAGTTTGTCTATTATTTCCATCCCCAAGATGTTGCCTCTCGTTTCCAAGCAGTCCTGAAACACCACAGATAGCACTAGCATATATTAAAGCTTTTGCCAAATGCCAGAGACATGATTCAACATATTGCAGGAGCATATTTTGGAAGTCTGTAGGTTTTGAGCACTGCTGAGCAAGTTTTGCTATATATTACTGAGTGTCTAGGGTATAGTAAGTACAGCTGCCAGTTGAGAAAGGCAATATACTTAAAAAGAACTAGTCTGTCTTTATGTTGGCAAAATAGCAGCTTCCACTGATAAAGGTCTGTATGTTCTTGATATCTGCTCGCTGGATATAATTTCCAGGAAGCAGTTGAGTTGTTTGAGTTGATGTTTTTGTTTGACTTTGTTTATTTGCTTATTTTCTGGGCAGACTCTGAAACCAGTTATTGTATATTCAAGTTATTAATTCATTCTTTCTGCTGAAGATTGTTTGGTCTGTAAGGTTGGCTGCTTGGCTGTAACTCTGCATTGCATTTATTTTTACATGCTGGGGGTTAGTAGATAAAATAAGAAGACAGAAACACTCTCATCTACCTGAAATCACTACTAAGACTGTGACTACATCTGCCCAGCTCTAGCAGACTACATTACGTAAGAGCTAGAAAGACAGAGAAACAAAGTCAAACTTTTTAATATAATTGTTGCTAGCTGTACATATTTGTAATGTATCTGAGGTGGGAGAAAATCCTGTGACAAATGCTAATTGGCCCCAGATATGTAGAGAGTCAAAGAAACTGTCTTGGGGCTACATCACTAGCGAGGTCATTGGCAATTTATCCTCAAAATGGGGATTATTTTATTTAGTTTATCCCTAATTATGAAAAGCAATAAATATTGAAAGCAATAGTGGGTGGGAGAGAGGCAGCCTGGATATCAGAAGCCTTCTACACCATGTAAGGCTCACCTTGAGTGGAACTACTGCACGAGAACTGTGACCCCAGCAGGGATATAGTCAAATTAGTTCTAAATAACTGTTGCAAAATAATATATACTCAATCCACTTTTTAATGTTTTGGAATATTTTTTTGTGCTTTCTTGTGCCTTCAGACTTATGGAATATCGCAGAATCCCTAGAATATTTGAGTCAGAAAGATTTTCCAGGAGCAGAGAAGCTCAGTTCTTGTGGAAGCATGAATACTTGGTGAAGATTAAGCTCTCATGATGTCCTGCATGGGCAGCTAAGAAGTTCTGACTACTAGCACCGTGATAATTTTATTCTCTTTATGTATTTTGTCTTTCTATCATATCCTGACTGGTGTGCAAGTTATAGAAATACAGCACTAGAGCTAGCATGCTTTTGATGAACGATTGAGAATCTTGGTGTTTCTCCCATGGAAATAAAAGCAATGAAAGATGGCAAACAGTGACCAATGTTTACATAACCAGGACGACTTGCAAAGCAGTCCATAAACCATGATTTATGAAAGAAAAGATTTTTTAAAATACTTTACAGTGCTTTTAACTTTGAGAAATAGCTGTCCAGGAAACAAAATAATAATGCAATAATAATACAGAATGCACACATTTATTTTTTTTTCAGAGATAAAAAGTAATAGAAATTCTAAGCTTTCATAATTTTTTTCCTGAACCTTTTTGAAAAATAGATATGCTTGCTTATACTTAGTAAGTACAATCCATTCAGTCTAGCTCAAAATAAGTATCAAGAACAGGCTAGGGTCAGTCTTTCTTCCCCTGCTGCCTTATCTTGGTGACAAGACACTAGAGAGATCCTTGGCTTGAATATCAGTCCTGTTTTGTACTTGTAGATTTCCTTCCCTTTCCCTTTCCCTTTCTCCTTTCCCATCCCCTTTCCTTTCTTTTTTGGTAAAAGCTCTTGCTTTATGGAAACTTTATAGAATTGAAAGGCAATTCTATTTATGAGTGCTGGATGATGATCTATATCCTTACAATTTGCAGTATATATGCCAAAGTATGTCTACACAATTATTGCATAATTTTATAGTGTACTGCTATATAATATATATTGCATCTTTTCTTCTTTCCTGTTTCTTTCTCTGACCCAATTTTGACTGGTACTTAATTTCTTCCCTGACTTGAATTTACGTGACAGAGTAAAATTTCAAGATTTTTTAAGACTTGAAAAATATTTAGTCCTTTTTAGTTTCAGAGATACAATTGCACGGTAGTTTACAAATAAGCATAATTTTGATGTAGAGTAGTTGCTTTTTTTTCCTCCCCCCACCCCCCACCCAAGTATCCCAGGGCATGAAAGCAACCCTTTAAAGATAAAAGTGAATTTAGAAATCTAATGAAAGCGTTTTTAACATCCTTGCTTTTTCCATGAGGTTTGCTGTATAATCTGTTTCCGCATGTGGCAACTGTACTGTGTATTTTCCTTCTTGGATAATGTGTTTTCTCCTACTTCAAAGAATCCTAAAATAATTGGACTTGTGTATTATGTAGGAAACCAGGGGTAAAATTAATTGAAAATGATGTTAATTGTATTATTTTCTTAATTGCTGCAAATGTGGGTCAGCATTGTCATAGACTTCATATAGCTTTTAATAGAACTGTGAATTCTAAGATATTTTTGGATTTGCTTCAAGCATAAGGTTCTTCAGAAAATTAAATGATAGAATCTCAAAGCTGATGCCTTACCAGTGAGAGCAGATTTAGACTGGCCTTTTACAAGTGGATATGCACTCTGGGAGCACATAAGTCTTGTATGACCTATGCTGGAATTGAAATGTGTCCTTCAGCAGACTTCAGAAGGGGAACAGTGTTATATATTAAGAAGCAGAAAGCTCTGTTCAGAGCTCAGGTAAAGATGTCCAGTGTCATCACCTTAAGGTGTTCTGTGAGATTTGCAATTCCTGGTGCACAAGTCTGGGAATCATTCTTAAGTCTTGTGTCACATCTACTACCTATGTCTGGAAGTTTCCATTGCCTTAGGATATCTAAAATGGCATTCTCTATCTATATCTAATGGAGATGAGAAGTTGCAAAGGAGATTTCAGTTACTCCACATAATCTGAGTATACTGTATATATATACCAATATACTAACAGTAAATTAGATATCCTCGATAATTATGTAATGTAATAATGACCACAGTCTGCTCAGAAATAATTGGAGAACAAGGGTGCCTGTGAGGTCCACAACAGCCTTAGCTTATCAGAGAAAAATACAGAAAAATATAATAGCTACTTTAAAGAAAAATGAAGAAAAGCAACAGAAAGGGTAAAATAGTTGAATATTGTATGGAGATTTTTCAATGATACTTTTTTTAAAAATCAGTGATACGTGTTTATAAACCAATCAAGAATGAATTTGAAATTATTCTATCAATAAATAAAAATAATTTAAAAAATACAGAAAATAGATTAGGAAAAAAAGCCCTCAAACTTAAATATCAGATAAAATTATCTCTTTGAAAGTAAGATACATTTAAAACCCCAAAGCTATACTCAAATGAAAAAGAATGCTTAAACGCTGGTAATGTAAGTGTGTAATGCAGTGTATGCATTATTACCTCATTTAAACTTCACATATGTACCTTGATACAACAGATTTCAAAAGATTTTGTGTCTCAAAACTAATGATAAATTAATTATATTAAGAAAGAAGATACTTCTCAAATATTATTTTTTCTGTTGAAAAATGACCACAATGCAAAAAGGGGGAGGGAGGAGGAGCTTTGAAAAACTCTTTGTGTTTCACAATTTCATTATGAAATTGTGGGACTACTAGTATGTAAATTATCATTTAAATTGGCTTAAGTATCACAAGTAGAAGAAAACCGTAGATGTGGTGGCATATAGTAGGACTGGTATAAAGTACAGACAGATAAATTTGATGAATAGAAACAGTAATCCAGAACTTTGTACACATAGAGATACGTACAATATAATGCAGAAAAGAATGGAGCAATCTCTCTTGTCAGCCATGGTGAGGCCCCATCTGTGCTGAGTCCAGTTCTGGGCTCTGTAGTGCAGGAGAGACTTAAGGAGCAAAGCCTGTGGAGAGCCACAAAGTTTAGTAAGGGACTAGACTCATTTGTGGAGATGCTGAGAGATCTCAGATTCTTCATCACATCAATGCTTACAAATATCTCACAGAAAGTTGTAAAAAGAAGATGGAGACAGACACTTCTCAGTGGTGACAGGACAAGAGCCAGAAAATGCTGTTTAAATATAAGAACATTCTTTGCTTGCTTGCTTGCTTGCTTATTTGTTTTTATTTTGAATGTGGTCAAAAATGTAGGTGGCTATTTGTTATTAGTCTAACTATAATCTTAACAATCCAATCAAAATCAACCTCTATGATTAATCTCTTAGTGATGATATTCTTACAATCCAAATTAATAGTTGAAAACCCCATCAATGATACCCTAAAATTGTTATATTTGAGAAGTTATTGAAATATACCCTCTTTTGGACATTGTACTCACTCTATTTTTCTCTAAGGTCAAAGGCTGGTTACATCTTTCTCAAGTAGAGGCATGGGGGACTGTCATGGTCTATTGTCAGCATTTCAAGTTCTTTATTAGAGGAGTTTCATGTTCTGGGACTATCTGGCGTTCATTTAATGTCTAAAATTGCCCTGTAGCCTCTTCCAGCTTCAAGCCCCACAAAAGCATTCTCTGTGATGTTATTTTTTGTTATACCTGGATTTATCATGCTTTTATGGTACGTAGTAGAGTTCAGTAAAGCTTCAGCTATAAGAGCAATGTAACAGGTTAGAGGCAATATTCACTCCACCACTAGGTAATTGTTACAAACAGCTAACCTTGACAAGCCTTCAGCCCCTGCACTGTCTTTCAAGTACAAAGCCTTGACTTTTTAATATTAATGGCAAAAATCCTATTTACTCCATTACAGAGCTCTTCCTGTGATGTGCTCTTTCTTATATTCAGTACTGGCACAGCTGGAGGTTGAATCATAGGCTCTAAAGATGTTTCATCTGTTGAGGTGGAGAATGTCTTAGGTATACAAAGTCTATTATACATAATGAAGAGTTTGCATTTGATTTCTCTCTTTTTTTTTTTTTTTATTTTATACAGATATCTATTGTCAGCTAAAGGTTCAAGTCCTCTCAGCTTCCAAAAATTATAAAGTTTCCTGTTGGGGATAGGAAAGAGAAAGGATTAAAGAATGACTGTGTATGCCAGGCTTCCAACAGTGAAACACTGTGGAGTTAGCATTATGTACAGTAACCCTATTCTAAAAAGTTGCTTTGTGTTTATGCTTTATAAAAGAAGATGTTGAAGAGGTAAATGGTATATATATTCCTTTTTGTTTTATATGGCTTTTTAAAATACAAAGTGATCACAACACATTCCTACACTGCACAGTAATTGATAAGTAGATAAATAGTAAGATAAGTAATCAATAAGATAAAATAAGGGCTTGCTAACATTATGTTGGGAAAGAAAAATCTTATTTATACTATGACTTCAGACATTCTCAGGCATCTAGATGACCAAAGTGAAAACCAGTGGAAAGCCTGATTTTGGAGGACTACAATGAACAACACAGAAACAAGGAATCATAACATTGCCCTAAGTCTGCTGTTGTAAGTACTAGCTTAGTTAATAAAAACTAGTAAGAACTTGAACAGAATAGGATGATATTTTTCAGTCTCCTCACTTGTATTTTATTGACATAGACACTTTTTTCACTTAGTCTGATTTCTTATGGAGATTCACTACACCCCAGCTGGTAAACAGCACTTGTGCTAACAGCTAGGAGAAATGTATTATGGTTAATCCATTAGGCTTAGCAGTAAAAATTAAAAACAGTACTTTTAAAATATTTCAATCACTGTGTCTTATGGTAGTGCAACGGAAGAATAATTAAGTTCCTTTCCTAAAGCTTTTCTGCAGATTGAAAACTCTTCTTTCCCTTGGATTTTTTTTTTTTTTTAGATTATGTGTGGCATATCAGAAAGAAACTGGTACTGCACTCTGACACAAGCCATTGGCCAGAGCCCAGCACTGAGACCAACTGGAGAAAGAGTCACTTTTCCCGGAGCTAGACTGTGCTGGGCTGGAAGCTGTAGTGGGTTTCTGATCATGCTATGTATGTGCAAGTGAGGAATAAGCTTTTACCTGATGCCTATCACTTGCTTGTACTGCTTGACAGATTGAATTTAGTCCCTTTTTCCCCTAATGCCACATATCTTGGGCTCTAATCCCCTACGCCCTCCATTGGACCCAGTTCGAGCTTGTTAATGTCTTCTGTGTACTGTGTAGACAAAACTACTGCAGGACACAGTACTCCAGATAACCAGAGTAGGGAAAAAAATCACCTGCTTGTACCTGCTGGTTGCTAATCCAGGCCTCTCAGTGTCTGCTGCAAGGACTCACTACTGATTCATTCAGCTTCTTGTCTTGCAGACGTCTATGCATTTTCCTGCAATTCTGCTTTCTAGTCAGCTGGAAGCAAGCCTATAGTGTTACTCTGGGATTATTCTGCCCTGACGAAAGATTTCACACTTGACTTCACTGAATATAGTGAGAATATAGTGAATATAGTGTCAGGCTGTTCCTCAAGGCTGTGGAGATTTCTCTGAAGTATCAGCTGCTCCATACAAGTTATTATTGTCTGTGAAGTTGCTGAGTGTTTCTGTCCCATCATCTACATTTTTAATAATGACATTAAACAGTCAAGAGACCTTGTTTTCCCTTCCTGTAATGCTAACAAATTCGTCAGGCATGGTTTGGCATTGATACCTTTCTAAATGGTTGTCTATTCCTACTTACAATGATATAAGGGCAAAATAGTGAACCGGTAGTGAATAATTACATATAATATCCTACATACAACAGTAAACCTGATTTATAGGGACAAAAAATAATTTTGCTTCTCTAAGATTGCTTATTTTACCATGTGGCCTTTCATTTTTGAAAGCTGAAGCACCTACCTCATATTTGCCTAGTTTTCTATGCTATGACTTCTGTGCTACATGTGGGGGGGAAGTTCTGCCCCTAGCTCTTTTGTGACAACATTGCAGTCAGATTATTTTAACTCCATGTTATCAAATAACTGACACTATCTCTGTTCGCATTACTGTCAGAGAGCGCGTAACGCTCTTCAAGTTGTTCTGGGATGCTATCTTATTCCTGACAGAACAGCTTTACAATAAAGCACAATCAGCAAAGACACTGATCAGAGTCATTGTTACTTATACTGTTGAAAATCCCATGTCATCTGAACATAGTTAAAATACTAGTTTAGAACTCGGGCCTCAGATGACAACAGAATTTGTAGATTTGGACCCTGAAACGTAATTTCGTGTATATGTACTGATACATCTGAAATATTGTTAACCTTTGCCTGACTAGCTAATGTTTTCCAGTAACTGTCCAACAGTATGTAAAACACTGTGTTTAGCTATAGTTATAAATTTCAATGATGCTATGAAATACTCTAGAAAGAGAGAGAAAGAGAGAAAGAGGGAGGAGAGAAGAGAGAAAGAGAGAAGGAAAGAACGAAGGAAGGAAGGAAGGAAGGAAGGAAGGAAGGAAGGAAGGAAGGAAGGAAGGAAGGAAGGAAGGAAGGAAGGAAGGAAGGAAGGAAGGAAAGAAAGAAAGAAAGAAAGAAAGAAAGGAAAGAAAGAAAGAAAGAAAGAAAGAAAGAAAGAAAGAAAGAAAGAAAGAAAGAAAGAAAGAAAGAAAGAAAGAAAGAAAGAAAGAAAGAAAGAAAGAAAGAAAGAAAGAAAGAAAGAAAGAAAGAAAGAAAGAAAGAAAGAAAGAAAGAAAGAAAGAAAGAAAAGAAAGAAAGAAAGAAAGAAAGAAAGAAAGAAAGAAAGAAAGAAAGAAAACTTGAATTGGCAGGTAAAATACACACAGAACTAAGATCTAAGAAATTCAAAGTAAAGAGAAGTGTTCCAGCCTGACCTCATAATAGCTTTACATTGAAAATCACATAAGGAGACGTCTTAACTCAGAACAAATACATAAAATTAATGAAGTCCAACACTCATTAATCCTATTAGAAGGAAGTTGTTTAGTTAGCACTTTGAGGTCTTCTATTTCTTTTAAATCCTCAGCAAGCTTTAGTATTCATTTGCAATGCAGTTCCATATCAAGCTCCAGATTTTGTCTGTAGACATATAAGCACACTTTTGAGTCTCCTTGACTTCAAAAAATATTGAGAGTTCTCATCACATGGGAGCCTGAACAGAATATTTCTATGGCATATTTTTTAATAAAAAATTCAGAAGTTTTGACGCTTTTTAAAATTAATATTATTCATAAATCTGGGAACATGTGAAAACAAATAGCCTATTTGGAAATGACAGTTTTCAAATATGCAGATAATGGACTTAATGAAATTCCTAATTTCCAAGTTAGTCCCTTCTACCATCATCAGACTGCTAAAGAAGACAATCTCAGATTCACATCATGGTTGAGGCTGGAAGGGACATCTAGAGATCACCTAGTCCAAGCCTACAACTCAAGCGGGGACACCTAGAGCACATGGCACAGGACTGAATCCAGCTGGGTTTTGAAGATCTCCAGAGAAGGAGACTCCACAACCTCTCTGAGCAGCCTGTTCCAGTGCTCTGACACCCTCACAGGAAAGAAGTTCTTCCTACATAGAGATGAAACTTCCTGTGTTTCAATTTATACCCATTACCCCTTGATGATTCAGCTTAGTTTTCTGTGACAGCAGAAAGGTCTTTCCATATACTCTATTTATATGACACTATTCACAAGTTTGTTGTGAGTTTCCAATACTGCCTACAGATATCACTTCTGCTGTTCTGTTGAGTTTCAGCCTTCTTCTACTCTCTAGGTCTCCACTATCACTCCATTCTCTGAGACATCTTCCAACTGCAATGACTGTCACTTGTACCAAATGTATGATCCAAGCTGTCTCAAACTAAGTTTTCCATTTTCTACTTCTACTTTAGGGTTTAATTTACTCTTAACAAGGTTAATGTGTTGCAAAAAGGCCAGTGAAGGAGGAAAGCAGAAAAACTAGGAAGAGCTCCAATAACTGAGACACTGCTAGAGTCCTACATGTGCAAATGAGGGAAAATTCAGTATTAGGATTAAGATCTCCTTCTTTCACTCCATAAAGAGCTGAAGAATTGTGTTATGCTTTTGGACATAGATCCAGGGTCTGTGGGATTCCTGAGTAGGATGGTTTAGTGGGATTTCTTCATTAACCACTTTAAAAATTTTGAAGAGTGTATTATTTTCCATTATTCAGTAACTCAGATGTAGACTAGTGTAGTCTCCCCTCCAAATTAAGTGTAACAAAACATAAGTAAACATATAATTACCAAAAGAAAGGCTATTTCCTTTAGGCCATGACTGTTCAAGTAACAAAATAATATGCAATTCTATTTAAATATGAGATTGCAATAAAGGTGATATTAAATATTTCTTCTGAATTGCAGTAAAAAAAAAAATTAACAATGGTAGTCTGACTCAAAAAAGAGAAAATACATTCTACTTAGTTAAATGCTGAGCAGCCTCAAAGCAGCCTGGGCCAATTTCTCTTGCTATCTGTGGTAATTACATAAGTGAAAATACAGAATTTGCTTTGTCTGACTTAATATAATTTTTCTAATATTTATTCCTCCTAACATTCACGATAATGACCAGTGGAATGCCTTTTTCCATAGCTGTTGGATTAGTATGAAGTCTTTTTAGTCATAAATTTGAAGGTGGTGATATAACTTTGAGCTTTTCACAGTGATAGGAAGATGAGATTTTTGACAATAGAAAAAAATGGATCTGCTAACTATAAAAAAGTGAAAGTTATAATAGTATTTTGGTCCAGACGAATTTAAGCAGAAAATTGAAAGAGTAGCATGCGATACTCAAACCATTTCCAGGTTTACCTCTATTTGCTTTCACCTCTCTTTCAATATTTTATTTTATAAGTTAAACACAAAACATGAAAATTGGTTATTATGATCATAAAGATGATAAAAAAATACATGCATCCATTAAGGAGCTATGCTAACTGAAGAGAACAAAAGGAAGAGTGTATTAATACATCGATATTATGTTGGGAAGGACAATTTCTATTTTTGTTCAGAATCCACCTCATCTGAAACATTCACTTTTTATTACAGGAAATGTAGCAGAAAGTGAATGCTGTTGTGGCACACCTGAAGAATCACCTCCTAATAATTGCTATCAAGAAACATAGCAACATGCGTTCCTATGGAAACATGAGATTATAACAAAGGCAAATTAAATATATCTTCTGAATAAATATTTCTTCTGAATCAGGAAAGCTAATAAATGATTCAGGTTGCAATTTATTTTCAACCTATGTATAGCTATCTAAAAGTTAGACATTGGAGGTAGGTTCATTTTGTAGTCAATGATGAATAAACATCTCTGGAGGAAATTAAGTTTGTTGTGAGATAGATATTTACCATAAGTTAGGTGAATGTCTTTCCTTTGGTCATAATGAGAACTGAGGATAACTTACATGGCATCTGGTAGAGATCTAAACTTAAATGAAATTACTGTGCGTCAAATTGAATGCTAGTATACTTCAAAGGGTTTTTACCATGAAATTCAATTTTAAAGATCTTTTCAATGAATAAAACTTAGGTTGGCCTTACTACTTAATTGTTCATGTCAGTGCTAATAAATTAAACATATCCAGGACCATCTTCTGGCAGTGGAGCCATCTGCCATAGGAAGGTTTGTGTCCATAACATTAAACTCTGTTGCTCTCCAAAAGAGTGTACGCAGGACAGTCCTGCTGGGATTGGACTCTGGCCTGTGCAGCAGTGCAGAGTGCCAGCTGGTCCAAGACAAGCTGTGCCTGGAATTGTTCTCGCAACTTAACTAGATAAATAATCAGTCCCAGAGCCTGGGAACACTCCTTGACACTATTTAATTTATGGAATCATTAACACTGCTGCCTGCCAATAACTATGCTTCACTGGAAGAATGTAAAATAAAAAATCACTGTTATATTAGAGAGTTACTCTTTTTTAAGTATTATTATTGTTTTGCTTTTGATTGTTGGGATATTCTTTAGAATATATTCATGCAAAACTTCAGATGCCTACACAGTGGAAACATTGCATTCCTTTTTGTCCTCTATTCTGGAATTTTAAATCATGAAGAAAACAGAATTACAAAAATTGATCATTCTGTTCTCTTTTTTTTTTCGGTAAAATACATATACAACTCATGAACTGCCTGTTACAGCCAATTGTAATTATAAAATATTGTTTCAATGCTAGACAGAGCTAATTTTAGAAGAAATTAATAGGAAAATGTGAGCCTCTGACTAGGGAAAGGTGTTTTTGACTAAGTTAGAGAATGCCCAAAAGGTTCCCATTTGCCAATGAAAAAGCAGCTAACTTTAGGCTCTGCTTACAATCCCTATGAATCAATCATCATGCTTGCTACTAAAAAAAAATAATGTCTAAGTGCTAAATATACAAGTAACCTATCATTTTACAAATTTGTACTTGTAGATCTTTAGGTCCTGTTTGGATCTGGATCTAATTACTTGACTTGTTCTGTCCACAGACCCTGTCCTTGACAAGTCTATCTTGTGCAATATAAGACGTGTTCATGGATGCCTGCTTAATGGCTTCCAGTTTCTGGCATTGTCAAAATGGATCCAGTAATTTCTTTTTATTTATTCCATCATTTTTATTAAATTTAAATAGTTCAACAGAAAAGACTAAGTGCAATGCTTTGAATGTTTTGAATAAAAGAATTTATATAATAAATGTTTTCTATCATATATTTATAAATGGCCTATACACTTTCATTGTAAATTATCATGTGGTGTGATAACAAAGTTGAATTATTAAATAAAAACCAAAAAAGAGAAAAGCAGTATACCTTTAGATTTTTTTAGAAGTTTTTATTAATTTGGCATTTATTTATTCATCTGTATTAGATTATGTTCATGAGCTACACAGAAAATACATATTTCTAAAAGCAACTGCAAGACATTTGATAAAATTTTTAGCTTTATTTATTGTAACTTTTTCATGTTTGCTTGATGTATTTTGATGTGAGATGTGTGTTGATATGAGAAAACATAATTTTGTTAAAATAGTTTACATCTAGGAAGAATGAAGTGCAAATTCTCGTTTGCTATTTATCAATATTTTTTTCTTCTTGCATGAAGAATGGATGGGGATTCTAAATATTCCCCAAGCCCGTTAGACCTTTCGATCATTTCCATCACTGCTTGCCATCTGCTTTGTCATATTTCTTGTCCAGTCTTTTGGGCTTTGGATGTAGTATTATTGAACAGATGGGCATAAAATGGAATCACTGTGTTCTGACTGGTTAGCAGTTTCAGTGGCTACCCTCAAGTCTTATGACAACGGTGGTCTCAAATATTGAAAAATCTTTGAGGATGCATGGAATGTGAGATCATCTGGTTCGTTAAGGTTATTGGATCAAGGGCCTTTTCGCTTCAAATGAAATAATAAGTAACAGAAAGCAATAAGCAGAAACAGAAACACAAACCTGTGAGTCATGGAGACAGTAACCAACAAGAAAATCCTTCAGCCACAGTTGATGGAGCATTTAGAAACAGCTAGTTTTGAAGAGAGTCAACCTGACTTTTTGTCATTCATAAGAAGGTGGAAACAAAATTAACATGAGTATTACAGATTTTTGAAGGAGGTGGTGTGAGGCAGTGAATCATTTATTAAAGAATGGTTGGATAAAGTGTCAAAGTAGGGAAAAAGGGCATGAGGTGATGTCTAGAATGAAGAAGGGTCAGAAGGTGGAGGAAAACAGGGAGGAAGACGGGTAAAAAGGGACAGCTCTGTGTGAGCAGGCATCGGTCAGTATGATTGTCTGACCAAGCCTTGTGCCTGATCACCACAATCTTCAGTCTAGCTTATTAAATCCTTTCTTAACTATTTTCTGTGTAATTTCACTCTTTGTCATACATGTGAGTGCAGCAAGATCTAGGTGCCAGCAACTGAAGTGACTGGAATGAGTGAAATCTAGAACCAGCAATGGCAGCTGGTCACAAGGAGCATCTGAGAGGCTGAGCATCTGGAACACCTAAGAGACTGAGTGCCAGTATCTGGAGCAGGGACCATGGGTCACAGGGCTCCAAGCCATCACCTGGAGGAACCATGATAATGTTAACGTGGGAAAGTGTAAGAGTCAGCAACTGAAGGCATCTCTGTGTTCTTATATTTGACATTAGTGAATTTAGCTATTATACACCTAGAGTGTTTTTGTTTGCTTTTTTTGTTTGATTGTGTGTTTTTAAATGTGTATAATTCACCATCAAATTTCAAGAAGGACTAACTGAGGAACAGACAAAAACCTACATCTGAACAGGCTCAAACTCTGAGACGGAGTTGGTAAAATGAGCCCAGGGCCCAGACATGGACATGAAACATAAGAACTATGCTTATGAGGGGAATTTTGAGCATCAGAAAAGGTCTTCAAATTCTGTTAAAATTGATATTAATGTCAGAGAGATGGAAGAATAGTTTTTCCTGAAGTACTTTACAGCTGTAAAATACAGTAATACATTCAAAAGGAATTGGACAACTACAAGAGTATGAATGTTTCTTTGTCACTTCAATAATAGATTTTTGACATTTGTAAGAATGAAAATAGCATAATCTTTTATATTGCTGAAGTTATGATTTTTAGCAATAGCTTGGAAATCACAAAAATGGGTGTAAAGTAATATGCATTTAATCAAATAAATAAAGCAGATGATTTTAATAAAACACTTTATTTGAAAAGTCACAAAAGTTATGCTATAAGAATGTAAAGATGTGAAAAAGATACAAAGTCAATTAACTCTGAATGAATGGGACTAAGCAATGAAATATTATTGTCCTGTTCATGAGAAGCTCAGGAACCATTTTTAGTGCCTACAAGAGAAGTTATATTCATATTTACTAGAACACGGATGATGACAGAAAAGAGATGTGTCCAGAGTTCAATTATAAATTGGGATAACTAAACTTTCAGCTTGTTCGCAGTGTGCCAAATAGCATACGAAATCAAATTCTGTGATTTCTACCTTGAATTAGGTTAGTGGCTAGGTAATTTTCATAAGAAGTTTTTTTTTCACTTATGAGGACATAAAAACTTAAATTTACATCTAGAATAAATTTTAATTGAATCAACATCAAGACCATATCTAAATTATGATACTTAGATGTCAGAAAGTTTTCAAAATAGGGTATATTTTCTCTTAAATTAAATTTTCTTGTTCATTTTCCATATTATTAACAATTATCTCTGAAGAAATAACACTTCGGGTTTGTTTCATACAAAACAATTAATTCAAACTGATATTGACCATAGCGGGGACAATCAGCCTTTATCACAGCTATTTGGATGTGTATGAAATGTAATATTCTTCCTAGAAAAGAAGATGAACACTCTTTTTGAATATTACCCCTTGCTGCCCACCCACAGGGGCATCAATAATATTGCCAGGATATACAGGGAACGGTGTTGACTCAAGAGCATGCAGGCCCATGTGATCAATCCTCAGACTTACTGTTGGAGTAAAAGGTCTGGGGAGCAGCAAATACATCCAGTGGGCTAATACTTGACTGCACATCCCATGTAAGGTCAGGCTTTGAGGTGTATGAATATGGGACCACATCTGAGGACTATTGGGCAGTCTTAGTTTTCTTAGTGTCAGTTTTTTACTGACCAGGACATTCTCTAAACCTAGCCAAGTCTGTAAGAATGACCTATTAGTAATAGTAAAGGAAGATCAGGTTTTATTCTGTCTAGAAGCCACTAACAAATGAAGTGTCACACAACCTGGTATATGGTGAGAGAACAAGAGCCAGTGGACACAAACTGAAACATGAGAGAATCAGATTGTTCACAAAAAGAAGCTCTTCCACCATAAAGACCTAAACATTGGATTAGGTTGCCCAGTGAGGTTGTGCCTTTGTGGTTTTCAAGACCAGACTGAAGAAAGCCCCAAGCAACCTGGTCGGATCCCTGACCCTGCTTGGGGCAGGAAGTCATGCAAGAGATCTCTTAAAGTCCCTTTCCCCCTTGAATTATCCCATGATTGTGAAGTTTTGTCTTCTGAAGGTGGAGTAATTTCATGAAACAGTGCAGGCTCGGGTCTGGTTACAGATCAGCTTTGCAGGGAAGGACCTGGAGGTACCTGTGGCCAACAAATTGAACAGCAAACAGTCAACAAAGTTCTTTGGCATCAAGGAAGGACAACTGTACATGTGGCTGTGCATCCAGCAGGTCAAAGGAAATGATAGCATTTATGCAAGCAATGGAGAGCTCTGTTCAGATGGGGACTCGTCATTCAAGAAAGACATTAGTAAATCAGGGTGAGTCCAACAAAAATACATCAAGATTATCAATTGGTTGAAGCAGATGATAGTGTACAAAAAGAGTCTGAGAAAGCTGGGTTTGCTCAAACATAAGAATTTAAGGCTGAGGGCCGATTACTGCTGTCTACAACAACCTAATGAAAGAGTATAGATGAGCAGGAGGAGGAGAACAACTTGATGCAGCAGCAGTGCCGGGCTCCAGTCCCATCACAACCCTATCCCTGCCTTACCACAATCCCCCCTCTTCCTCAGTCCGCTTCTTCATCTTAACACTCTAGTGACAATCTAGTGACAATCTAGCTGTCCATTTAATAGCTATTAAAGGAGCACTTGTGTGTTTTAGCTTTAACGTTTTAAACAATCTCCACCTTAGCTATATCTAGACACCCTTAATACTTAACAGAAAAAAAAATGTATCTAGAGAATGATTAAAGTGCCTTTAATTTAAAGTTTATATCATCAATTTTGTGATTTTAATGAACAAAATGGTAACAAGGCTTTCTGTCTTTCAAAATCTTTAAATCACTTGCCTGCCTTTCCAAATCTAAAACTATTAATATTCTTATGCTTCTATTATTTTTGTGACATTTCAGAAATGTATGCAACAATCCTTAAGATGAAATTTTATTACATATGGAGAAGGCTCTTCAAGATATATAGTCAGAAATTACTCTGAGAAAAAGGTGACTGTCCAAATTTCTTAGATACTTCTCTCCAGAGAGGTCTTTACATTTATTCAGATTTTTTTCTGCATTGGAACAAAAGAAAATATTGATTTCTAACATTTAGACAGCAGATGGCATTCAAAAGAAGCAGAATCTCACTGAGATTGATTTAGTACACAAATATCTTACTAGGATGTCCAAGAAACAGCATTAAGGAAGGATGTCCCTAGAGTAGATGAAATTAACCACAGTCAAACATAACTTTTGAATTCTTCAGGCTAACAGTCCAGTGACAATCTAGATCTTTGTTGCAAGCCAGTTTGGAAAAAGAGGAGGTGCTCTATACAGACAGAAGATAACAGTTCATTTCAAACTGTGCTGAAGAAAGAAGCAAAACCCTCTACAGCAGCTCCAGTGGTTGCCGAAAAGCCTCCTGCTGTCCTGGAGGCAGTTGGACAGCCCAGCCAGATGTGGAACTGCTGCAGTACATGAGGTGCATCATCTAGGTGCTATGGAGAGCTATGAGTACAGGAGAGGGAGATAAAGGGGTGGAGGTTAAAGAAGCTGGGGTACTTGTATTTAATGAATTTGGTCTGATTGATTAACCTGAAACATGATATTAACGTTTTCTCACTGAGCTATGCTATATCTTTCTTTTTCTTTTTTCTTTTTCTTTTTTTTTTCCACCCTGCCCCACACATACTCTTATTTGTGAATTTTTGTGGCTTCCTATGATTCTTTATTCTGGCATAATTCAATTTTACAAGTATTTGAAGGCAAAGAAGACAAAAGTAATGCAATGAATCAAAATGTACCAAACATTTTTGAGAATATTCATTGATATGTATGTTTATTTGCAGCATTCAATTTTGTGCTGATGCTTGTTTCAGTTCAACTAAATCCTTTGCTGACAATATCTGTCTGGAAATACACCATGCATTAAATATTACATTGTTAAAAAAAAAATCTTACAGAAAGTCTAGAGTAAATTTTATGCTCTTAGTTTCTCACACTTTCCATACCTTGAAATATACTAATCCAGCTGGCATGTCACATGATGCTTCTTGTGCTCTGAATTCATCAGAATGTTTTGAATAACAGACAACACTGAGAGAGAGTCAACTTTGTCAAACAAATTAAGAGAAAATGCTTTCTGGAAATCAGGATAAAAAATTAAATAATATTTCTCCTTTTGGCATTTAAAACCTGTGCCTGCTGTTTGGTGAGTTTTCTTCGGGGAGCTTGCACATTCACAGATTAGTATAAATAAATACCTAAATAAATAACTTTTTGATAGACAATGAGAAAACAAAAAATTCTGGTAACTGTAGATATCTGTGGTCAAGTTGATGGCTGACCATATATTTGTATATAAACCAAGATGATTTATTTGCCTTTGCCTGTTCCAAAAATAATTTTGACTTTGAAATGTGATTGTATTCCATAAATGACCTACAGAAAAACCTGTCGGTTCAGTCTGTCCAAATTCCTTTTGAGCCTGATAACTTTGGGTCAGGGTTTCCTTTTCTTAGGCAGAAGGCAGTGAATTTCTGTAAACATATCTAATTTTGACTAAATGGCTATTGGCTTGATTAATCCCAAGAAGGCTTAAAGGGTCATGATGTATGTAGAATATTCATTAAAATTGTACCCTTTTGACATATTCTATGATATGATTGCAAATATTATGAAATTTTATGCAATATTTCTGCCAGTTCCCTAAATCTCTATGTTCCTTTTTTTTGTTCCTTTCTAGCTTTTCATTTAAAACTGTGTTTAACCTCAGTATAGCTCTCATAATCGAATTCAGATTAAATTACACATATTTTTAAGAGTTTTGCTAAAAAACAAGAATACCCTTGTCCGCATCTTTTCTCAGATCTATTAGAATCAACAATACCACCAACAAAATGATCTGTTCTACACTATTGGTTCAGTTTTCACCCAAATAGCCTAAAATAAGCCTAGAATTATATTTAAACTAGTCTTTCAGTTCCAAGAATAGTAATTGTCCTCAGTGTACCACTGTGTCACTAGGAGTAATCCCGAAAAAACAAGATGCTTTTATCTTGCTTTCTTCTTGCTTTCAGTAACTGAGGCACTTGCAAAGATAGATAGGAAATTTTGATTATCTAAGACATTCCCCAGTTATCCTATATTTGCTTATGTTATTCTACGAAGTAAATTATACTTCCCCACTAAAATGCATGGCCATTTTTTTCCAAGTCCCTTTGGATTAGAAGAAAACAAACCAAAAGCTATTTGCCAACCAGCCTGAGCTGGAGCTAGTGATCAGAGAGAAGGTAGTCAGTGGACACTGCTTAAGTATAGTGTCTATTTTCTCTTCAGGAAAAAGGAATACCAAAGCTGAAAGAGGGACGTTGAGCTTCTCGAGAGGGTTCAGTAGAAAGCAACAGAAATCATAGAATCATAGAATCATAGAATGCTTAGGGTTGGAAGGGACCTCTAGAGATCATCTAGTCCAACCCCCCTGCATACGCAGGGACACCTAGAGCATGTGGCACAGGACTGCATCCAAGCGGGTTTTGAAGATCTCCAGAGAAGGAGACTCCACAACCTCTCTGGGCAGCCTGTTCCAGTGCTCTGTCACCCTCACTGTCAAGAAATTTTTCCTTAAGTTCCTATGGAATTTTTGGTGTTTCAGTTTCCGGCCATTTCCTCTAGTCCTATCAGTGGCCACCACTGAAAAGAGACCATCTCCGTCCTCTGCACTCCCTCCCTTCAGCTACTTATAGACACTGATTAGATCCCCTCTCAGCCTTCTCTTCTCCAGGCTGAACAGGCCCAGCTCCCTCAGCCTCTCCTCATAGGGCAGATGTTCCAGTCCCCTGATCATCCTTGTGGCCCTGCGCTGGACTCTCTCCAGAAGCTCCACATCCCTCTTGTACTGTGGAGCCCAGAACTGGACACAATACTCCAGATGTGGCCTCACCAGGGCTGCGTAGAGGGGCAGGATCACCTCCCTCGACTTGCTGGAGATGCTCTTCTTAATGCACCCCAGGATCCCATTGGCCTTCTTGGCCACAAGGGCACACTCCTGCCTCATGGTCAACTTGTCATCCACCATGACACCCAGGTCTTTCTCCGCAGAGCTGCTCTCCAGAAGGTCAGTACCCAGGTGTACTGGTGTCTGGTTGATTAAGGGATTCAAGTACCTATTGTATGAGGAAAGACTAAGCAAGATGGGCCTGTTTAACCTGGAGAAGATTGAGAGGCTGTCTTATCAATATGTACAAATACGTGAGGGGAGAGTGTAAAGTGGATGGGGCCAAGCTCTTCTTTGTGGTGGCCTGCAACAGAACAAAGGGTAATGGTTATAAATTAAAACACAGGAAGTTTCATCTCCACAGGAGGAAGAACTTCTTTCCTGTGAGGGTGTCAGAGCACTGGAACAGGCTGCCCAGAGAGGCGGTGGAGACTCCTTCTCTGGAGATTTTCAAAACCTGCCTGAATATGACCCTGTGCCACATGCTCTAGGTGTCCCTGCTAGAGCATGGGGTAGGGCTAGATGATCTCTAGAGGTCTCTTTCAGCCTCGACTATTCTATGATAATCTGTGATAATCTGTGAAAAACTATTGACTCAGTCTTCTTCTCTGAAAGGAGAAGACATGTTGTGAGAAAATTATCCCTACAGGTGATCGCTATAGGCTAGTACCTGAAACATTTTTCGTCTCTGATTGCTTCTATTCATTTTCTTACATACATCTGCAAATGTTGAGGACTTGCTATCCAGTTATGTTCAGAAAAACTATCCAGCTTCGCTCAAAAAAAAAGAAAGCCTCAGGTGAGAGCACCTTCCTGAAAAAGTGAGGTGCTTCTTTTCAAACACTAGTGGGGTGTAATTTTTGTCCAAAAGGCTAATTATACTTTAAAATAAAGCTAATCACATTTTAAAAACTTGAAGCTCAGTTAGTCCATTGCCTCCCATGGTAAGCTATTCCAGTACTTAATTACCTTCACAGCTAGGAAAATGCACCTTATTTTGAGGTTAATTTTGTCTGATTACAGCTTCCAGGCACTGGGTATTCCACTTTTGCTTATGTCAGAAATGCTGTAGAGCACCAGGGTCAGATATGTGAATAGCGAAAAAATCTCAATCTGTTCTTTGATAAAAAAAGGAGTACTTTAAAGTATTTAGGATTCATATTGCAAAGCTTATTTCTCGGCCTCAAATGGTTTTCATTACCCTGATGCCTTAGGCCACAAAATACACTATGACATCTCCGTGTTATTGTTAATGTTAACCTTAATGTTGGATATAAATATTAAACATGGAAACAGCATCACTGACTTATGAGGGAATTTGATTTGATGAACAATAGTTATCTATGTTGCTTATTTTGGGCTCATTAGTAATAAGTAGCCTGTATAAAACTAGCAGTCCTTCTATCCCCACTAGGGTATTTACTGTCGTCAGGGAAAAAGACAAACTGACATATGAACTTTTGATAAATGAGATATTCTTATTTTGTTTACAGCAAGAAACAATTAGCTTTTCATATTAATTAATCGGTCATATAACAGAAGAAAAAAGAAAACAACAACAACAAAAAAACATTTTATTGAATGTATTACTGAATAGTTCCTTTCGCTCCTTTCCTATTCAATGACCTTTTAGTTCTTCAGTTCATACATTCATTGATACTTTACAAAACATAGAGGTGCCTAGAAGAAGATTGAGGAAGTAGATATTTATTCTAAACTGTTGTCGCTGATATTCAGTGACTTTCTTATCATAGCACGCTTCTATTCCCTCATACAGTGATACATTCAGAGGGTGAGGTGAAATTTCTGCTATCCCTGCATAATGAACATATGATACAGAAAAGCTGAAAAGTTGGAAAGTGATCTTTCATTCCTGCCTAAATTGGATTACAAGTATTAAGCTTACAAAAGGTTAGGTGCCTGTCATAAAGCAGGAGTTAGTTTCCTGCAATTCCAGGTGCTACTGTTATGACAGAGAGGCAAAGTTCAAAGTTTTGTCCATTGAATAACAAAGTTGAAACCAAAAAGACATTAAAATGGATGATCAATTTATTTTTACAATATTGCAACTCTCCATAGAAAATTCCATGTAACTGCTCCTTCCTTCTTATTTATTTTTATTTGTGAAGTCTGAAGACCTTTTTTTTTTTTTTTTTCCCCCCTAAGGCAATACTATTTTTCTATTATAACTGCAAGCTCACATAAGAAAAAGCTATTTTTCCACCCTTTTAAATATATTGACACTTGCAATTTCTATAAGAGGAATGTTGAGAGATTTATTTCAGAATTAAGATCTCTATCTTTGATTTATAATGAAAACTTAGAAGATATGAAAATGAAAATTAATTTCACAGATAAGCAGAGTTATACGAGTTATACTAAGGATAGTCTAAGTATTCTGCTTAGTAATACATTTGTCTCATAGGATTTTTCTTTTTAATCTTCAGTAAGAGATACGGTCTAGTGGGCTTATTTGCCTTTCTTATAGCATTTTTTTTCCACTAAAGCAGAATTTTAGAAACAATTTAAAGTGTTTTTTAGAAGGTATGAACATATAATTTTTTCCCCCTGTGTTCTGTGTGGTTGTGCTTTCCTTCTTTTTTCTTAGTAGTGTTGCACTGGATTTCTGGGCGACTATTTCAAAATGCAGAACAGATGCTTACATTCTAGTATCAGTAAATTAAAAATCAAAACAAAACAAAAAAGTAAAACATATTTTAACATTATATCCTGCTTTAGCTGTTTTTTCAAATAAATATGGAAAATTTAAAATAATTTATGCTGAATTATGTTTAATTATAATCTTAGAGAAATGATCTTTTGCGCTGTTATATAATGCATTTTCATGTAAATGCAGAAAGATGATCAGTGGAAAGAGTTAAGTGGTTCTATATACGCCCTTAGCTACCATTTAAACTTATTTTTTCTGTAAATATTTTCCATTACAGTAATCTTAAGGATTATATTCCAACTCATTAATAGAGAATTTTCAGATGAAAATATGACCTTTAACATCTGTGTATTTTTTTTTTCATTTGTGCCATGAGCTAAGGTGCTTAGTTGCATGAGGTAATGACTGATTGAGGTAATGGTGTAATAGTATTTTCATATCAGTTCTTAAGATCTGAGTTCAAGCCCTGCTGTAGACCTGTATATATTGATGGCAATTATTCTTCAAGTTGAAGAACTAAAAACTATTGGATCTATTGCATACTGCATCACTTCTTGTTTAAAGTTGATAGTTGTTAGCGAGTTTTACAACTAGTGTATAGTTTCTCTTATAAGTTGTCTGCATTTAGAATAGACCTTGTATTCATTTAGAACTCTGTTTTATTAAAGCTTATATGGACCTCACAGCCAGCACTATTTATGTGTTACAAGCTGCAGACAATTTACCATTTTTATAATCCCATGTTCAATTCTGCTGTCTGTCCTGCTTATACTGCCATACGTTGTTTGTACTATTTTTTACTGCCTTGTAATTCTTGAACTTATGGAAAACAGTTTTGAGCACAGCTTTTTTTTTTTTTTTTTTTTTTTTTGGTTCATTTGAGGAAATGCATTTAATACTGCTAAATGCTTGTCCTTTAAAAATAGTGTGAGTAAGCAGAGAAAGCCAGGGCAAGAAGTGTTCTAAATACCCCAGAGAAAATCAACATGATGTTTCAGACACTTTCTCAGTCTGAAACATAATTATGTGTCACTGAGTAAGTATCCAAGAACCACTGTATTAATATGGATTATGTCTGCCATAGAAAGGAAAGGTGTAAAGTAACCAAAGTGATTTCTGTTTCAGCATTTCCAGCAAAGCACTTTCTCATTCTTTGAAAAGGAAGACCTGGCAGAAATATTGTTGTTCTGGATTCATTTCCTCAAGAACTTAAACTGATCTTATTTGGTTCTATCATTGTCTTGCATTTTTCATCATGTCAGCAGCCTGTGGCTTCTAATCTGACCTCTCCCTTGTGTAAGAGAAGAGATAGATTTGATTGTGAGATGCTTTCAAGATCTAAAAAAGCTGAAAATGAACAAGCAGGCAGGTAGGCAGGAGGGAGAAGGAGAGGAGAAGGAAGAGAAGGTGGGAAGGGAGGGAGGGAGGGAGGGAGGGAGGGAAGGAGGCAGGGAGGGAGGGAGGGAGGAAGGAAGGAAGGAAGGAAGGATAAAGAGAAAGAAAGAGAGAATGAGGACAAGGAATAAAGAAAAGAAGAAAGGGAAGAACAAACAAAAAAGCAAACAAACAAAAAACTTCCAGGTTTATTTTTCAATATACAGTGAACAGGCTCACTGTGTACTCATGTATTGCCACAAGATATAGGATGAGAAGCATGTCTGAGTAAGGCAGATAGGTAGGACATATGCATAGATGACAGATTTGTTTAAACAGTTCCAAAACTGTAACTAACCTTGCTTTTGGGGATATTTATGCGTCATATCTCTAAATTGAGATTTCCCCCATTTTTTTTTCCCCAGTATTAATTAATGTTTACAGGGCGGGATCAGTCTAGATTTTGGTCTCTGTGTTTTTGTTTCTATTTCTTCATTTGACTGATTGATCTGGGCTTTTTAATACCTTGTAATTGCTCAAAAGGAAGCTCAGTCATGCTAAAGCTCAGCTGGAATACACAATTGCGTACAAATTGGAATTTGCCTCAAATCAATGTCCAACTCTTCTAAGCAAAAATTTCTAAATGACAGACAGACTTGTAATCTCTTTTGAGCTAGACAAGGAGAAAAAACAGTAGGAGGAATGAAATACTCTTGCTCTTCTTTCACAGGAGGGACACAGATCGGTAAACGGCTACCTAGGAACCCCTACCGCTGTGTTGTATGGTAGCTACATAACAACACTCAGCGCTCAATCAAAATGAATTCAACATGAGTCTGCAGTGAGCCCTGAAGAGGAGGGAACCTAAATGAACATGCAACTGTGTTAGCAAGAGCAGAGGTGGCATGATAATTCCCTTCTGCTTGGTACTTGTGAGACCACATCTGAAAGTGTCCAGCTTTGAGTCCTCCAGAAGTCTCACAGTGGGACACTAAGGGCTGGAGTACACAGGCCAAAGCTGAGAGTGTTGAATATGTTGAGCCTAGGGAAGATCTGGACAGAAATAAGTGTAGTCTTTCACTATCTAAAGAGGAGCTATAGAGCAGATGGAGTGAGACTATTTTTCAAAGGTGATGGCGGAGGCAGTGGTTTCAAGTTAATACCAGGAAATTTCTGTCAGGACAAAATAAAAACAAAACCAAAAAACAAACAAACAATCCTCTACCCTTCAAGAAAAAGTTTAAATTAGAATGGTCAAACACTACAGGAGGTTTTCCAGCAACACTGAGGAATGTGCTACTTGGAGATTTTCAAAACTCCACTCCTCAAGGCCTTGAGAAACTCGATCTAAATGAAGTAATACCTTCTTTGTGTAGGAGGTGGGGCTAGGTAACCTCCAGAGGTCTATTTCGACCTAAATTATACTACTATCCTGTGATTTTAGCATATAAGGAAACTAAGACCAAACACAGATTATAATATACCAAAGGAAGACAGGAGAGAGAGAGATGAGGCTTTCTGCTAATGTCAATATGTCAGTCATTAAAGGAAATGTTCTTCATGTAAATTCCCAGAAAAATCTGGGAAGGAGTTGCTCATACTTCAAGACTTAAAGACTTTTTCACTTTTATCATTTTTTTTATCTAATACAGTGCATAGACAATATTAATAATAATAAAAACATGTTCAGCTAATATTTTATGTAGGTTTAAATTTCTGCTTGGAGATACACACTTTCCTCCCCTTGACTATGGAGGAAACAAAGGTAACTTTTTAGAGTTTTTACTGTCATAGACTTATGTTATATTATCTAGATAAAACAATAAAAAGTTTAAACATCTGTGCCCTGCCACCTGTATCTAGACCTACACCTGTGCCAACATGTCCTGCTGCTTTACATTTATTTATTGCGTAATAGCTTGTGATACATCTTGAGAATGCAATGTATCTTTGGAGAAGGACCTTAACATCCCATTGACTCTCACAATAACTTCACCATTATTAATAGGGAAAGGTTCCTCATTTGCTGGCAAAAGTTGTAAAAGATTTTATTGTCCCTGCTTTTCGGTTATTTTGTATATAGATTCCTACCTATCATGCCTGACCTTGAGGTCACTGACACGTGACAGTGAAACCTTTTCAGAAGAGATTGTTTACAAAATCTAATCTGTTTATTTTGCTCTTATTGTTTACTAAGTGATTTCAAAATATTGGGACAGGGATAGAAAAAATGAAAAATTGCCCCTTCTCTTATGATCAACTGAAAAATCTGAGGGAGAGACATGTTCAGCTGATCATTTTGTTGGAACGGTTTATTTATCCTTTTTGCTTTTTTGTACTAGGTATCTTCATGCTCATAGCTTATTCAGTTATAAATGAATTGATTTGTTTTTATTCTCATTTTTATCAGAATAGTTAAACTAATATTTACCTGTCTTAGAATTAAATCAATTTCACCTGTAAATAAAACACCATTTCAGTAGAGTTCAGTTCAATCACCATTTCTCATAAACTTTATTTCTTTGCTGTGAAATTGCTTTCAAGTGAGAGTAAGGATTTGCCTTAGCCAGATGCATTAACAAGATATTTTAAAATATAATCTTGTAGTTAGGAGTATGAAGAATCTGTCATGTATAGAGTTGTTCTTTAAATGAAAAATGTTTGAAACTTGCAGTCTATGAACAGTCTTTTTTAATGTTTTTGTCTCTCTTTTCTTTTTTACTTTAAAAGTAAGTAATTTAGAACAAAAAATATATATTTTTTTTATGTTTTTCTCTTCTAGGCTTCCTATGGTAGAACAGATCTTTTATAGTGTAAACCAACACAGCTTGTTCAAAAGCCATTTTTTTAGGAATGTGCAACAAAAAAACAATTACTAATACATACATCACTTAAAATAATTTTTCTCTGTAAAATTTAAAGAACACTTCAGGAAGATGTAAGGGTCATACTGGGATGCTTTTTTTTGTGATATCACATATGCACATTAAAAAATGCGTCTTTGTGATTAAATAGCATTGACATATTTTTACCAATATAAAAACATAGTTTTTAAAAGATTTGAGTGTTTTATTAAACTGGACATGTTTAGGTATATTTGCATTTGCACGTAGTGGCCATGGACACTTTTAACATTGTCTTTACAAAGATTAAACTATAATTAGTAAGATATTGAACTCCTGAAAGACTAATGATGAAATGAACTGCTGAATTATATAGGAAACATTGGCTTTATTCCTCCCATTTTGTATAGTTAGTGAGATGAAAAGAATAAATGGACTTGAATACCATACAAGCTGCAGTTCACAGGCTCAATGAGTTAAGGTAAGTATGGTTCCAACCTTAACTTCAATTTCACTTCTTTTATGGGTTTAAGTCTGACCATTAATGCACTTTTTTGTGGTTTAATTTCTTACACAATCATACTTAATTGCTTACCATGTCGTATAATGTTCAATAAAGCAAAGCAATGAAGCAAAAAATAGCAGGACCTCTTACAAAGGCTAAAATGAAATCTTTATTAGGACAAGAGTGAATAACGCCTCAGTGCTAATTACCATAGTATAGCCAGAGCCTATAAACAGTGAGAAAGCTCATTAAGCTCTATTAAAATGTACATTTAGAATTTATCTGGTCAGATAGATGAATAAAAATAGGTAGTTATATTAGCTCTTACTAGAAATCTTTGCTTCTCAGCAGGATGAATGCTCAAAGATTTTGCATTACTAAATAATGTGAAACAAATGAAGGTTCCTCTTCAAACTTCAAAGACTAAGAGTCATTTCGCATATGGAATCCAAGAAAAGTAAAACATGCTTTGATGTTTGATCTAGCCTTACAGAAAATGTGTTACTGAAAACAATGTTTGCAACAACAACAACAAAAACTAACTAACTAAATAATTAAAGAGGGATTTTTTGAGACAGTTTTGAGAGAGTTCCAGAAGACTTCAGTTTGTTTTTGGCCAAGGCACTTTCATATTCTCTACTATGAAAGTCAATGTATAAAACTCACATTGATCTATTAGTCACTGTAGAGTATGTGGATAAAAATCATTACACAAATGTAATGTAATTATGTAAAGAAATATTATTATTATTATTATTATCATTGTGCAACCTGATTGTTCAGTTCCCTTTCAAGAATTAGTTACAGGATTATTAATTTTGATGAGGATAAAAATATTGAATGCGGTACTTGCCTAGTCCACCCAATACCAATTGACTTTCAGCACTGTAGAAGGTATTTCTGTACTTGCATACAGATATAAAACATACATGTCTGAAATGCAATGAAATCAAACTATGGTTTACCTAGTTTCTGGTTAATAGTTAAACCTGGGTAGGAACTTGGAAGGGAGTTTGGGGCCATATTACATGACAACCACCAAAGAAACTCTCAGGTCAGAAAGGGTACATGTATCTAAATTAGGCTTTTCCATACTCATGATGTTGCTGAGATACTATTGACTATATGTTCCACAGTAATTAAAGAACAAATTATAGGAAAATAAAATTACCCAATGAATATTGAAGGTTTACTTATCGATAAAAGCCGCCTCTTAGCATAGCATAGGCATACATATGGCATATGCATAGGGCATTCTTATTTTGATTTAGGATTAGTCAGTCCTTTCATCAAAAGCAATTGAGAAATAATACCTTACAGGGGTTTTTTTTTTTAGTATTCTTTTTCTTTATCATTTCAATAAAGTTTTTATTTTTTGACATGTTGCATTGTCTCATTATTTAGCTTACCTTATAATTTTTTATTGAGTGCCTTGAACCATCAGAATAACACTAAGTTGAGCACATAAGTGGCTTTGGAGGTACTCCAGTTTGGAGGACTGGAATATACCAATGAACCTTCTTACATATCTCCAATTCTGCATTTCATTGTCACGCGTTCTTCATTTTTTAGCTGTGTATCTTATGAGTGAAAATTCCAGATTTATTTTTTGCAATCACAGTTAAAAATGTGATTTGTTATATATTTAACATCTGCTTTTCAAAGCTGCTTCCTATTACCTGTTTGTTTTTAAGAGGTCTTTATCAGAAAACCGTAACAATCTCCTTTACAGTATTCATAAAACCTTTTTTTTTTTTTTCTGTATCTCCTCCTTCTTGCAGAATTAATCATATTAAAAAAAAAGACAAATGGATACTAGAACTTTAGATCTTGTAATATACTGAAAAGTTTCTAAAAGTGTTTACTATTTCTTGATCTTGTTCTATGGACTGGAGACAGAAGAGGAGCATCTCAGGGTTCTTTCTTGGAAGTGCGGTATTTCCAAATGTTATTGCTAAATCAATTGTAGTAATAAGATTATTGTTTTGATTACATATCGTCAAAAAAATGTCTGCACTTGATCTCAGTTATTGTCAGAGTCCCACAGAGCCTGTTTCTGGGGAATTCAATTCAGAATGAGCTCCTGGCCACATAACCCTACTGCAAAACATAACCCTCCTGAGTTCTTTCCCTTTTCCTTTTAAATTTTTTGTATTACAAGAAAAAATTTAACCTCTGAAAAGTAAACAAGTGACAGGCACATTGTGCCCCTTGACAGACAGAATCTCAAAAAAAGTGTGTAAGGAAAAGTTTGAATTTCCCCTTAACAACTCAGGATTTTTCTGTACAGTGAATGGAGCCCTTTTCATGCGTTCGTTGGAACTTAGGGTTTAACGCAAAGACCAAAGCATGGAAAGTTATGTCACTATCATTAACAGGTTCTCTCTTGATTGACTTGCATAGGAAGAACTTGTCGCACAGCCGGAGAATATCCTCACATGCCTTTCTACTTTTCGGCTGCCCACTGCTGGAGGGTCAATTTACTCATTGAGTTCTTGCAGTAGAATGGACTCCCAGTTAGATGATCCACATCCCAAAGAAAAATTATAATTGTATTTCATAAGATAGTAAATAGCAGGTGTTGGCACTTTAACACTTGCACTATTCATTTTTATTTTTTTAGTAATATGTTTAATTCATACAGTGAATGAACTACAAAATTTTTAATCCTAATGCTATTAGTGTTTTTGATATTGGTTTAGGTTGCTGGCACCTGCACCCTGCTCTGTGAAAACAGACAAAGAAAACCTATTGCGTAATTTAGATTTGCCTTTCTGTAGAGCCCTCAGTCTGGTGGACTTCAGCTTTTATCTTTGGAGAAACAGAATTTTTCTTTGTAGCTGCGGATATGGCTAGCTTACCTGTCACTGGAAACACAAGGATTTCAGTCATTCCATCTCATCATGACCTTTTCCCCAGCTCATGACACATTCCTTACTTTTCGCAATCTCAATACAACCTAGACAAGTATAAGCTAAACTCTTCTTTTGTGTGTGAAAACACTATGTATCAGGGATAACACCAGTCTGTGTTCCTATCTTTGTAATTTTTAACCTGAATAGAGATATAAATTTTTAAACAGTATATGCAATTCACTCATGGCATATCTATTATTATCCCACAATATAAGGGGGTACAATTTAGTGTTATTTTTTCTTCATGCAGAAACTCAATGTTTTATTGATGAGTTTGTGTTTGTTTAGAGGTGAGCAACAGTTTTCCTGTAGACTTATTGAAAGGAGCTGCTATTTTATTTTGTTATGTTTTGTTTTTCTTAACAGAAACAGCCTTTAGACCACAATTTGCAATCAGTGAATATTTATATTAGCAGCAATTATACCCGACTGTAATTATCCTATCACAGAGGAAAAGGTTAGAATAAAGTTTCTCCATTGGACACCTGCTGTGAAGATAATTATCTCTATGGTTTCTTTCATTACTGCATTTAATAATAGCTAAATACCAGGGAATCCAGCCATAATTAGACATGATTTGATGAAATATGGGATGGGGTTAGGGGGGAAAGAAGATAGGGATAAACAACATTTTCATGAGGGGGTCTTAAGGCCTAGGTTTTCACCCTTAAGCTCATATGGTCTGGAGCAGAACTGTAGAAGGAGACAAAGAGAAACATCATCAGGTAAGAGCAGCTGAAAACAACAAAACAAGGGCATTCTGTAAAAATATCTCAAGTTAGACTGGATGTCTTTTTTCTCATGTGATGGATGACCTTATGTCCCATCCCTATGTCGCTGTCTGACAATCTGCCCTGTGGTATAGTCCTTGTCATTGCCTACTCTCTTGTGGTGTCTCTCTAAAATTATCTTTGCTTAAGCTTCCAACCTAGATTTTTTTTCTAATTAACTGACATGAAATTTTCAGTCAAAATATCGTTTACTATGATTGTATATTATATTTTTCCCATCCTGGGTTCATCTACCATACATTGACTTTAAGTTCTTTGGGACAAGAACTGTCTCTTATTTTGTATGTATGTGAAGAGATCCAGTCTATTTAATATTAATACCAACTAGCATCTAAATTTAGGAACCTGGGGCTCAATTCAGTTGTCTACACATAGGTACCCAATGTCATTTGAGTTATTCAAAGTATCCCACTTGGTTCCCAGTTGTTGATCTCACAGGGTCTTGAACAAGAGTAAATTGAATTAGCCAGACAGTTGTACCAAATTACATTACATGCAGGGCATCGGTTTATGCTCCCTGTCAATGGATTATGAAGACCTGCACTGCTTAACCTGCATTAGGCACATACACTGAGCTACCCAAAATGAGCCCATCTTTCAACTGAACCAGATAATGCATTTGGGATAGCTGACTCACTATTCACCTAAAACTTAAAATACAGGTTAATTTCTAAATTGTGCAGGTTAATTCTCTCCTAGAGTAGACATTGCAGTGTCACAGCATTCTAAATAGTGCTTTTATTCTCCAGTGTTGATGGAAAATAAGATTCTCCAATGTTAATGTCTCCAGTCTCCATATGTTAAATAATAATAATTTAATAATATCACCAGAAGAAATAAGAAATACTTGGATGAGACAGTAAATTGACATCTGCAGAATGAATTATGGCCATGTCATGTCAGGGATTGCAGTTGGTCTGTGAAATCACTGGCTTCCTTAGCAGAGAACGTTAACCTTGAAAACATTAGAGTGTACCTATGAGACAGGAAGTTCACACGGAGACAGCAGAAAGTTATTAACAAGTTTAAGGAGGTTTGGCCCCGGAGCAGAAACTGGCCAAGCTAAGAATCATCCAATCATAACTGTGTTACTAGCTAGTGGGCCTTGTAGTCCTCACCAATAAGCAGCAGCCACGACGAGGAGAGCTCGGTATAGATAATGTACCTAAAAAACAATAAAGCGTAGTTTGCGTTGCATCTACTCCAGTTGCTTCTGTTTTTGGCCGCCGCGACTGCGACAATGTCACTTCCTCATTATCACATAAAAAAGAATGATGCAATGTAGTTCAAATTCACTCTAAAGTTTAGCAAAAATTTGTAGGTTTCAAGATACAAATAAATTCAGAATAATTAATTGTGTAATTGTATAAAAATATTGAATGCCATAGTTCAGTTACACGATCAAAAAATAAGCATCTGATATTTGTTACTATCAGTCCAGCATAATGATGTAAAATGAATGGGAGGGAATGACCTTTGAAATTTCCCACTGTTAGATAAAGACAGCTTTGTATAATGGTGCAAAACTATCATTATCTCAACAGATTCATAACCAGAAGCACTTGCTTAAAAAGATTAAACACAGCCAGAAGCTACTGTGTGATATAAATTCCATGGAAGACACAAAAATTAAGATCAAATTTTTCAACTCTTAATTTCTAAGGTAGATTCTCACAAAATCCTTATTTTTGTGTCCCCACTCCCAAAAATAAGGAAGAGAAAGGGAAGGGAAAAGGGAAGGGAAAGAGAAGGGAAAGGGAGAGGGAAAGAGAAGGGAAAGAAAGAGAAAGGGAAGGGAAAGGGAAGGAAGGGAAGGGAAGGGAAGGGAGGGAAGGGAAGGAAGGGAAGGGAAGGGAAGGGAGAAAGGGAAGGGAAGGGAAGGGGAAGAGGGAAGGGGAAGGAGAAGGGAAGGGAAGGGAGGGATAGGGAAAGGAAGGGAAGGGAAGGGAAGGGAAGGGAGGAAGGGAAGGCCTGGCCAGGGAAGGCCACGCGAGTCTCAGGGAAGGGAGAGGAAAGGGAAGGGAAGAGGGAAGGGAAGGGTCAAGGGAGGGAATGAAGGGAAGGCAGAGGAAGGAAGCGAAAGGGAAGGGAACGAAGGAATCGAGGGAAGGGAAGGGAAGGGAAGGAGGAAGGGGAAGAAAGAGAAGAGAGAGAGAGAGAAGAGAAAGAGAAGTGTGAAGAGCAGACGCTTCGAGGGCCAAGAGCAGTCAGAGAAGAGAAGAGAAAGAGAAGAGTCAGAGAAGAGAGAGAAGAGAAGAGAAGAGAAGAGAAGAGTGAGAGAGAAGAGAAGAGAAGAGAAAGAGAAGAGAGAAGAGAGAAAAAATTCATCTCAATATAGCTTTATTTTATACAATTGATTAGGCTAAGCCCCACTTTTTATTATCCCTGTTGGGACTAAACAATATTTCTATTATCAATTCTAACTTTACTTTTCTTGTTTTCTTGATGTTGATAATCACCATTTTATCTGAGGGAATCAAGTATGCCTCCACTATGGTTCACACTAATTGATATCTACATTTTACAGATAAGAAACTATCTACATTTTACAGATAAGAAACTCAACACAGCTGGCAAAACCTTCCCTTTCCCTAAAGTGCTAAGCTGCCTGGAGTCAGACAAAGATAACTAAACTGTTTAAGAATTAACAGATCAATTTCCAAAAGCTCTATAAATATGGCACTGTAGTCTTACACACGTGTTGGTGATTTCATTTAAAGACAATCTGACTGAAATGGTCCTTTGAGGATTCATCTTTGCTGTGTTCACGTTTCAGATTAATCTGTGTGGATTTAACTATTTTGCAACAAGTTCAACTACCTTTAAGGAGCTCTTAGTCACCCAAATTGAATCTGAGGAAGAAGTGAGGTCCATATGTAATGATTCCTGTGTCCTCCAGATATCTGATTCTTCAATTACCAGACCACTTCAGAATACTGATTTTCACTGATACTCACTCCTTTAGGCAAGTGGACACCACCATCCCACCTATCCATGAAGCTTTACAATTCTCATGAAAGACAAGCTCCGCCCTTGGGAATGGTGAGTATGAGAAGCACAATGTACAACTGAAGGATGAATCTTTGATGGAATTTAGCAAGATCATAATGCAAAAAAAGTCGTAGAATGGACAGGCAGGAACCCAGAATGAGTCTTTTCAGAGGAACAAAGCCATACCATGGAAAATCCAGCTCTCACCTGGTCTTATTAAACCAGGTAATGTATTGTTAGAGATGCTCGGGGAAAAGAGTTACTGTGAATTCTGTAGAGTTTATACCAAGTGCACAGTTCATATACTTTTTCATCTTGTTCCAGGTGATGTTCACCAGTCTTGACCACAAACTGACCTTTTATCTTCCTAGGGTGTGTGATTTTCTCTGTATGCTTTTGTGTTGGTGGTGTTATAAATTGGGCGATGCAGATAACTAAGGAACATCCTCTTTCTTTGAACACTGTCTACTGTGAAACATAATGACAGTTTTCAAACACTGATATATGAGCCAGTAAATGGAATTTAAAGGGCAAAGAAAGCCAATAGTTTTTCCCTGATGTATTTCAACTGCCTGATGTTATCAGTGGGTGTGATGCAGTTCCCATCAAAAAATTGCAAAAGCTTTTTATATTGGAAAATATTATCCTACTACATAATGGGGGGTCACCATCAGTTAGTGTAAGAACAAAGACCCTAGGAAAAAAAAAAAAAAAAAAAAAAAGAGAGAGAGATCTGAAAGGATAAGAAGCCCAAACCTCATGTTTCAATTAAGGCATAAAACCTTATTTCCTGTTTCAATTAAGGCATAAAACCTTATTTCCTGGGGAAAAATGTAATCAGTCTCCTGCTGTGCAGTGGAAACCAAGAAAAAGCAGTGCAAATGTGTTGTACAACAGCAATATGTGACACCTACATCTGTAATTCTTTTTGATTATACTCTTCATGTTTTGAAAGTGGTCCACTTTCAAACCTTCACCAGTTTTATTACTAAAATGAAATAACAAATTACAAATACATCACTCTTCTTTGGTGGTCTGCAAATTTATTTTGATATGGTGGTGAAATGAAAGGGGACTTTAGCTTTTTCTTTTCCATTATACAAAATGTATTTTATCATACTACCAATCATATTTAAATGTTTCTAGAGAATACAGTAAAATGACTCCTTATGTTAAATTTTAGCAATTTATCAAAGGATCTTATGTGCAAGGGAGTCAATCCCTGCACACTTTTAATTTGTTAAGATTCTCCACATTACATCCAAGTTTGAACTCAAAATTGAGTTCGAAGATCAGTATTAATACTTACAATAGCCCAAGACAGAGAACCTTGTGGATCTGCAAAGTCACCTTCCAAAAAAAGAATATTTTTAAATTAATATTTTTTTCTCTTTGCCCTGAAAACCTTGTACAAATAATCAGAAGCATTGGCATGTATGTTTTTGCCATTTGTAAGATACAGTTACATTAGGGTTACATGATAGTTTGCATGAGATGAAGAAAATTAAAGAGATTTAGCACAGGGTAGAAATGAACTGGAGAAACATTGTTATCCTACTGGAAGTGTTAACAAAGAAAAACATTTGAATTTTTGATTTGCAATTGAGAATATTACCAGTTATGTGCTTCATTCCTCACTAACATATACAAGTATTGCACTGAGACCTAGAATCACTTTGTCTTCAGTTTGAACACAGTGAGTACCAGCTCTAAAGTCATAACAGTCTGAGACCATTTAGCCTGACAGTAATTATCTTCTATTTGATAACTGATTCAGTTTTGAAGTGAACATTTAAAATCTTCGTATGTTAATATTTTCTTTCTTAATTTTAACGCTATGAAATCGGAATGTGTAATAATTCTGTTCAACATTTCAGGAAATCCTTAGCACCAAAATATTTAGTCTGAAATTAATTTCCTGTAATTCTGGATATCTTACTGAAAGAGCTATACGCAAAGAAAATTCCACAGAGAAAATGACTTTCACTAATAGAAAAAGAAGAAGAAGAAAAATATAAAGAAACAAACAAAAATAAAATAATTTATAATTTTATCAGGGAAAAAAAAGGAAGCATACTAAGTGTATGCACTCCATAGTACTTTGGATATTTGTAAGGTACAAAGCAATAATTTACAGAAGCAGATGAGTATCAAAATACTAGAAATATTAGTTCCCTGCAATTCTCATTCAGGATCAAGAGGGTCCAGAGACTATGCTGGAGATTTTTAGTTTGTCAGGGAAGTTAATTTCCACTACTAACTTCCGCTACAGTTTCCAGTGTGTATTTTTCTACTAAAATCATGTTGCCTAGTCAACATTTGAAACAGCAGATTGGGAAACAATGCAGTGCACATAAAAGCACCACCAATTAACAGTTCAAGGATGAAGATAAGTGGATACCTATGAAGATCCACAAGAGGTTTTCTGGTTTTATGTATGGTTTTATTTTGATGAAGTCTTTGTCTTCTAAAGACAAGAAGAAGAAAAAAAAAAAGAGGTAAGTCTACATATTTCAGTGATATCTGATTTAGTTAATTTGAACTATTCTAACACTTTGCAGAATCAATTCACATACCCCTGAAAAGGATGTGGATTTGGTCCCTGCTTTTCTGAATAGGTAAGAATATTATATCATAGACTTCAATGACTTCTCTTTCTACCTCCCTCTGTCTCTGCATGTTTCTCTGCATGTCAGGGAAATAAAAACAAACAGAAATGAATCTCTGGTACTGTGGGACTTTTCTTTCCCTGTAAAGGCTTGACCAGTAAATGGGCCTTGGTCTCATTCCCCTGGCTATAATGGCAAAGCCTGAAGTTGATAGGAGACAGAACTAGTTACATATCAAGCAGCAGTATCACACAGTCCTAGGTCATACTTGGGGGAGCACAACTTGGTCTGCATTTCTGCATACATTATAGCATCTAACACCTTTATAGGTGGGACTTAAGTGGAATCAGTATCCTTATTTATATCTGCGATGGTTCTGGATTTGGGAATTCGAGAGGGATCAGAGAGAAGCATAAAGGAAAGTTAGTGGTAACCCAAAACTTTCTGTGTGATTGTACTGAAATTTTAGTAGAGCCAAGGTAAATCAGCAAATGTATGATTTTTAAAGTTTAGTGTTTTCCATATTCACTCTGGACAGAGGCACCTGTAGGAACAGTCATTCTCAAGACATTTGTTAGGTGAATCACAAATGAATACAAACAACAACTGTAACAATAAAACAAGAATAGATTTAGCACCACAACGTTTACTCCAAGCTTTTTTAGTTCCTATTTCCAGCAAGTCAAATGCATCTTTCAGGTCAGATCCAAATGGTTCAATTCTTTGAGGCACACATGTCTATAGTGTAATCAGTTATTAGCAATTTGCCAGTGCAGTGACTTGGCTCTAATTGGTCACAACAAGATGAGAGCTGGCTGAACTCCAAACAACTCCTAATTAAAAGTGCCAAAAAGTTCTGAAAATTTGAATGCTTCACTTAGGCTCTTACAGCACAGGCAATCTCTTCTGAAAAAATATTTTTAACATGCAGCCTCAAAACATAGCTTCAGAAAGAACCACTTTCTATGTAGCAGTAAACACACAGGTAAGAAAAATACCTACAATCTTGAGCAAGCTGTTATAGTACATTGTTCTCCAAGTTAGCATCAAAAAAAAAAAAAAAAAAAAGTGAAATAGAAAGTTTTAATAACTTCTGTATTTATGTAAGGCTTTTAAATTAGCTGATACAGTAATTGCTTTTAACTTCTGTTTTTAACTGCCTTTAAGTACTGTATAATTTTTAATGTTTATGTTCAACATTAAATGTTCTAAACTGCCTGAGTTATGAAATAATAAATATGAATAAAAACAAAATAAAAATAAAATTATTCAAAAATTTGTTCAAGAAAATTGAAGAGCAGTGTTTATTCATCTGCAGTGTTGGTATTAAAGGAGAAGAAAAGAGAAAACACAAAAAGGAGAGGAAGGAAGCAACGGGGGATGAAAAGATACAAGAAAGAACACAGACTCGATAATTAATTCATGAATCTGAATTCAGACCTTTATGTACTTCATCTGCACATTTCTCTAGCAATTGTCACGTAGAAAAGATTGTTATATGTCATGACTATAGGAATTTAAACAAAAAGTACAACAGTACAAGGAATATCAAAGAAAAATCTTCAGGGCTCGTACACCTGGGAGATTGACTCTCCTGCTACTACGCCACACCAAACTCTGTCTCATATGCCCTCTGCCAGAGTAAAACGTAGGTTGTCACTATCCTACCTGGGAAGAAGGAACTCTGTAATTCATCTAAAAATATGTTTGTACTTTTGTTGTTGTTCTGTTGCAATTACTGCAACAGAATAGCAATGGGTATATAAATACTGCAATGGGTAAGCTTTATTGTAGAAGTAGATACTGAATTGTACTATAAGCAGTCCAGTAGCCTTTGTATTTTATGCATATAATTCTAAAGTATGCATGATCTATTAACAACTATTTCTTAAGTAGTTAGACCCATAACTTCACATTTTTCCTTCTGTCAAATGCACAGGAAGATGGATAATCAGTTGCTCTGTGATCAGCTTTGATTTTCCATAGGTCATCCAGAACTATCATGCTGATCCTCTCAAATGTTTCACAATAACTTTTCCTATATTTTCCTTTCCTCCCCACTTTCTTGTGCTCATTAATATTAACACCTAGCTTATCCCTCCGTGCCCTGCCTTCTTTTTTCCTGCATGAAAACAAATCTGAACATGTAACCCAGCTGGCAACTGACAGGCAGGTGGGAGCACACTTTCTTGTCTCTCAAAAATGAGTATTTAGCAGGGCAAAGTACTGCTATGTAATACTGGGTTTTATATTGCCAAATCCTTTCTGCACTGAAGTTCTTAAGTTTTCCAAGTGCAACAGTAGTGCGTTCCCAGGCCGTTAGAATAGCAGTCAGGTCCAACCAGGCAAACTCCATTTTTCTCTTTACATCTCAGCCATTCTGCAGAGCAAAATAAAAATCTCTGGCATTAGAAAAGGAGGAAATAAGAAAGAGTGTATTGTCTCAGTAACGAATCTTCAGGTAGTTGAAGAGAGTTGTGTGTTGAAAATGTTGCAGTTTGAAAGCTGCAGTGGTAGTGGTGGTGGGGGGGGAAGGAGATATCAAAAAAAAGTATCGGATTCACAAACAGTCTGTGGACTGTAGGTCCGATCGCCTTCCTAGGAGCGAATCGAGTTCCCAAATAGCGTGATCCACTATAAGCTCGACCCTGGCAGTATCGGATTCACGAACAGTCCGTGGACCGTAGGTCCGATCGCCTTCCTAGGAGCGAATCGAGTTCCCAAATAGCGTGATCCACTATAAGCTCGACCCTGGCAGTATCGGATTCACGAACAGTCCGTGGACCGTAGGTCCGATCGCCTTCCTAAGAGCGAATCGAGTTCCCAAATAGTGTCACCAACTATAAGCTCAACCCTGGCAGTATCGGATTCACGAACAGTCCGTGGACCGTAGGTCCGATCGCCTTCCTAAGAGCGAATCGAGTTCCCAAATAGTGTCACCAACTATAAGCTCGACTCTGGCAGTATCGGATTCACGAACAGTCTGTCAACTGTAGGTCCGATCGCCTCCCCCCAAACAAGTAGTCGAGTTCACAAGCAGTATGATTTATTCAAATGCAACATTTACAAAGCAGGTTTCGGATGTCAGTACAGGAAATTCTCTACTAGAGCGTGGGATTTTTAGCTAGCTCTGATGTACAAATGTGCAATCATCACTCACCCCAGAAGATGGGAGAGGGCTCTCAGTCTCGAGTCTCCTCAGGCAGCGTCCCAGCGCGAGGGGAGGAAAGGGGGATCAGCCTGTCGACTGACCCGGGAGTTACGATGGTTTCTTCCCCCTCGCTTCTTAGTCTCCTCAGGCAGCGTCCCGACCTGAGGGGAGGGAAGGGGGCTCAGCCTGTTGACTGACCCAAGAGTTACGATGGTTTCTTCCCCTCCAGACTTTTCATCCTTAGTTCACCTTTTATACTTTTCTTTACATTCAGGTGGAGCTTGAGTGACTAGAGTCATACTTAATATTGTTATTGATTGGTGAAAAAGTTTCTCGCTTTCATTTAAAGGTACAGTCCACCGAAAATCTAGAGCGCATGCTCAGTGAGGGGTGGTCGTACCTCGGAGGCGGGTAACTTTTGGGATGGAGGTATGGTTTTCACATTATAATGAGCAAAGTTCAAGCAAAGTTCATCATTTGCCACCTTTGCTGGCTCAGCACCGGACTTGTTATCGTATATCTCTCATTAGACAGCCACTGTGCGGCTTATCAGCAGCCCAGCACAGGGAGTGCAACAGAGTTTGGCCGCGGAGCCTTCACCCCGCTCCATCCTCCGTTACTCCCTTTTGCAGCTGCGAGGAGGGCAGATTGCGTTGCCCAGGGAACCGTGGAGGAGCAGAGTCCGTGCGTACCAACCAGCCTGGAAGTGGCAACTGTGTAGCACCCCAAGCAGGCCTCTGTAATGCCAGAGCTGTATTAGGCCCTAGTTTTCCTCTCAGTTCCTGCTTTCAAACAATTCTTCCACAAACACTCCTTCCACAAGTTGCTTTATTTTCTTCCCTGCTCCTACTGCTGTTTATTCGATTGCTCTTGAATGCCAAAACAAATAAAGGATTCCTTAACTGAAGTGCTACAGAGAAGTGAGGTTTAAGAAATAATTCTTTGTTTAGTGTTTTGTATTGTCTAACTTGTGCTGACTCTGTGCTTAGCATGTTGAACATGTTCCTTAAACAGATGTTGAAAATCTTAAAATTTGAAATGAAGCAAAATAATGTCATCTGTCCCAAAAAAAAAAAAGTAAAAAAAAAAAAGAAAAAGAAAAAGTAAATAGAGATGTGGCGATGGGAAGAAAGGAAAACTGAATAAATTAAGTGCCTCTTTTTCTGTTTGTTTGTTTTAATCTAGACTTTTTCTGGTTGAAATACATGCATGCTCATTAACACAACATTATATTCTCATAGATCTTGAGTTTCAGGGTCTAAAGAATTTTAAAGTGATTAAGCTACTCTGACGGTATTTTTCATATTACTCTCAGGAACTAAGCACAAATTTATTTTTTAGTAGCCCTTTCATTTCTGAGGTGTTTTGTTTTGCCTAGAACAATCCCTATATCAGAAGTATCCTCACTTTTTGAGTCTAACTTATCTTGAATGTAATATTCTGTATGTGGTCTCAAATTTTACTGAAAACAGAAGTATATGATTCTGAAGTATAATATGTATGCACACACACACGCACAGGCACACACAGACACACACACACACATTTTAGTGCAAAAAGTTGAAACTTATGTGGGATGACTGACAATACTATCCGCCACTTTAACAATACATTGAATAATTTCACTTGGCATATCAAAACACGTATTCATAAAAATCTTCAGGGATTTGATAGCTGCCATGATGTATATTGCACGTGGCAGTACTGTATCTTCTAGCAAGTTTATTCTAGTAACTCTTACTAGTCAAGCCTTTCCACTTTTGTCAGTACAGTATTTCTTTGTGTATAACTAGCCTGAAATTTGAGTGTGTTAGCAGACTACAGGAAAGGATTTAAACAGAGGGGTTTAAACAAGAAGAGAAATCTGAACATTTTTTGTAAACCTTGTGAATAATGTAAGATTCTATTTTACAATTACTAAAGTATTTTTATCATCACATAAAAAGCAAAAACACATATTTGAATCAACTAAAGAATAAGCAGTGCATATGCTTTTAAAATCTTAGTATCTCATTATATTGATTTCAAAAAAAAAAAAAAAAGGGAAACAAAACCATTCAATGGTGAACATTAAAGGCATTAATTTTATAGAGAATGTTTTATAGAGAATGTTCTTCTCACAAATTTCAGTCAGAAAAACACTGGAGCACTTTTAATTCCTGATCAGTTACCTATACTGATACGAGGTTTTGGTAGACAGTGTGCTAAGGAGACTGCTTATTCTGTATCAATGATATTCTATTTGTAAGCACTGTAAGTTTATTAACAAGAATTGTCTTCTTTTCATTAAAAAAAAAAGACCTTGAAGTGATCCTTGAGAGGAGACCTAATAAATTGTATTCTTTTCATGTGACTGAGATAAGAAGGTTTCATTAGGAGCAGGAAATTATCTTTGTTTTGTTTGGAGTTGCCCCGTTACCAATAATAGAACTAATATAGGAGAAATTGCTACTGATATAAAGAAGAAATAAGAAAGTCTTTCCTCCTGACAAAACAAAAAACATATCAAGCTGGACCCCTGTAGGTATATAAATACAATTCCCAGGTTTTGGTGCAAGCTTTATATATTATTTTCCTCGTATTACTATCATTATCACTTTCTATGAAAAAAGTTGCTTATTTTCTCCAAATGGATAGAAAGACCTAATAATTTCCCCAGTGAAAGGATGGGTGTTTTTGTCAATGTCAAAAAAAATGTCAAACATCTAAATCAGGGTATGGTTCAAAATGTTGGAATTGCTTAAAATTGATTTCATGAAATGTGAAAGCTTATAAAAAAGGTCCTGTAGTTCAACCATACTTATATTTCTTATCTCTTCTAAAGTCATATATGAAGAAGATCTAATACACTATGTCCTAGATGAGAAAAATTAGTATATCAAATGATACATTTGTTCAGTCGGTCATATCACTGTCTTGTTGCTCTCTGCAAAGTTCTTGCTATTTAAAGAAATTCCTAATTTTGTCTTTTAGAGAATAACTTTCCCAAAAGATTTTAGATCATTAAAAAAATATATCCCTAATTTGAAATGAGTCAGTTTGTAAAAAATACTAATGTATTGAGAACTCTAATTAAGATGAAAGAGAATTTTATCTCAGGGAGAAAAGAAGTCATAATGTTAAAGGATCTTTAAGAGACTTATGGGTGAAAGACTCATGGGAGACACATGGAGCAGATGCTCTTAAAGAGCATCTCTCTGCATGCTCAGAGACATGCAGAGGCAGAAACTTTAGTGATAGAGATTGCAGGGTTAGATCTCATATAATTGCCCACCCACTGGTGATTAAAATATTTTTTTTCCTTTTTTCATGAGGAGATGTTGCTGATTGGATGAGTAATCATTCCCCATGCTCTCCAAATGAACAGCTGAAAAATGTAGGCTGTGCCACCAGTGAATCAGAACAGAAAAACAGAGAAGTGCTTGCAACCTAACCAGCAGAGAGATAGCAAACGAACCCCGAGAGGCAGATGTTGCTATCTCCCAGTCAAACCAGACTTTCCCTATTTCTGTAGTCTGCTTCCGCTTCCCAGCAATTTAAATCTCGTTTTGCTTTGCTTGGGTAATCACTTAGAAACACCACCTAACTTGCAGTGGCTGAAACATGGCAATTAGCTGAGAAAAATGACAAAGATCTATCCTAAAACTTCTTAGTACATTCACATGGATATGGTTTGGGAAGTACCAAAAAAAAAAATTTAAATTTCCACTGCTTATCATCTCACAATCAGATGCAACTTCCAGATTTTAACTACCACCTCTAACTTCAGTTATAGTTAAGCAGTTGCTGACATTTTCAGTACCCAAACCATGAGACTACAGTATGGATCTATTTTTTCATATGGTGTATTACATGAGTTTAATCTCAAGTTTTCTCATGTACATTTTATGTTGCTTGACTCGTGTGTCACTTCAGATTAAATAAACTCTGTAGAAGTTTGGAACAATGTGGATGCATGGTATGATACCGAATCTCAAGATCATGTTAAGTCAGTCATGCGTAAACATGAAGTTAGTGTATAGACTTAGCAGTTTCGCAAGGTATTTATGAGCTGAACCACATTTAGGAACAAAAGCGAACATAGGAACCTGTCTCAAAAAATCTCAGTAATTTTTGAATGCATGCACTAATTTATCATGTAGTGGCTGTCTTTTTGCAAGAGTCAGTTTATTTTGCTTTCAAAGATCTATAGTAAGTCAGTGAAGAGTAGCCATTGTCATATAAATTCATGTAGTATCCATAATGTGCACTAACTTCCTCTATCCTACTACTGATTTCCCAATGAAATGCCAATTGACTCCAATACCATTTATGTGCCTGTCCAAAATGTTGACACTATAACACTTGTCACTTTTTATAAGTTTGCAGATAGAAGGTTGGAGTTAAAGATGCTAAATAGAAAACGGCAATTTCTTTTCAGAATTTGGAGAATCATTTGAACTGGCAGAACAGTCAATACAGAAAATATTTATGACTTAATCATACTTTATAACACAATATAAATAAGTTTCACCAATCTACCTAGGAAATTTTATAAGAACAAATGTGTTTTTTTTTTTCAATCTGTAGCGCTCGCTATTAAAGCAGCATAGAAGCTACGTGGTTTAAATATCAAAATAAAATTATAGAAAAATCATTTTTTTAGATGTGAAATTGTCCTGAAAAATAAAAGACCACCAATAATCTAAAACAACAAATGTATGTGTTTCAATATATAAATCTCTCTACAGCACATTGAAGACATAAAGAAGTAACAATTACTGACACTAAGAGAAATATAATAGACCTATTACAGTGTTATAGCATTGTCCAGATAAAGCTCTGAAATCCAAGACACACAAATACTTGTTTTTAGCAAAGTGTATATTTTGATTTTACATAGACAAAAGGAACATCAGCCGCATTGTGCTGGTCATAGCAGATAGCAGTTTAGACACCATATCCCCAACAACCAACCAACAAGAAAGACACCAAAAACAAGGTCAGAAATAATTCAGATGAAAGTCTGCTATAATTTAACCAGAGTATAATTACCTAAATCCAGATAGATTATTGCTTAGCCTTCCCAAGAAACCACTGTCTAAATTAAACATAGTCTTCAGACACTGTTAGAAAGTACTTGATTCCGATAATCATGCAGAAGAAAATTTCAGAATATAGATTTCCAGATTATGAGACTTAATTTTGAATGTATTTTCTTTGCCAAAACACATTCAGATTGTAGGCCATCTCTGAATCAATTACCTCTGGAATAGGACAAGTATATCTTCGAGAATCACACTTTAGGTTACTAAATCTTTCTTCTCCTTTATGTACTCCAGAACAAACTATCTTAAAATGTTACAATATCTATCAATATCCTTGAAATCATTTCCCTTTTTTAATTGTCATTCCTGCTAGACTATCAGTAGAAGTGGCAGGGACAACTAACAATCACAGTGGTGGAAGTGAAAAAACAGACACTACCTCAGAATATTTCCTATTTTTTTTCCAACTGAATTATTGTCATGCATATTGTCATTGTCATGTATGCTATTTATTTTTATGCTAATGTTATAAGCTACTCTTAAAGGCAAATTTGACTTTCCCAAATTAATAATGAAAATACTGTTTGTATGAGAATTTCATATGTAGTGAATAGTTTTGTTTGGGTTCTTAGCATGTAGTTTTGAATGTACAGTCAAATACTGCATGTATTAAACATTTTCTCCTCAAACACACACAGACACACACAGAATGAAAATTATACATATATTCTTGAGATAAAATTAAGTGCCCACATTCCCAATGTAATCAATGGAAACGAAAACAAGCACTTGGAAAGACCTTTGGAGTGAAACCACTTAAAATAGTATCGCATTTTAAGCATCTGTCAAGAGGGAAAGCTCAATTGAGGTGAGAGCTGTATCAACAAACCTGAACACCGAAAGAACAGCCATCTGTAAAAGGTCTAGATCTAAATCTAAGGTCTTAAGATATCACCACAGAATTGCTGTATGGTCATCTCCAGAGGCTAGTTCATCTAATGTGTTTAAAACATTCATTTTACATTGAGATAAATTACCATCCTAGTATTCTCTGTTGGCTATGAAAGGTTTTAATGTGACATCCTTGAGATTAAATTAGTCTGACCCAAGGTGCCAAGTATTCAAGAGCAAGGCTGAAGTTAGTCAGAGCACATCGCCTTTTTAGGGAGAAGTATTGTAGCTACCAAAAATGACTTGTGACATACATAATCCACAGAAAAGAGATGAGGGTTCACAGATGTTAGTGTTCATGAATAAGCAAGACACCAAGCAAAAAAAATCAAGACTTTATAGAAACAATCTGAATGGTTTATTCAAATTTCAGTTTTGTGTTTAGAGTAAAACACAGATAACTGAACAATTTGATAACCCTTTTTAAGTATAGTTGCATAGATATACAATGAAACAATCAATCAAACAAGCAAATCGAATTATGTCCTCCTTTTAATATAATGTTTTCTCCGGATTTTTCCTTTGTCTATTTATATACAAGTAATCCAACTGGAATACAAAGACAGAGAATACAGGTTCCTCTGTTTAACATCATAACACAAATAGTAAAGATATTCCTATGTGTATTAAATCACTTTTTTTTTTTTAATTGCGTGAGATCACTTTATTTCCTTGATCTTTTCTTATCCATTCTTCTGTCTTTCAAATGGAGATGAAGACTTCCTTTCTAGATAGTTCTGAGATATACACATCGAGGATCACCATAAATACTTTTTTAAGGTTACATTTTATTTTTAATATTCCTGTCATCACTTTGTTACTCAAAAAATCCTGTGGAGTTAAGGGGTGACATTTCCTCCAATATTTAATTCATTTAAGCAATTACAGACTTCATTCAAGTATATTTGAATTCTTTCAGAGAAAGCAAATGGATCAGGCCAGATATTTCTGACTATGCAAAGATAATATGAGCAAGTAGGACTTGACTCAGAAGTTTGTAAATCACTAGGATAATTGTTTTCGAGAGAAGTGGCTCATGGAAGATTAAGCCAAGGCATTCCTCACTAAAGGGAATCAAACAGGGTAAAGCCAAGCTGGACCTAAGCTAGCTGATTGAAACAGTATTGCTACATGATACTACATCTCTCCACCTCTTTCCTGTCAAGACAGGGGAGACTGCCCTATAATACTCCAGATGTAGGTGCTGTGACATTGACCATTGATCAGGGATGATCTTTGTGGCCTACAAACACAGTATAATATGGTATTAGTAAAATCCCTGTGCCTACCTGATGCAGAAAAGAAATTCCTCCCAATATCCTTCCTTTGGCAGCAATCATCTTCCCATGGCAGCCGCTGCACATAGCCACTTCAATGGCACCCCCTGGCTTTCTGCTTCTCCTGACTCCAACACTAACCGCAACAGTAACCCTTGACTTTTTTTCCTACCTCCAGGCAGGGACATAGAATATAACATGGGATGCTGATGAGAAACTCCTCCCAGCCTCTATCGGCAGCACTCACCTTTCCTTGGCAGATCCTGAAGACACCCACTCCAATGGCTTCCTTCCCTTTTCACCTTATTTCAAACCTAATCCAAACCCTAACTGTAGGTATTTTTTTCAGACCAAGGCTGGTGTAGAAGACATCATATGAGATGCAAAAAAGAAACTTCCTTCGGCAAAACTGTCTTGGCAGCACACATATTCTCTTGACAGTCCCTCCTCACACCACCCTAATGGCATCTCCATTTCATGTTCTCTCAACCCCAACGTCATATAATTCCTTGACTTTTTTTTAAGACCAGATATGGTATGGAAAGCAGCACACATTGCAGACAAGCATCTCCTCTCAGCAAAACTCCCTTGGCAGTGCTCATTTTCCCTTGGTAGACCCTGAACACACCCACTCCAACGATATCCTTCCCCTTTCTCCTCTCAAGCATTACCTAAACTTAACCCTGGATATTTTTTAGCCAAGGCTGTGACAGAGACTGCCAAATTAGGTGCCAAAGAGAAACTTCTACTAACACAGCTCTCCTGACTTTGTGACCCCTGTACACACATCCTCCACTGGAATCCTGCCCCCTTCTGCATCTATGAATCCTAACCCTAACCCTAAATAGAAAACTAACCTTAAGTCTTGCTGCCTCTATACTAGATTGTACTCATTTTTGTTTTTGTTTTTGTTTTTGTTTTTGTTTTTTTACTGGGAAACTCTGTCTAAATTTGGAGATTAGATAGGGCTTTGGTCTTGTATTTTGTTTTGTTTTCTGGTGGAGTAAACACAACATGGTGTGTGGTAAAGAAGAATAATGTTTCCTACAGCTGGATCCCCTCCAGCAGCCACACACACAGACCTTCTGTTGGCCTTGATGTGACTGGAAAGAGGAAACTCTAAGCTCACACACTGGCAGATCCATTGGGATGTATATGTTCTGTGATCAATGTTAGTACACAAAGAAAAACAGTAAAACAGGTCCTTCCTGCCTGAAGGGGCACAAAGTAAGCACTGTTTAGGTACTTACCTATAGATGCTAAGAAAAAGTTCAGAGCAAGTCAAAAATTCTGCCGTGTACACATCTGCCATTGAGGTAATTATTATATCAGTTTGGGAATGCTTTGTCACCAGGGAGCATTGACTAAATATTCTCTTCAGAAAAAGAAAAAAGTGGAAAAACTAGAAAAATATAGAGACAAAATAGCAGAATGAGATTAAAGAGAGGGCAGGGAGAGAGAGTGATCAACCAAAGTCAAGCAGCTAGGCACAGCAGAGATAGCATTAGCTTACAAACAAGACATTGCAGAATGATGTTGCTCATACGCATATGCGAGCTGTGAAGAAATTACATATGGGGGAAGAGTAGAGCAAATGAAAGCTTTCTTGAAAAATATAGAAGAATGATGTGCAGCCAGCACAAATATTTATTTGTAATACTGATGTATTATGCTCTTTCACAAGGAAACTCCTTTTGCATAGGAGCAGTGTGTTGATGTTTCCCTGATTATCCATGCAAAACATTAACTCAACAAGAGCACATTATTTTTTTTTCTCTTTCTAAACATGTTAACTCTATTTAAAATGGAATGTGCTTCACTTTTCTGCTTAGAAGCGTAAGGATGTTTCCCAAGAGTTACAGAACATGACACTTTATATGTTATTTTGTTATGATGGAAGTGCAGCTCACAAAAACATTAAAATGCTAACACTAATGGCTAAAAACTTGTGAAGAAACCGGTATGGCGTAGAAATAAAATCAGTAGGTCATCTTCATCTGAGTAGGAAAAAAAAAAAAAAGAAAACACAGTTCCAGAATTCAGTCTCTAAATCTAATGTGCATAAGACGTGCATAAAGTCATGTTTAGAAATAAACTCTACCAGCAGTACAAATTTGGAAATCATAGAATCATCGAGTCACTATAGCTGGAAAAGACCTTCAAGATCTTCGAGTCCAACCGTAAACCCTTCGACACCGTGCATGTTAAATCGGGATTTCTACAAATTTGATTGGAATTCTACTAAAGTGAGTGGAGTTATACTTTGGCATATTTGATCTTGTGAGTATGTGTAGATATTTTCCAGAATATTAAGTTATACCATGTTATAATAACCCTACAATTTTTACTGTAGCAAAATCAGATGAAATATTCTCCCTTGTGCTTTCTTCTCAGTCATATAAAAAGGCTCATCATCTATATAAAATGCTTATCATCTTAGTACTATCTGTGTATTTTCCCAATCCCCAAAGATGCTTAGCCCTATTTTTCCAATCAGTTAGAGAGTTAATTAGACTTTTAGTCTCAATGAGTTTATGTTCACTCAACTCCTAGACTTTTTCCTTTGCAAAATACTTAAGAACATTGATTTTTTTTTCTTTTTTTAGCGATGCTGTTATGAATTGTCACCTGCTTACTAACCATGAGACTAACTTCTATTTCATCTTTCTCTGGGTGTATTGATTATTATATTGATCTTTCTATTCACTGTGTACTTGCTCCTTTAGGCTTTTAACAAAACATGCCTTTTATTTTATGTTTCTATAGGTTTGTTTCAGACAAAAGCATTAAAGGATGGCAGTGTGCTTTTTGTAAAGTCAACTATTTAAAATTTAATCTGTGATAAGCAATTGACCTCTAGTAAAGATTGTTTTCTCTTTCTAGTGTTAAAGACAAAAGAGCTTAAATTTGAAGGAGAAAAGTATATCATTGTTAATGAAGGAGAAAGGAAGAAATAGAATAATGAGAGAAAATTTTACATGAAATGTAAGTGTTAAATGTCAAACAACAGCACATATGACTAAGTTTTGTGCCTTATAAAGTATATATATTTATATATAGTACACAATAATATGTAAAAACATAAAAATAAGAAATCTCTCTTACCTTTTAAAATAGATCTTTATAATTCTTTGTATATTTATATATGTATTTAATTTTTTATATATCTTTATATAAATAGCATACTACAAGATAAAATACATGGGAAGAAAAAGCATTGTCACTGCAAACGGAGTTAGATTTAAAATCCCATGTGTCACATGATCAGGCTGGAGTGTCCAGGCCTGAGGACTGAACCAGGTACTTTAAATGTTTCCTGTTTCTTCTCAGATTGGTTTGAACACCAATCTGGTAGGCAAACTACCTCCTCTAAAAGTGTGTCCTTTTTGTTTTGAGGTATATACAAAATATTTTTAACGAATTCTACAGCTGCTTTAGTGAATTTTATTTAGCCTTCTATGCCATTCCCCCACTTAAAGGTATCAAACCAATAACACTTTCTTAATAAATAGTTTTATAATGTTTCAGGTTTATATGCAAGGCCAACTACTCTTTTAAATAAAAAGTATCAAACACAACTGCCTTGCAGATTATTCATAGCCTAAATCATTTTTATATAGAGGCTTAAATTCCCTATTGAACCATTTCAGAAACAAGTCAGAATGAAAACAAATGATATGACAAGAGAAAGAAAAGATTTCTAATAACTGTACTTTGAAAATTTTGCATCTTGAGTTGTACACTTAATATCTAAATATGAGAGCAAACATAATGACAATCTATTGTATATGGCTTATATAAAGATTTCAGAAAATTCAGTCATTATTATTTAAACCAAAATTTTAGTTTCATCTAAAGAAACTGCTAATATATAGAAGGCTAAAGTCTTTTACACACCTTTATTTTTGCATGTTCAATTCTTCTTGCATTATCATAAGAGAGCAATTAATTCCAGAGGATCAGACATTCATTTGAAAGCAAAATGCGATAATTTTTGATTTTAATAATATGTAATAATTGCTAGTGGATAGTTCCAAGTATTCAGTTATAAACATATCTCTTTCTGTAAAGCAATTTGCATGCAATTGTGGTACATATTGTAGTGCGCCAAGTGAAAGACAAATAATTTTGCATAATCATCCTGTTCAGTATCAGCATTGATATTGATTTGAACAATGTTAAGAAAGCATACATTTTTAATAGTTTTCTGTGAAAAAAATGTATGAACTAGTCTTATTAATAACACAGAAAAGACTGCTTTTACCTTGGGAAAAAGAAAAAAAAATCTATATCCCAAATGGTTCGTAGAAAACTTCCTACTCATATCCTAAAAACCTATTGTTAACAGGGGCATTATAGAGGCCAGTATTATTCATATATCATATTCAAATATCGGTGGATTTTTCTAGACACGAAAACTTGTTAAAAGGGAGCATGACATTCATATGGACACGAGAATTTATTGTTAGTTCAATTCATGTTTGAATAGATTAGTAGTCCAAAGTGTCTAACTAATATAGAAAAGTCTAATTAAAACCAAAGTATCAAATACCATCAGAGCTTTATTGAAATCTTATTTTTGACTGGCTATCCACATAGGACCAGTTCCTATCTCACTTACTGCAGACTCGAATTTCCACTAACTTTAATTCTGACCCATTAAATATTAAGAATTTTGTTGTCGTCACCGTTGTTTTTCCCTTCTAGTATAATGATAACACTGCCTAAAGCCTTTTTAGAGAGCAGATGCTCCAAATCTAGTTTGCTTAATCAATGCAAGAATTTGCTTAATCAATACAAGAATTAGTCTCTATCTCCAGTGACTGACTGCTGCAACTAATTGAATACTGTGCAGAAGTTAGACGTTCTTTCCTCAGAAGTGAAGAGGAAAAAATAACAAATGAATGTCTATTTTGACACTTGTGACTCTTCAGGAACCTGCCAAGCCCTGCCAAACTACCTCCTTAAGAATTCTGCTTCCAATTGCTTTAGCTGGTAGCGCATTCAGGTTGCTGCCATGCTAAGCTATCCTACCTACACTAGATTCTGTGTTCATCCAATGAAGAGAGGTAAACACCTATTTCAGATACTCTCACTTATCTTCCAAAATCATCTATCTCTTATCAAGGATTCTAAAAGTAGAATACTGACTGACTTGGGGCCTAATTCTGGGGCCTAAATTTTGATGCCTAAAGTTTACTTTGTCTTCTGTTCCTTCCAATTTCATCTATTCCTGTTGCATAGTCTTTGTCTCACATACATTCCATTCGTAAAAATTTCAGGATAACTAATGGTTTATATATAGTTATAACATTAAGATACCAATTAAATAGCAGAGGTCTTTGATGTTTTAAGAAAGAAACCTCCTTTTCTCCCTTGTAAAAACAAATTAAGTCCAGGCAAGATAATACATACTGTATTACATATACAATGTGTCTCTAAACAAAAAAAGTCCTACATAAATATATTTATTTATTTATTTATTTATTTATAAATATATAAATATATTTTCTAAAAAGGGAAAAGTACTTTTTTGGGTTTCCAGGAGGCTTAAAGTGAAGTACAGGGGGACTGTATTTATTCTTAGGCATAAAGTGACACAAACTTAACACCAATACAAATATATATATACATAAATATAAATTCATGAATAAGATTGATTTTAGTTCCTTTTTTTATCATGAAGTTATCTATTAAATATAAGCAAAGTTTTTCTCGGCCTTCTCAGTAAACTCATTCGGTATTCCATAAATACAGTAAATTACCTCAGGTCATGAATTGTGATACTGTACCTAGGTTCTCTGATAGCATTCAGCCTTAAACTTCAAGCTACTTTAAACTTCGTGTATTTTTTACAGGATATGTGAAATATTACTTCACAACTCACACCACATCATGTATTTTACTTAATTAAAGGTGTTATTGAGCTTGTTTTTCATATTTTGTTAATAACAGATAAGTTAAAGATGGATAAAGATGTCATTATAAAAAGTAGTAGAGAAAAACAGTTCATGACTTCAGATGACTAGTGACTGCTTTTCTAGAAAAGTAGAAATACAATGCTTAGATAAATAAATAGAAAGAAACCTGGAGCTTTTCTCAGTATTAGAATGTACAAGTGAGAAGTTTGAGCAAAGAGCTTTTTGGGTATTCTATTTCTACTTTTTTTTAAAAAAAATTGTTTTAGTAACAACAGTAAATGATGAGTTAATGGTATGAAGCAAGTTCCATCAGAACCACAGTACTCTTTGTTAATACGATAACGCAGTCTTGAAGTCTGGCACTGATGTAATTCCATAGGGGAGGACAGTAAGGATCTATTAGGACAGATGAAAGTAGAGACATATGTTCCAGCAGCTTTAGATGAATCTCCTCAGTATGAAAATACATGCATGTCTTTCTCTGAAAATGATGATGTTTAGATTTGATTTTATTTTCTGCTTCCCGCTTGGATGCAGTCCTGTGCCACGTGCTTTAGGTGTCCCTGCGTATGCAGGGGGGTTGGACTAGATGATCTCTAGAGGTCCCTTCCAACCCTAAGCATTCTATGATTCTATGATTCTATGATTCCTGTTCCTATAACTGTATCTAAGGGATAATCACTTAGATATGGCATGTTTACTATTACATATTGATATAAGCAATTTAAATGTATGTTTTAGGTTTGTTCAATTAGGCTTCTGTTAGAGATTTTGGTTAGATAATATTAGCTTTTTACTTTCTGTGATTTCACATGATCCCAGCTTAGGGTTGTTCATTTGTTTATTGTAGTTTCAACTCTGTTTCAAGAAGAAAAACCAATTTAGCTGAAACCAGTGGAAATCACTGGAACAATACCGGTGGTATTATTTTATTATTATTATTAGCATCACTTTTATAGAACTTTCATGGAAGGACAGGCAACATGGGAATGTCACTCACTAATCAAATATCTGGCAGTAGAAATCAAATCTTGTACTATAAAATCACAATTTATACAATGTCTACTCACTTTCATTCTTCTTTTTTTTTTAAAGATCATCTTCTTATCAACTAATTCACCCTACAATTCACTACACCCTTCAAATATAATGTATTGAATAATAAAAATGAAATAGATTATATAGCAAATATTTTCACATTCAGTGTGTTTCTAAGGCTTTCACACATTAATGATTTATATATTAGTGCTACTGTAAGGATGTTACTAAGGAGGGTAAGAAACTGATTTGTGTGTAGTGATGCATAGTTATAAGAATGAGTGTGATAAGGAATGGTTTTCTGTGTGTATCAATTATTAAAGCTATTTTTAAAGTTACCCAAAATTTTAAGAATGTTGTATGAGCTCTCTATGCAGGAATAGATTTTCTGATCATAGGAAAAATGTCAAGCTGCACTGGTAACTCTGTATTCTCAAAAATACCTCCTACATTTTCAAAAACAAATTATAAATTCACTCATTTGAGTAAAAGTGAAAATATTTAATTTTCCATTATCTTTTTGAAATTTAAGAAACAGCACAAGAAAATGCTAATTAGATGTTTTTCCCTTTTTTTCTACCTGAGCAAATGCTGAAAAAAAAATATTTCAGTGCTTTATGGGTCTAATGATTTAAGTGTATTTAAGCATTATTATTTTTCTGAAGTCATTACAGATTCATAAAAAGAATCTTCTCACCTCTAGAGATTTCCATTGGACATTATTAAAGAAAGCATATATTCCTGTATTTAGGGGGAAAAAAAAATGTTTTTAGTGCTTTCACTTTGTACTTAAGCAGGTTTTTTATATTTTGCCTGACTTAAAATGCTTACTGAAATGTGTTTGTCATATTAATCACACTAATTTTCCGCTGCAGTTAAGAGTATTACTGACAGAAATCAGTATCTCTTTTACCTATTGGTATTAAAAATACTACATTAAATGAAGAATATATAAATCTTGCATAGATTTTTCCTCTTTGCTCTTCCCAGTTAAAATATAAATCATTTATCTGTACGTTTTTGCATATATTTCCACAGTTGGTTTTGTGCTAAAGGTTGTCCTAGCATCTTCCCTCATTCTTTATTAGTTCAAATTTACACAGTAGTCTCATATTTCAAATATATTGGGAGGAAAAGTTTTGTTTTATTTTATTTATTTATTTCTTTATTTATTAAATAGACCCAAGTGCTTTCCATCAGGGAAAAGACGTGCCTCCCTGAGATGGAAAAAGTCAATTTAATGCATATCAATGCAGCTTCTAATTGCATTCAGGCCTTACTTGATTCACCCTAACATCATGAACTTGTTTTCAACTCTTTCCGAGATTAAATTTGGTCTCTCTAGAAGGCAATTCAGTTTTAGAAAAAGTGAATCATCATTTGCTGACCCTTCATTGATTGTATTTACACTGGTGATTTGGAGGAGGACTTTTTTTTGGAAGGTGAATTCAAGCTTATGAAATGCAACCATGATAAAATATCAAAATAATTTTTTTTCTCTACTATATGTTTAAATAACCTTATACCATTCAAATCTAAGTTGATGCAGAGAATCTGAGATGTGTTGAGAATGTTATCAACGAAGAATTTGCTACAAAGACAAGAAGAAAATTCAGAGTCAGGAATGATAATGTGTATTGAAGTATATTTAAGAATGAGAATAAAATGATATACAGACAAAAAAAAAACCAGCTAGCTTGAATAATATGGAAAGACAAACGGACGAATAGGCATGGAGGTAAAGTGAAAATCACTGTGAGTTATAAATGCAGGTTGTATCAAACCCAAACATTTTTCTTTGACATTTTTTTTTTACTTTCAATGAAGTATACTACTGTGATTTAATGTAAGTGGAATTCACTTTACATATATACATAAAGTGGAATACATGCCAGTGAAGACCATTAAAAGAGTATGTAACTAGTTTGGAAGTAACCACTGGTGTTAGTCAGAGATCAATCTTGAGAGTGAGACCAGTCTTGTTTAATATTTTTTTAAAGACCTTGACACAATCCTACATTGCTCTTTTCAGTAGTCTTGTTGCAAATGCATTCCACAGCTATCAATGAAGTTTAGTGGAGGTACACATTTGTTAAAATTCATTCATATAGCAGGCCAGAAAATCTGTTGAAGATCTGATGGTGAATCATCAGATGATGATTAAGTCTGATGATGAGATATGATGATAAATGGGACAAAATAACAATAACTAGCAATACGATAAAGATATGGAAAAGCTCTTGTGAGCATTGGTTCTGGAGAAAGATAATACCATGGTATGACACCTGGAAACATCCAGAAGAATTCTAGGTACAGAACGTAAGAAAGTATTTGGAATATCCGGAGAATGGAATGACTGACTTATCTAATGGGAAGATACAGATAAGAAAAATTATGACTATTAACTATATATGGAAAAAAGTTCAACCTGAGAGCTATAATTAAATTCTGTTATATGTATATATAGGGTGGACGGAGAGGGCCCTAAGGTTGTAACTATTTTAAAGATGGAGTTGAATACAATTGCTTGGAGGAGTCCTTGGCTAGACTGGATGACCCAAGAGCTATCTTTGTTCCTCTGTTTCTGTTTAAAAATAATTTACTTTTAAACCTGTGAGAGATCTATAAATTTTACTGATGTACCATAGAAATTGCAAGACATTTTGATGAAACTGATGTTTGGTTGCTTGTTAGATATTGATATGGTAAAGCATTTCAGCAACCGATTGTACTGCATTTACCATTTTATCTTTATCATTCATTTCCAAGTACATTGATAAAATATTTTATGCATATTTAGCAAATTAACAGTAAATAATTGAATGTGACAAGATGCATCCTTTGAAAAGAATATTCTGATTTCAGATATGTTAACATCCATCCATTGCAGTTAAAACAAAGGATAATGGTGAAAATAAGAGTATTTTTAGCTCCAATAATGCTAACATTGCAGCAAAGTGAAAAACAAGATGTAAATAGATCTATAAGACATTATTCCTGCCCCATCAAAAATGTGTATATATGCAATATGCACTTGTGAAATTACTGTATACTGTTTTTACACAATATATCTTTAATACTGTGACTAAATAAAACCTTACAACATTGGTTCACTCATTAACATATTCTATCAGCTTCTTTCCTTTATTTTCTTAAAATCTTAATACTGTTTGTTGTTTTATTATTTTTTCTGTATGTCATATTTAGTCTAACATTTTCTTTTACCCTTTGATTCTCTCTTAAATGTACTTCTAAGGAACTGGACTCCTGCAAATACCATAATTCTCTAAAACTTAACTACATAGGCAGCCAGCATAACAAAATTTATTAAATGTATCAGGACCATCTGGCAACTCCCTGAGCAACACCATTTCATATTTATTAAATAATATCATACCCTCTGATTTCATTTTTCACACTATCAGTCCAATACACTATCCTACATGTTCCTTTGTTCAGGAAAATCAGAAAATTAAATGAAAAGTTTTTATGCCAACAAATCTATGAAAGGACATTATTTATGTTTATAACTATTGGAAATGGTAATATCTAAGGATTTCTTGTTCTTCAGGTTGGTGTATGAGCCACTATTTTAAATAGAGGGGTTTGGAGACATTTGTTTGCTTGTTTGTTTAAGCCAAAGGTGTGGCCTGAATGAATGTCCATGGAATGAACGTTCTACTCAGCACAGTCCGCAGGACTTATTCTTACTATGTATTGCATACTAAATATGCATAGTGAAAATTTTGCCTGACAAAGGCCAAGGGACACAAAAAATAAAATAAATCAGAAATTGGCTGTGCACCAGGAGTTTTCACCGAGATTTCTCTTCAGAGATTTATAATAAATGGAGTACAAATTCACATGGCTGGAGATTCATCTTAATAATCAAACAAATGGAGATGTCCATGTTATCTGCATATCGGCTTCTAAGTATCATATAAGTTTCTAATCTCCTACATTAGCAAAGAGAGTATAATTGTTTGATTCAGCTAGCCCATACAATTTCAACTAATTCCTCTGGGAAGCCCTAAATCTTATGGCTATGTATATTACATTATCATTACGTATATGAAAGCAACATGTGGCATGCTATAGCCTGTCATACTTCGGAGCAGCCAAGAGGGCCTCGACTTTTGAAGGTGATTAGATGTCTTCGCACAGGAAGTGAATTTTGTGGCGGGGCAAAATAATTAAGGGGCTCCAGAGAGCTAGTCAGCTCTCCCTAAAATAAGAATTTGGTCAGCTGAAGCGGTTGTCTTAGAATTTTAATAATTAGTGTACACAAAAAGTGTAAAGAGGTTTTGCAAGTTTCCCAATTTATTTATTAAAGCAAGAGTAGAGATCTCTTGAAAAATTCTCAAATATGAGAATTGACTATAGGCCTATTCAATGTGACTAATGGTCAGAAATAAGCACTTAGAAAGACCAAATAATCTAATCACAGGTTTTACTTTGAATGTAAATAATCTTTATCTAGAACTTTCTCTTTGATTTCTATATCACAGTGGCTAGACAATTACTTCATATATACTTAACTACACTCTTTTTTGCGTAAAGTTAAGTAATGTGGGTTCATTTACTGTTAGAATAGCAATATCAGTAGCACATTCCTGGTTAATGCATGTCGTGCATTTTGTTGCTGACCTGCTAGAAAATCTGTCATATAACCCCTTGTGCTAATAAAGTTGCATACATACTGAAAGGATCACAAAAATATTTCAAGGGCAGATCTGCTGATCTACACTGATGTAATATTGTACCAAGAGAATTAATAATATTACTGAGTATAAATCAAGAAAATAATTAAATAAATAATTTTAAACAACAAAATATATGAAAAGGTACTGTAACAGCTATATAATCTGTTAATTCTAATATTTCACTTACATCTATATTTATAGAACAGAGTATGCAGATATAAAAATAGATATAGAAATTAAGACAGTGAAGTAATTGATTGATTTTTTTCTGTTTTGTTAAGCTCATCATGGAGTGGTAAACTTACTAAATGAATGAATTATGCTGTTTTAGGTATCAGCTAGATAGCTGATAGAAATGACTAAAAATATATTAGATGTTTCCTTTGCTTCATTGGTATCGTTACTGTTGAAGGAAGAAGAAAGTGATTTAAACAAGCTGACAAATCACTGCACAGGCTGGATTTTGCTAACTAAAAGCTAAATAAAAAAGAACGGAGGTTCATATCTTTATGAAAGATTTGGGAGTATAAAAGAACCAATTTAGAACAAAACTGATTACATATCTGAATGCGGAGCTCAGTGTAAGCTATGGTCAAGGGATAAAATTTGTATTATACCTAGGATCCTTACTTGTGTAAGGAAGTGTGTAGGAAGGCAGGCAGAGGGGGCAGGAGACCTGTGTGGATGAGCCGAGAGCTTGTGGCAATGCTCAAGCAGAAGGCAATGGTATACAGAATGTGGAAAAAAGGACAGGTCCCCTGGGAGAAATACAGGAACGTTGTCAGGGAATGCAGAGATGCGGCAAGGAAAGCTAAGGCATGGTTGGAATGCAATCTGGCAAGGGACGTTAAATATAACAAGAAAAAATCTTTAAATACATTAACAGCAAAAGGAAAATCAGGGAAAACGTGGGTCCGCTGGCAGACGGGATGGGCACCCTGGTTACAAATAACACAGAAAAAGCAGAGTTGCTGAATGCCTTCTTTGCTTTGGTGTTTACCAAGGGCAGCTCATTAGAGCCCCAGGCCCTAGGGAAGAGGGCCCTGGGTAGAGGAAGATTGGGTCAGAGAGCACCTAAGGAACCTCGATACCCACAAATCCATGGGCCCTGATGGGATGCACCCCAGAGTGCTGCGTGAGCTGGCAGAGGTCATATATAAGCCGCTCTCCATCATCTTTGAAAGATCCTGGAGAACAGGGGAGGTGCCGGAAGACTGGAAGAAGGCCAATGTCACGCCAGTCTTCAAAAAAGGCAACCAAAAAAGGACCCAGGCAACTACAGGCCAGTGAGCCTCACCTCCGTCCCCGGAAAAGTGATGGAATGGCTCATACTGGCCGTTGTCTCCAGGCACATGGAGGACAAGAAGGTGCTCAAGAGTAGTCAGCATGGATTCACCAAGGGGAAATCTTGCTTGACTAACCTGATAGCCTTCTATGATGAAATGACCAGTTGGATAGATGAGGGGAGAGTGGTGGATGTCGTCTATCTCGACATCACCAAGGCTTTTGACACCATCCCTCACAATATCCTCCTGGGCAAGCTCTGGAAGTGTGGGATAGATGAGTGCACAGTGAGGTGGATTAGGAACTGGCTGGATGGCAGGGCCCAGAGAGTGGTGATCAGCCGTGCAGAGTCTAGTTGGAGGCCCGTAGCTAGTGGGGTCCCCCAGGGGTCAGTCCTTGGTCCAGTCCTGTTCAATTTATTCATCAATGACCTGGATGAGGGCACAGAGTGCTCCCTCAGCAAGTTTGCTGATGACACAAAACCGGGAGGAGTAGCCGATACCCCAGAGGGCTGCGCTGCCATCCAGAGGGACCTGGACAGGCTGGACAACTGGGCAGTGAAAAACCTCATGCAATTCAACAAGGCCAAGTGCAAGGTCCTGCACCTGGGGAGGAATAACCCCAGACACCAGTACAGGCTGGGGACCGACCTTCTGGAGAGCAGCTCTGCGGAGAAAGACCTGTGTGTCATGATTGATGACAAGTTGACCATGAGGCAGCAGTGTGCTCTTGTGGCCAAGAAGGCCAATGGGATCCTGGGGTGCATTAAGAAGAGCATCTCCAGCAGATCAAGGGAGGTGATCCTGCCCCTCTACTCAGCCCTAGTGAGGCTGCATCTGGAGTATTGTGGCCAGTTCTGGGCCCCACAGTACAAGAGGGATGTGGAGCTGCTGGAGAGAGTCCAGCGCAGGGCTAGAAGGATGATCAGGGGCCTGGAACATCTGCCCTATGAGGAGAGGCTGAGGGAGCTGGGCCTGTTCAGCCTGGAGAAGAGAAGGCTGAGAGAGGATCTAATCAGTGTCTATAAGTACCTCAAGGGAGGGAGTGCAGAGGATGGTGCTGGCCTCTTTTCAGTGGTGGCCACTGATAGGGCTAGAGGAAATGGCCGGAAACTGAAGCATCAAAAGTTCCACAGGAACTTAAGGAAAAATTTCTTAACAGTGAGGGTGACAGAGCCCTGGAACAGGCTGCCCAGAGAGGTTGTGGAGTCTCCTTCTCTGGAGATCTTCAAAACCCGCTTGGATGCAGTCCTGCGCCACGTGCTCTAGGTGACCCTGCGTGTGCAGGGGGGTTGGACTAGATGATCTCTAGAGGTCCCTTCCAACCCTAAGCATTCTATGATTCTATGACTGTGTAAGGATTCCAGAATTTGGGGGTTGAGAGGGTCATACTATTTCACTCTGAAAAGTTCCGTGAAGATCACCTGCAATATATTGTAAGTCATTCTGTAAATACACAATCTACTTATACAGAAGTCATAATCTTTCAGAACCTCATTTATGTGAATACAAGATTACAACTCTGAACTTCTGATTCAACGTTATTTTAACCTGCTAATTAAAAAAGCTTTATAATAGGGATGAGTTATAATACTCCTATATTTTGTGAAATTATCTGAATTTTAATAAGACCCTCATTTTTAAGATTCATTGAAATCTTCATTCAGGATTAACACACTAGCAATTTACTATAGTTTTTCTGGGCAATATTTTCATTCTGTGAGATGAAGCCATAAGGGATGCATCATATTATTTTATAATTAGATTATTTCTTCTTTGTGTCAATATTGAACCAACCAGAAATAAGAATTCCTTTCTTGCCTTTTAAATAAAAAAGTCAAATAAGAAACAGACATTAATTATAGGCTTTTCAGAAACATTTTGTTTTAAGACAATAGTCTGTTAGAAGAGAGGGACTCTGATCACTTCACTTGATCTCTGATCAAAATATCCTCACAAAGGTGCATTTCTGATACCATTATAACACTCAGTCTTGCATCTGCAAAGTGCAATCATGTATCTATATGTACCAAGCAATTAATTCTGGGGCTGTGAAGCAGAAAGAGGGATACAACTAGAACAGATATTTGCTATAAGTGGATGGTAAATTCACTGGGGATGGAGACAAAGAACCTTGTAAGGGCTTTCAATGAAAAATTCTCACATCCAGGCCAGGCAGGCTACCAATTGCAAGTAAATATAATGAGCAAATAGGTAAAAAAGTGAGTGGACCTACTGCACTATGGCCTTTGTATTTAGCATTAGTTCCAGGTTTGGTGCTGCATTTGTATTTGGACTACGGTTAAATTGAAAACCAGTTTCCAAAGGAAAAGAAAATGTAGAAAATATTTTTTTTTCTGCACATGAAGAAATATGAAAATATGTTCTATATATGCCATTGTTTAAAAAATTGTATTCTGACTGCATAGAATTAATTCAAACGGAGTCTGTTAGACTGAAATGAACGAGAAATGAAACAATAACAAGATAGGGATATCAAAAGTCTTTGATAGAAGGGTGTAAAAGCTATTAATTGGAATATATCTCTGCCTGGTTTCATCTGGAAAACAGGATTAATTTTTCTAAGGAATAAACCTAGTATCAAAGGAAACTGCAAAATCTTTAAACTTCTGGATTAGACAGGAAAGATGAAATACCATAAGAGCAACGTATGTATGTACATGTGAATTCATTGAAGTATGTGTGAGAGAGAGAAAGGAAAAAAACACTGCTACAGCAAAGGAGTTACTTTTCAGACATGAAATATAATTAACTCAGGTGAGAAAAAAAATTAAAAGATTGTAAAGAAAGGTAAGTATCCAGAGGTTATGAGAATGAGTTTAATCGTTAAACTCTGTATATTTTATACTTTTCTTGATGGCATTTCTTTTGAAGTGAAAAAATCATTCTTTTAGTTAATGAAGTCTGACACTGGCACCATGGAAAACAGGAAAAGCTTATACATGTTGAACCCAATTGGGCTCAACAGATAGAGTAGATGACAGAAAAGGAATGAAGAATTCAAGGTGACTTGATTATATGATTTCATGACTAAGAGAGAAGTATCTTCTAATAAAAGATGATATTTGAGAGGAACTTAAAATGACCTGGACTTGAAGTCATTCTGAAAAAATGACCGCCAACAATGGCAGAAGAGCTGCTGAGTGAGCTATATCGAGAAAGGAAGAAAAGCAATAAAAGACGTTTCTTAGCACAGATATGAATGTTCTCCTGGATAATAAGATAGCAGTTGTTTCTTAGGGCCCATCATCACTATCTTTTCTCCAAGCAAAAAGCTTCTTTTTTTTTTTTTGGCATAAACACACATAAATCTATAAATATATCTATGCATTTGAATATATGTACGTGCATACGTGTGTGTGCGTGTACATATTTATGTATTTACATACATATATATACAAAGGTTAAGCTTCTCGTCAAACAACAATAATAAATAATTCTGCTATTAGGAAAAAAAAAAAAAAAAGTCTTGGAAGAGATTCTTCTTGGGCCTTCTTTTCCTTTTGACATTCATCCTGGTGATGTATTACACCCATGCATCACCAGAGCAAGAGCGGTCACTACTATGTATGGATGACATACATCTTTATAACACTTTCATTCTGCTGCTACACTATTATAATACATTTTAAGTGTTTTAACTGGAAAACAAACGTTACATATTACTAAATGATCAGCAGAGAAATAAAGATTTTGCAGTATATTTTCTCTTAAACAGGTATGTATTGACTGTGTAGACAAGACTCACCATTTAGATGGTCCATATTTTCTGAGAGTTTAATTTGAAACAAGAAGAAAAAAAAATGAAAGTCTTTCTCTACAAAGTACAAATCTCGAGAAGGAAATATACATATACTAAAATCCTTACAAAAAGGAAAAGAAAAAAAAAAGTGTTACTTTTCTGTTGTTTCAATAGGAAAAAAAATGTATAGACTCTGGTGAATGACCCCTCAGTGTTTTATGACATGCTCATCCATGAAGTGGGAAAAAGTTTTGTCACAGGAAAAGAATTTTACTAAGAGAATATGTCAGCAGAGATTATCATAGGAAAACTCATTTCTCCATCTCATTTCAGTAGAAATTTGAGTGAGAGAAAGTGAGATGCTGAATAAGTTTTTTTTTTTTTTGGTTTTCTTTTTAAGCAAATTCTACACACTATTTGTATGTTCTTGTTTTCTGGGTGTCCAATTTAACACAAATTCTGAACATGTAGTTGAACAGGTATCTGTGTGAAAGAGTCAAAATGAAAGTATGCAGTACTTAGAGAGCAAGTTAAGGTCTTCTGGATCTGCCCCTAAAAGTGAATGACATTGAAAGTGGCACATCATTTTTCTGTTCAAAACATGGTCTTTAAATAGCATAACTTACAAAGATTTGATTAATATGAGTTAGCAGTGCATTAATTAGGAGTTATCTCCATGTGCAATTTAAATCCTGGAGAGCCTGAACTGTTGACTGCAGGTATCTGCCAAGCTCTGCTCCCTACCTGGGAATCTTGAGAAGATTTATGTGTTTATTTTAGGTCTCTTTTTAAGGTTGGAAGATAGCCAGCCTGCGTAGATGGTCAACCATCAACATATTTGGCCTTTTTCTTTTTTAGGTGTCTCAGTTTCCAGAAGCAATAAAATGTCTGGTATTAAAATATAAGAATAAAAGAACAACAAAAAAACATTTTCTCAGAACTTACTTTCCTTTGTGTGCAAATAAGTAAATGAATTAAAAATCCCCCACAAATTTCTTTTAAGCACATAATTAAATACTGTAAAATTATAGATAAGCAAAAAAAAGGGCTGAATTATTGTTATGTATCCAGCACAGATAAATTTCTTTTACTCACTTTTTGTTTATTTTTGGAGGAGAAAATTGTGATTCTGGAAGCCATATTTAGAGCAGCGGACCACAATGCCTCCTAACGACTATTCTATTCATATTTGAAACAAATATTATTATCTGTTACTCTCCTTAGAGTTCTGATCTTCTCTTTATCCTTTTGCTCTTTGATTTGTCTTTCCAAAGTGACCTATCTTTTTCTGTCCTCTCCATGCTTTACTTAAGAAAGTATATTTTTCCACTTTCTGGTTATTAAGGGACTTTAGTTTCCCCTTGAAGCAGGCAGTTAGGGGAATCTGGTACATTGCCACGAAAACCATCTTGATGATATTCTTTGCAATTCACTGACACCTGTCTGAGATGCTTCTTATCTGTTAAGACAGCTTAACTGGTCACAAGCTTTGAATATGTATGATGCCAAAATGTACACATATATAAATTGCTCTTGCAAAAAGTCCATCTGTAAGGCATTAACATTTTAAAGTCTCTGATATTTATATGAACATAGTATCTTATTAGTAAGATAGTCAACTTTAATTTATCAGTCAGAAAACATCACCTAAGATAATTTTCAGGGCAATTACTTCCTTGTAATGAATTGAAAGTTATTCTTAGACTAAACTTCTCTGTGATATAGATATAATTCTTAATGAAGAGTCCAGAACTTTATTTTTGAGGCCCATACCAAACATTAAGTTGGTAACTACCTTTAGGGGTGCATAATCTGTGTGAAACAGATTTCAGACAAAATACCTGTCATCATAGCATAGATGAAGAAATTAACTATTGAAATTTAACAAGATTTCCATAAACATTTCACTGAAAATTATTTTTAATTAAGGTTTCAGAGGCTGCGAGAGGATCTTAGTTAATATTGACTGGCATCTTAAGTATTGTGAGCAGTATAATAAAAAGTTAGAAGTGTTAGTTTGAAAAGAGAAGAGGAAGAAGGAAAAGGTATAAAAGATCAGTATTAAGTTCAGTATTAAATGACACTTGTAAGATGAAATAAGAATTAAAGATTTTGCAGATGATATTGAACCACGATATTTGTTATGGGATTGGTCAATTACAATGTTTTAGGCTCAGAAGATTATGTTTGAAAACTTGTGCAGATATGAGTGGAGAATGATTGTGTATATGCATAACAGTGACAATAAGCTGTTTTAACCATCAAGATGTGAGAGTCTGTCAGAAATATCATTGCATGTCTTCTCAGCAAAGAACATATAGAAAGGACAATATATAGTTTTACTGTGAGGACCTAAGATGTATTCAGGAAGACAATGTTGCTCTAAATTTAACATATATATGTTTTATATATTTTACATATATATCATATATACCATGTATCATCATATATAACATATGAGTCATCAATGCTTCCTCTATACTTACAGAGAAAAGATCTACTAGAGTGTGATCCTGAACTAAAGAGCTGATGCCATTTTACCACATGTCTAGGGATTTATCCCTGCTCCTCTTTTATTTAGCAATACAGGCATAGTCTTAAAAGGCTTAATTTTTAGGCAACTAAAGCTAAATTGGACAAATTCGAACAGAAATTAAGCTGTTAATGAATTGTCAAACTTTTTAAAAATGTGAGTCACTAGGTTAGTGAGTAAATCTATATCAAGTTAAGATAGATACTTTATCGTGCAGATCTTTTGTTTTACCTTATATTGAATATCTAGAGAGGGTGAATGAGGAGATAGCTCAATAGCTACAAACTAATAATATCTAGGCATCATCTTGAAAGATCACGGAGAGCCTGTGAACTTAATACACCTTTCCCATTTCTCTGGTGCACTAAAACTTGTTTTTCAGAGCTTCTGAATCAAAACGCTACAAAACATTAACAACTTTTATTCCTTTGTGTGTGTGTACGTTTAAGGAAGGGGGGGAGGAAAAGAGAAGGTGAAAATCTGTTAGAAAACATAAAGACAGAGATAAAAACAGAAGTAGAAGTTGGAAATGAGAGAGAAAAAAATCCTTCCAAGATTTTGAAGATATGTGAGACTTAGAAAGAAAAAGCAAAAGAAAATGAAAAGGGGTATGTGTGTATCTGTGTATGTGTGTGAGTGTGTTTGTGCATGCATATGGGTATAAATAGTATTGTCCTCCTCTTTAAATAAATATTTTTTAAGTATAAATCTAGTATGCTGAAGTGTTACGGTTACTGCCATTATTCTGAAATAATTATATGAGAACATGCAATGTATACTTGCAGTCAGAGGACTAATTGATATCTGAGATTAGAGGAAGTGATACAAAGAAATCAAGAGTAATTAGAATTGAAAGTAAATAATATGCTTACTCAAATTTATGAGTAATTAGAATCTGAATATTTCAAATATCAAACAGCTCATTGACTCCAATAATAAAAGAAGTAAAACTGTAGGTGTGCCAGTTACTATTTGTAAAAATTAAACATAGTTCCACAGGCTCAGATTGCATGATTCTGCATAGATTATTAGAATTCAAATGCTTATTCTGATTTGCATCAACGAATGTTGCGCTTTATCGCATTTTTTTTTCCTTTTTTTAAAAATCCTTTTAAGATACATTTCATATTTCACTGTCATCCAGCAGTAGCTAAAATATGTCTACTTTAAAGGTCATAAAAAGGATTCATTAAATCTGGAATATTTTCACTGAAGGATTTTAACTGAAAATATCTGGATCATTGGTTTAAAATTATAATTTGCTCTTTGAAAAATTAAACTGTGAAGGACCTTACCTATTTTTTGGTTTTGGAAGAAACATCAGGTTCAGTAATGCTTGCATGAGATTCAGGAAATGTCTATTATTAAGTAGTGGTTAAACAATACAAAGATCTTCAAAAATATCATAGGTAGATAAAGCTATTCATATGTGAATAGCACATTAACATCAACTGAATAGCAGAATGGAATATCATTTATCATTGTCAGTCAGTGACAACTCAAGCACGATGTGATTACTGAATAATTTTGAATAATTTTCAAATGAAACTTTGAAAACTGACATTACAACTATTTTAAGAATGTAATACTTTATTTTCTTAAGGCTTTCACATAGATTTTATACAATTTCCTCATTATTTTTAATTACCAAAGCAAAAAAATAGCAATGAAAACTGTTGAAAATCCCTTTTCCTCTTAAATCCTTTTAAAAAGTCCTTTTTTAATTTATGAATTATTAACTAAGCGTAATCATCATTTATTCAATTTTTGTATTGCTTCCCATCACAAGTTGTATAAGCAAATTCCCCTTATTGCAGGCTGTCAAGTGGTTTAGCTCTGTAGCAACAGGAGACGAAAGAGAAGCAAAGAGCACACAGAGAACAAAAGAGTATTAGTGTGAACCTTTGTGTCTAACTCAAGTGCCTTATTTAGGTGGTGCTTTCTCTGAGTTTCTGAAGTTTCACTAAATTGAAGGAAAACATGGCAAACAAGAACTAAAATAGGCATGAAAGTCCCCAAGAAAAATGAGAAAGCTTTAGAATGTGGTCAGATTTAGAATGAAAGAGATCTGCTCTATCACACTATTTAGTGGTGGAATTCTACTTTTGGAAAAAGGTGGCAGGAACACTTTCTGTGAGTGCATCTGAGATGATTAGTGCAAACAAAAACTGCCAGAGAGAAAGAATCTGAATTCCTGAGCTCTTCCTATCAGCTGAGCAGCCTGATTTCCTGACAGAATTATCTCACTGAGTCTAAAATATTCTTCTGCTCTTGGCTGCACAGAAGGTTGGGTAATGTCAATGCAGATGTATCCAAGCCAGCAGACATTTGAGAATTCATACACCAGAGCCATTTGTAGGTAGGAACTATAGATAACTACTACAAGTGTTACTTGTGTATTCCAGCAATGAAATCTCAAGACTATTCAGGAACCATAGCCCAAATTCAGGTGGAATTGTGGAATTTAACCAGATGAACAAGAGACTTAGAAAAGAATCAGCTCTGGTTTTGCATAAATTTGCTATCAATGCAATAAAATAAATATGGAAATTAGATAAACGATACATGCTCATTGTGTATAGTGTCTTGAGATCACCTATCATTTCTATTTCAGTACTTCCCAATGTATCCCTTTTGCTTTTGATCAGAGTTAATGTCCCCAGTCTTTTCATAATTTCTATGGATAAAACACTATGAGTATTGTGTGATAATTCGGGATTTTCATATCTTGGAGCCTTTCCATTCTTAAAAATATTTAATCCCCCTATTATGTGCATTCTCTTCTGTTCCTCCTTTGTGAAACTCAGCCAGATTTATAAGAGTTATTGTTTTAGAGTAAAATGCAAAATGTATTTTCAACAATTCTGCATTAAGATGTAGGTGAAGTAAAAAGACAAAAGAATGGACAGACACCAATACAAACTGGGGACCGACCTTCTGGAGAGCAGCTCTGCAGAGAGGGGACCTGGGCATCACGGTGGACGACAAGTTGACCATGAGGCAGCAGTGTGCCCTCGTGGCCAAGAAGGCCAATGGGATCCTGGGGTGCATTAAGAAGAGTGTCTCCAGCAGGTCAAGGGAGGTGATCCTGCCCCTCTACTCAGCCCTGCTGAGGCCACATCTGGAGTATTGTGTCTAGTTCTGGGTCCCACAGTATAAGAGGGATATGAAGCTGCTGGAGAGAGTCCAGCGCAGGGCCACAAGGATGATCAGGGGCCTGGAACATCTGCCCTACGAGGAAAGACTGAAAGGCCTGTTCAGCCTGGAGAAGAGAAGGCTGAGAAGGGACCTGATCAGTGTCTATAAGTAGCTGAAGGGAGGCAGTGAGGAGGATGGTGCTGGTCTCTTTTCAGTGGTGGCCACGGATAGAACTAGAGGAAATGGCCGGAAACTGAAGCATCAAAAGTTGCACAGGAACTTAAGGAAAAATGTTTTAACAGTGAGGGTGACAGAGCACTGGAACAGGCTGCCCAGAGAGGTTGTGGATTCTCCTTCTTTGAAGTATGCCTTCAAAATCTGCTTGGACGCAGTCCTGTGCCGCATGCTCTAGGTGTCCCTGCGTGTGTAGTGGGGTTGGACTGGATGACCTCTAGAGGTCCCTTCCAACCTTAATGATTCCATGATTCCATGATTCATGTATACACATATAACTATATGGACCTAGAGAAATAGGCAGAATATCTTACTGCAACTGAAGAGAGAGGGAGATAAACATCTGTAACGGCTTTTCAGCAATTTGCTTAGTAAAACATCGGCTTTTCTCTCTTTCAAAGTTTTTTTAAAAAATTCCTTATCTTTTGGGTTGTAATAGTATGCTTAAAGTAGGCCTCATTTTTAGACAAATATGTCTATATTTTTTGGATTAACCCAATCCAAACTCAAATTTCTTGTGAATGGAAAGGGAAATGAAAATAAAGAAATATAGCAGAGAAATAGATTTAGGAAAGAAATAAAGAATGCGTATATAACAGACCGAGGGACGAGATGAAGAAAAGATTCCCAACAAACAGAGTAAAACACAAGATCCAAAAGACCACTGTTATGAGTACAGCTGAAAAGGAATGAAGTCAGGAAAGGCAGAATATGACCAGGAGAAATAAAATGAACTCTATCCATGCACACCTAGTAAAAATTGAGTTTATTTACTAACATTAGTACACAATTAAGGTTCTAACCATGTATTCATTTAAATGTAAAGTGTACCTCTCCCACCTTCCATTATATGCTATCACTTGTAGATTAGATTCCTTTACAATATCCCATAAACATTGTGTTTTTTTGAAATTCAAGATTAGTAAGAACATAACCTTGTACAAGTCTGTACTTGGACAAGGATGACAGGTGTTTTTTCCAGAGTTACTACTTTTATTTTTGAGAATAATAGATAGTGGGTACAGTCTTCAAGGCCTGATTCCTGGTATGTTTTATGACAACACAGATGTACTAAAAAATGCCTTTTATAAACAAGAGAGTTTCAAAAAAATTATTGTTTTAAAGTCACCATCATACTTTTATACAGAATTAGTTAAAAATAAAATACAAATAAAATACAAAAGAGTTACAAATTCCATAAGTGGTCTTTGCATATGTACAATTACATATTTGCCTAATATTAATATTTCCCATTATTATACTAAATACATTTTTTTAAAAAATAATAAAACCTACTTATTTGTGAAGGTGTTTCAAAGAATAAACTTCAACTTGAATATAGAAATTAGCCTTTAGATCAAAAAGAGAAAATCAACGAAAGATTTTTTTCTGTTTCTTTGTGTACTGGATTTATCCTTGACTGGGATTACAATATGAACTGAGAGAACATAATGAAAAATAACATAGTCTGCCATTGTTTGAAAGGCATTAAGCACTTTTGCAGTATGTTATTATCAGAGAATTAGTAGCATTTGCAGAAGGATTCTTTTCTGAGTGCTCAATACATTTTTATGTGTTTTTTTTTATTATTACTAAGGATAACAGGATTAAACATTGCATAATTTTAAGACTTTTTCCCCCCTTTTCAAAAGCTTATACTAGGTGATTAATAAGAAGGGTATGACATGTCATACTCTAAATAGCACCTATGATCTTAGTTGGAGTTTTATTAGCAGCTATAGCTGCGTCCTTTGAAATATGGATAAAGATACTTCCTAAATACCTGACATTCTGCAAATAGTTCAGGATGAAATATATTTATTTATGAAGACCAAATTACTAATGCTGTTGGGGCTATTTTTCAAGACTTTAAGACACATACTTGTATTATTGTCCTTGTCCATATCTTATTAGAATGACTAACAATGACCATAACCAAGTCATCCTAATAGTACTGAGGCCCTACGACTCTTAGCTTGCTATGTTCCTCCTTCCTGCCTTAAATAAAATCATGGTTTATATGTATCCTGAAGTCTCTAGCAAAACTTTAATAGAAAGTTAAAGAATTTGCCTCTCTGAATATTGTCAGAGCTCCTACTAAGTCAATCAAAACACAGGAAAGTAATTATTTTTTTCAGTGAGGTTTATGGTGATTTCCTTAAGCTATCAAGTGCTAAAAGTTAATCTGTGTCTTACTATCTGTTTTCAGATTGAAACTGAAACATGTTTTTTCATTGCCTCCTGCTGATAAAAAAGAACGCTCAGAAAGGAATATCTACGTAGTCTACAAAGTAATTCAATTTGAAGACAACAGAGACCTTCTCATGGATTTCAGCTGGAGAAGAAAAATACAATTCAATGTAGTAAGTGTATTTAGCTACTAGATGTCCAAAACGTGTGTACATCAGTCATCTATATTTGTCTAACTTTCTATAAAACTCATGGAGAGGTCCAATAAAAGAAAATTTCTTAAACCAAATAAGGATTTAACCCACATTGAAATATCTTTATGTTGTAAAAATTACAGAAAATATTTGCTTTTGTGTTTCTAAACAACTTCTTGTTGCATATCACACATTTTCTAACTTGCACCACTGTAAGAGAGAAGATATATGTACTCTAACATCAACAATGTTGCTCATTTCTTATTTTTATAAGGCATCATTCAAAAGCTTTTTAAAGATGCAAATTATTGTAGCAAAACATCATGGGGCCATAAAGATTTATAAGCTGTTAAATGATCTTCAGGGCAGAAGCAAATAATATGTAACACCTGGCACAGACAGTATGTTTAACGATAATACAAATTCTTTATGGTACATTAACACCTTCAGAAATGAATAATGTCCTAAGATCAATTCCACAAAAAGTTACAGATGAGGGTCAACATGTAATGTAATTGCACTGAACAAAATCAGTAACTAGAATTTATCTAACTCCTTTATGCAAACTCTTTTATCATTAATATTTCCCAATAAACAGAATTTAAGGTGTGTCTGTGATGGATGATATTTATTTCCTTGAGGATCTGGACTAGTTTGCTATTTATCAGAATTAGAGCTATTATGCATCCTATTCCTCATTATGTGCCTAATTAATTTGCTATATTAAAAATTCATCTTACTTTGTTCAGATCAGGCAAGCCAAAACCTTTTAATTTCATTGTGCTCAAAAGATTAATTTTCTGTACTACTGTAAGGAGTAATAATTTATTCATATTACCTAAATCAATCAGAAAATCACATATTTGCCCCTACACGTTTGTTGTAAAGCCAGAAGACTTCCCTGACCTTTTGTTTTCCTGTAAATTTTAAATATTTAATCGGTATTATTAGTGTTAGATTGAACTAAATTATGTGATTGTTTTTTGCTGCAGATATAGCGATTCACTTCCCAGTGAAAGCACGACAGCAAATGCTCGTGCTGAACACTATATATTTAGAGAAATTCACTATTCACTAGAATCAGTGCTACTGATTCTACTAGCACTAGTAGTTTTCAGTCTGTATAAAGAAATCAGAACATGTTACTATAAGAATTTAATGATATTGAGATTAAAAAGAAAATAAATATATTAATTACATCTCTAATATGGACAGACTGAATCTATACAGGAGGCTGAATGGACAGAGTGAATGTGGAGATTTTATATTTTTATAATATATATTTTATCCACATTATTTAAAAAAGTTGCACTACTGATATAGCTTTATGTATTTTAAGCATATTTTAAGCATAGAAATATATAATTTTATTTTGTATTCAATATGTTTAACTGTTGGAAATGATTGTGTGAATTTTATGATGTTTGATCTTTTTGTCATGAAGTAGATTTTTCCCAGGCATTTTTTTCTTAGAATTAGTAGTGTGCGCATATATGTCGATGTGTTTGACAGAATGTTTAAACTTCAAAGGCTAATACAGACTGAAGACTTGAAATTGTATCAATACTTTGCTGAATATCCCTCTCAAAAAAATTAGTCTGTAATGCCTTCAGAATTGTCTTTCCAGAAAATTCATTTTTACATAAGTATCAGATAATTAGCCATGCAAAATAATTGCGATTAAATGAAGTATACTACATCACTACAATACACAGTTTCTAGGAGAAACTTGTATTTTTGAACACAAATGTAAGTACTGCACAATAGTGTAAGCAGTTTAAAAAACACCTGAATAACTCATTCAATACAACCCATTGCATAACCAGATGTCAGGATATACTGAATTCAACACAAACACTGAGTAAAAGATAGATTCAGTTTTCTTCAGTTTACATAGATTTTATTTTGAAGAAGTCAAAATCACACTCTTAACAGTTGTAGAATACCATGGGTGCATTTAAGTTTGGATAAGTAACTGTGAACTATTTTTTTTTTTAAATCTATATTAAGAAACGTGTTGGGCTTCAGTTTACTTTACAAAAAGATTATTCATGTTGTATGGGAAAAAAGTCAAATCTAGAATTAAATTCTAGATTAAATTCTAGAATTAAATTCTAGATTAAGGTCTGTAATTTCTATCTAAATCCTGCTTCCATGATTTTTCTAGATCTCTTTTATTTTCCTGTGTTATCAGCTTCAACTTATTTTTTTCCTCATGCTGTCTGAAATCCCAGAGATGACAGTTCCCGGGGATTAGTGTATCAGTTACTCGATGATTTCCCCATCATCACAGCAGATGTTAAGAATGAGACACTGTAACACATGACTAAAATCATCAATCATCTGGCAACTTGGGGAAAACAAGGCAAAGTCAGGCATTAGTAAAAGTCATTTAGAAGGTAATGAGAAGGAGCTCACACCCCACCCTTAGGACCGTATGCTCTTATTGAATATGTGTTTATGAGACCTAGTTCTATTAAACATATATGTATGTTTACCCGTATTTCTGTAATAAGATAGACTTAACTTCCGGTTTTGAAAGGTTTATTATATGAACATAGCTGGTGGATTCTATTAAAGCACTTCTTAGCAAGCACGTACTTGAAACATGACATAACAAAAGTTTTCAAGGTCCTTATATAAACTATGATACAGTATCAATTCTTTCTTTGGCCAGTCAGGCTCATTTTTTTAAGCATAATATTCTGCAGTCTTTAATTCCTGCCATGAACTAGCACACAGAGCTTCATAAATCTTTGATGATCCTTTCTTGTCTAAAGTTGCATAGGCTTCCTGCAGTCCTCGGCACTGTTACATAAACAATTCATAGAAACAACATGATCTGACAGGATATGCATTTCTTTAATGAACAAAGCACAGCATTTTAATTATTTTGTTGTCTTAATAGTATTATGATATTTAAATGATGCCAATGAATTTTAATTATTTTGTGGTGGTGGCATGCATAAACACTATAATGCAAATAACATTAAGAGTTTTTTCAGGAGTTTGTTTTACTTTTAATAGTAGTTTTAGCTATGATATATTCAAGGTACATGCTTTGGATGTGGTTTTTCAGTGCAGGCGTCTTTTGATTTCTGCAGTTTCGCTCTCACATGTAAGTTTTTAAATCCATTTTCTCAAAGAATTGGGAATATTCTGTAATGTTATATTTTCCAATGCATCATGAATGATTGGCTATTAGTAAACTGATCCAATGGATAGATATGTTTATAAAAGACAGTAAGACAGCTGGCTGCATAAGATATGCTGATATATGCATATAAACATTACACATATTATTTATACATATAATATATCGCTATTTTACATATATGTGTATAGCAAGACTGGTAATAAGCTTAGCTTGGTATAAAACAAATTCCACGATGTTCAGATCCAAGAGATTTTTTTAGAGGGGAATTTTGATTTTTGCTAAACATAAGTCCATATATTAAGAATAGTATCCCTGACAGTCTTCAGTCAACAGCTAACTGACTCTTCAGTACAAAAAGTAATTTTGAGCTTAGTCGCAATTTGGCTAGGACATTTATTAAATTATTGAGGATGCATTTTCTGCATATAATAGAAATTTTCTGAATTTCTAAGAGCTTAATAGTTCCATGAATAATCTGACTTTGTTGAGGTCTACAAAACCAGTAATAGTATAAGAAACTTTATGGTAGAGAGAAAGAGGAGGTGTCAAATCATTAAATAAATCACTAGTTACAAGTTTCAGCAGAATGCTGGAAAAAAATGCTTTCTGTGTTTTCTTCTAGGTGAGGAGATTCTGCATTTGGCATGAGAAGAAGATAAGATACTTAAAGATATCCTGGCAAAATTAACAAATCATAGGAAGAAGCAAGAAGAAATACAGACATTCAGCGATAAGAATGGTTAACATGAATGTGTAAGAAAAAGTTTGGTCTTTAATATACATACTCTACTGATTAAAACATAGAAGCCATCCCATGAATTGACACTAGAATCTAAGATTCTCTCTAACTTTACAAGGCAGCTGCTAAACTACAGAAACTGCTGTAATAATTAAAGATACAAAAATGTGCTCCCTTTTGTGTTTTCTTTGTATGACTCAGTGATTCTTAAATTATATTCTGCAAAGTGGAACCATCTAAATATACTTAGTAGCTTATAGCATGGTTAGGGCACTAAGGTGGAAAATTGAAATATGGTTTTGAATCTACTCAGGCACAGAAAGGAAATGGACCTCTATCTCCCTCTTCCTCAGTATGTTTTCTTTAACATAGAGGTAACCATTGCAAAAGGCAGGCAGATTCACATCTGCTTCAAAGAAGCAAACCAAGCTCATCTTGAATGGAGGTGGGTAACTCATCTTACATGGGAACCCCAGATTGCAGAAGGGTCTTTCTTTATCTCCCAGATAAAGCAAAACAGGCAAGACTTAAACTTTGTGCCTGCCCCTTGTATAGTGTGATGGATAACTCTAAGCATATTCTTGCTCAGTGTTTTGAAAGTCAGCACCATCACTGTTCCTCTTTTGACCCATTTTCACAATTAGTGGGCTATGATAGTTCCACATGTTACCTAAAAGTCCATATCAAAGTAAAGTGGAACTGTATCTGCTGTGTCAGGGGACTTGTTAATGTGCACTTTATCAGGCAGAGTAATAAAGATACAACTTCTGAATTTGTGTCAGCGGTTAAATACACACGAATAATATCAAATTGTAATGACATAGATGCTGAATGAGGTGGCTTCATCTGATAAAGAAGTGATAAGTTAATGGAAACGGTGCAACTACAGAGGGAAATAATTAAGTTTAAACAACTAAAACAACAGTAATGAAGAGTGTGATAGAAAAATACACAGATCACTCTGCTTCTGTCTATGGGAATATTTTTTATGCATTTCAATCAGAAAAAAATGTCCTTCTGTAAGAACATAAACCAATTAAAAGCTTTGAGCTTTTATCAAACATAGATTAAAAACATTAAGATTAAAGGCTATTTAAGCTGATCAGTTATGATAATATATAATCACATTCTCCATGAAGCTACAGAGCAAAACATGGTTGCTGAATTAATTGATACAAAAACTGTCTCCCAAAATGACTAAAAGAAAAACAGACAGACAGAAATAATCAGAACCTTTCGAGCTTTAAATGGAAAATAGAAACTTGTCTTCCATTTCCCACAAACTTTCCACAAGTGATGGAATGTTTGGGACACATTTTAGAAACAGAGAGTCCAAATATAAATGAATTGCATAAAAGGTGATATTAATTATTATATTCCTCTGAATAAATATTTCATTCCAATGACTCCTACAAGAAACTTGTTTTTTTGTTTTTTTTTGTTTTTTTTTTGGTGTAATTTCTCCAATGCACATTTTGTGTTATTTCTCAAATGGAAATATTTGTCCAATCTGAATCTAAGAAACTTTATTTTGTTGATTCTTCATGTTTTGCATGGACTCTGCAAGCTCATTTGAGTCCTTTGAGATAACATTTTGCAGAAAGTTAAGACATATAGCTTCTTCATAGATAGCTTTTTATGTGAAGCCTGTAGAATACAATGCTGAATTTCTCTACCTGAGACCCATTTCGGATATGATGATAATCCGCAAAAAATAAATTACTTCAGTGATAAAAACCAGGATTTAAATTCCTACAATTTGGTTGAAAGAAATTTCTAGTTAATGTAATAAACCTCCCAAGCTTTTCCCTGTGAACTCTCATCTTTTACCATTTTTTGCTCACTTGAAAAACTGTTTTATATATATATATGTATACACATATACATATACAAATATATATGTACATACACACATATATATGTATTTTATAGCCATATTATATGTGGCTCAAAGTTGACACAAAGTTTTGGAAAGCTTTTACAAGTCTCAGTAGTAGTCCCTACTGTTTATAAAAGAAGGTTCAGTAGCACATGTAAGTTAGAGAACCGATTTCACAGATATTTTTATTTGACCTAGATCCCATCAGAAAACCTACTGATTTTAGTGAGGGACAGAGTAAATATGGTTTGCAACATCTGAAAATGGCATTATATATTGTTCTTAGGACAGGAATTCCATGAAATATTCTGCCCAATATCTCTTTTAGAAAACTATTCCTGATAATTCTAAGGGAGACTGTTATCCAGGCAGTAGTTTGGGGATGTAAGGGGAGGTGCCAACATTTGTGATGTTGGAATAAGACAAGCTTTCTACCCAAAGGATATTAAGCTGTACCTGTTCATCATGGCAAAGGGATGCCTTGTTGATGAAACTGCAGAATTTGTGATGCCAGGTAACAGGAAATTAGAACAAGATTTTAGAAACTGAACCAGAGATGGGAAATATCTATGTTATTCATAGACTTCTTAATCGTTTCCATGTCTTGAATGTCTAATTTTCTTCCTAAACAATTCCCAATAGATAAAATAGATCTCAATGAATAAAATAGATTTTCTTTTCTTCCTGAGAAAAGAAAAAGAAAAAAGAAAAAAAGAAAAAAAAAAGGAAAAAAAAGAAAGAAAAAAGAAGAAAAATTCTTTCTTCTGAGAAAGGCAAAGATAATATCCTCTGCATTTTACCACGCAAGCATATGGAAAACTAACTTGCTTATTTTTTCTTGCTGACAGATTGCTTGCATTCCTTGAAACTTTTAAACATCATATCATTTTGAGGAATCAAATTTGAAACAGCATATCATTTTGAGGAATCAAATTTAGAAGGATCTGTGGACCATGACCTGGGCTTCTCCTTAAGGCTCCTATATTATACATAACTTGCAAGAAACTTGTTTCTTACTTCTGATCATTAATATACTCTCAAAAGGTACAGAATAAAAGCTTACAAGATAGCCTTGCATCTGAGACATAATTAGCATGACCAGCTGCTGTTTTCTGAGTGGAAAATAGATATTTTCAGCCTTTCAAATGTCTGTCTGTAAGCAATTGAGCTGAGTTCCAAATGCTTTTTATTTGGGTTGGTTTTCTTCTGCTAATTTAGCACCATGATAACTGAAAGGAAACTTTAAAAGATACATGATATTTCCTCCTAGAAGGAGGAATGGGAAGAAAAAGGAGGAACATATTTTGGCTACAAAGTGCAGGTGTAAAAGTATAGTAGAATACAGGCAGATAAGCCTGGGACTTGTGTTCAGAAGTTGGATAAGAAGTCATCTGTACAGGATAGGAAACCACTGAAAATAATGGAGCAGGGAAAATTGGACCAACAAGAAACCAGCACTTAACCAGTGTGATATGGGAAAGACTGTATGGAATTGGAGAAATTACTTTCTATTTCCTAACATCTCTTTCCTCAAATATAATAATGAAAAACAAGAACAAGATAAAATAGGAAGATCTAAAAGCAGAGTGAAGCAAAGAGTTTACTAACTGCACAAGAAAACAGATCAAGGAAATTCAAGTTTCTGTTCTTTCTGCTGCGAAATACTCAAAAGGCCATAAAGGCCTATGGATTTACTATGAAAGACAGAACTTCCTGAAGGGAGAGAAGAAAAACAACAGCACAAAAATGTGCAGGAGCATTGCAGAGCATAAAAGTATGTCTTTATTTGATGGACAGTTATAAATGTTTTTGTAGCTGCTGAGTAGGACTTAACCTAGAAGTGAAGAGCTGTCTGATGCACATTTAGAGGAAAACTGAAAGGGGAGGGAAAATCAATTTGTTTATTTTCCTCAGTTCTGAAAATATTCAAACTTACATTAAGGTAAAATTAAAGCAAGGCATATATAGCTTGGATTTCATTTACAAAAATAAAATAATGTGTGAACAGAACACTCATTATTCTCTGCAATAGAGATCCTCTTTGGTAAGCAAATTCCAGAAAATAAAAACTCATGCTGTGAAAGAATTGCCCATATGCTATTATAGGGGCAGCTGATGTCTCCAGTTAGCAAATTCCTCTTCCTCTGGGAAATAAAAATATTCTTCACTTACCAAGCCTCACACTTTGGTATATGAGTTGTTGTTTGCTTTACATAAGCTTATGATGCTTTTTTTACATTAATTTTCTGGGCAATAAATCATATTCTGTCACACAGAATGATTGCTTAGCTGCAAAAAGAAATAAAAGTAGGTATTTACTGATACTATACTTTTTAAACATTATATATATATATAAGCCCTGGTGTATTTCATTGATGACTCATTATAAGTAAGATCGATAAATAAGATGGAAAAGAGAAAGATATCCAGAGAAGAATATTTTATTTATCAGAATGACACCTTAAATAATCCACAAGATGAAAATGCCCCTGAAAGATAATCTTTATTGAAGATGTTTCGTCTGTTTGTTTTTTATTCTTTTCTTTTAGGAAAAAAAAAGTATATATATGAAAGAGAATTTTGCAGTTCCTATTTCATAAAAGATATTCCTCTCCTGAATCTCTCTTCTCCAGAAACCTCAAGGACATTTCAGACACCTGAGAAACCAAATTTATACCTAATTAGGCTATTAAACAGCCACATTAATCTTACTGGTGCTGTAAAAAATGGTCAGTCTGCTTCAGGTAACAGATACTGCAATGATACTACACCTGCATCTTAAACAAACAAAGAAAAAGGCATAAAAAATCTAGCTTCAAAACAAGAAATGTACTTTATATGTTGTGAGCTTATGGTTTCATACAAAACATTTTATTAATTACTGCGTGTTTAGTTTCTGGTCGTTGAAAAGATGACAGGCACGCTGTCATGGAAAAGAACAAAGACCTTGTCCAAAGTCATTTATAGTATAACAAGAATATTTACAGACATGGAAACACAGAAGAAATATGATGATGCAATTTGACACACAATTAATTTTCACCTTTTAAATACATCTAAATACCCTCATCATTCATATCCATCAATAAATATGTGTATATGCACATAGATTTTATATCTTTCCGTCTGTCTATTGATGATCTTACAATTCACTAAATCATTTGTTTCCTTTCATTTACTATAAGAAATTCAGTCTTATTTTCCCGGTTTGATAACTTAGCCTTCAGTCTTCTGATTGGTTTACTTATTTTTAAAAAATATTCATAATGACGTTCTGTATTTGTTTATTTTTATTATTATTTATTTATTTTTATTACCATTTCAGAAACACAATAAAAAGGAACTGATTTTAGATTTTTTTCTTTTATTATTATACTTGTATTTAAATTTCTCTTAAAAATAAACTTGTGAACTTAAAATTATAACACCTGATTTCTGCATTCTTATGTTGACAATGTGATCATCTGCTCAGCTGTTTTTTCATTTTTCACAGAAGGACAAAATAATACATGAGCTTATAAAGAAATACTGTTTGGATTTTCCTCTTTTATCTCATATACAGTTTTCTCATAGGCAAGAAATAGGGAAATGAGAGAAAATGGAACTTAGCATCATTCAGGATTGTGATGATGATGTCTCTCTCTCCTCTTCTTACTCTTCATTGAAAAAAAAATATTTTCCTGTACATGTCTCCATTGGTAAAGCTCCTTTGTTGTCACTTTAGATAAGGAATAGGAATGGCAGGAAATGTGATCCCAGTGCTGAGGCCCCCCATCACAGTCCTGCCTGTGATAGCAGACTCAGCGTAAAATTTGGATTCAATTTCTTCAATTTACTGATTCAGCATTTCTCAGGTAAGTAATTTAAAAGAAGAAATTTAGCATAACATCAAGTTTGAGTCTGAAATAAGGAACATCCTTCACAATGAGGGACAGTTGACAGGTTCTAAATAACCAACCATACCCATAATTCCTGATATAAAAATAAATGAATAAGAAATGCTCACTCACCATGATTTCACTTAAATAACCGTGGTTTAGAGAAAATGGCTGTGCTTCTATAGAGCTTCCTTTTGAATGTGGAATTTAAGTTATTTTCTGCACAAATTAAGGACATGATATGGAGTATGCAGACTAGGGGACAGTAGATTGGTCTGCCTGAATTCCTTGCCTGATAAATAAATACATAAATACATTCATATATACATGCATAAATACATAAACGAAGAGTTTTTTTGAACGACAGACTTGACATTAGCTATATGTAGCCAAATAGAAGTCTGAAGTGTTGCACATGCTGTGGTCTGGCTCAGCCCTCCACTAAAAAACTCACAGATTATTTTCAACGAGTGAGAGATTTTGCCCCTGGCACACATAACTGGTCAGTACGAATGCCAAAACTTATGCCAGTTAAGTGCAGGAGAGTTTCCTATTTTGAATATTCTTCCAGTCTCAGTAATGACGAGAATAAATAAGCAAATAAAGTCTACATGTAGTTCCATACTCCAGAATAAAACAATTTTGTGGTCATGCTTACATATCTAATAGCCATTGCTTGTAATATATACACCCCTTTCTCACTCTTCTAAAAATTAGGTCTAGCTTTTCCTTGTTCAGGAAATCCCTCTGAGGTACCACGAGCTCTAAGCTAGAGTTGAGTGAGCATGAGAAGAAAAAAACTTTCCTATCTGCCATTACCAAAACAAAGGGAAAAAGGCAAATGTACATATTTATACATTCCCACATAACTCTTAACCTAATTTGCATCAGATGTTGAAGAAAAAAATAAGTCATATTATGAATGTACATTGCTTGCAACTGTGAATTTCAAAAAGCAAAAATTTGGGAGTGAAGTTTGGAATGAAGGATTGTGTTTTATTTCTCCATAACTTAAGATTTTTCTGTTTAAATAAAATGACAGCCTTCGTAGATATTTTGAGCATAATTGTAGTAATCTTAGGCTGTGCTTTCAAATGGTCAGAGATCTGCTAAAGAGATTAGTATAAATGATAAGTCAATGAACACTGCAGCTGGTTGGAATGAAAACAACTTTCCCTTTAGATTTTGGAAACAAAAATGTTTTAATTCCAGAGCCAGCCTGCAGATGTTAGAATTACCCATCTTGTGCTATGATACTTGCAGAAGCAGTTACAACAGTGCAGTAAAAAGGACACAATTTAGGAAAGAAGATATCCTGTCAAGAGAAAATAGGGCAATAAGGCGTCCAAACTAATGGTGGTAATATAAAGACATTTCTGATATATATTTTCTCTAGCATATTACATCTCCATTGTGATATTTTTCAATGAAAAATATTCAGATGAAAATCAAATTTTCCATTGACACTTAATTGGTGCTCATTAAGATGTGTCATCACCTTGACAGTAATTTCTGCCTCAACAAAACAAGCCTACCTACCTTCAGCAGTCCTGAATTAATACAACATGGGGTTGATATAGTTGCACATATGTTGCAATACTATCATTTCTGATACAGACTGTAGGTTTACTTGTACCAGACAAAGTTAGCACTTACTTTACAATTTTCATTGATAATTAAGGATATCTAAGTAGAGAAGATATTTCAACCCGAGTTCCTGTGTCTGTCTAAAACAATTATAGCAAGACAAACAAGAGAATTATATGTATAACATCCAGTTTTTCTTTTTCTAAAAATAAAATCAATTTAGTGCAATTGTTAAAAAGACTAAATGCAAAACAATCCCAAATGCAATAGCAGATGACAAATGTACCTGAAGTTTCTTTTCCCTTATGCACACAGCTACAGGTGCAGTCCAAAATTAATACTAAAAGTTATACTGCAGGTTTCAAAATTTTAGTTCTTGCTCTCTCCAGTGGACTTGCATAATATTACAACCTCAATGCCTTCATAAATATAGGGTTTTGTTTTTTGAGGAAAGGCTAGTTTTTTCACCGCCAGTAAGACTGTATATTTATAACAGTACTGTTTTTAATTTGAACAAAAATTTGACTTCTAAGAATTACCAATGGATAAAATAATTTAGATTGTGACCTGCAACTTTTTAGACACAAATAAATTAGATCCAGTGTTATCTCCTACTTACCATTACTATATGAAATGTCAGAAAAATGTCAGAACAACTAAATTGTGTGCTAACTGGACCTGTTGTGTCTGTACAAATAATTCAATCCCTTTCAAAGTTTCCATACATAATAAATTTTCTTTTAAATTTAATGCAATAGAGATTTTTAATTCCATTTAAAAAAATCTTTATGTTGTGCAATACTTTCATATTTTGGGGGAACTCTTTAAGAAAATCCTTGCAATAACGAAGTTGTCAACAACTAATAACATCAAAACCTTTGCTGTTCATATAATTGCCTCAGCAGGAAAAAAGGTATTCATTTTGCCTTCTGAAGTTGAATGCTGTTTCCATTCATTGCACTCTTGCTTTGATTTTCTAATCTATTACATTGAAACCTATCAGCTGAGACACTCATTACTTTTGACTATAAATGGCTGCAAAATTGATGGCAAAGCTGATTTAGACAGGACACTCAAGAAAAAGCCACTTTCAAGATGTCTTTGTGACAGGCCTCAGTGATCTGTGTGTCTTATCTTCAGGGCATAAAAACAGAATTCTGTTTTGCAGTTTTTGCTCCCCAATATCTCCATCATAATCATATTCTGTTTAATAATATCTGTAGTGCATATGGAATTATTTTAAAACATATCATAAAAGTATCAATGTATGTCAGAAACAAATAAAAAGGTGAACACAGAAAAAAAAGAATTAGCATGAGAAATTACAGATCTAAAAATGCACTCTCAACTCTCAAAAAGGTACTCTCAACATATAAACCATGATTTTACCAAATATAAAAGAGAATGAAAATCAAGATAACAAAAATCAAGCTAACAAATAAATATTGATATATGATTTCACTTAGTTATTTTCAGTCATCTAAGGCAGTCAAGAAATTAGCAGATAAAAGGAGTGGTTTTACCATACTGATTTACAAAACTGGTTTAAAAATTTTTACATACCTTGTTTGTAGATAAGTTCTATTGCTGTAGAGGTGTTGATTCTTACAACTCTCTCTATTCAGAAAACTGTTAAATTGCTTTTAAATGTACAATTAGAAAAACATAGTTCATAATCAGCTTTGCAGAACAGAATGACCTTATTCTCCAGATGATTCCATTAAAACTGGAGTATTGTGCATGTTGAAAACATGTATATTTAGTTTAAAGATGGAGAACATCATATTCTTTCCATGTATCAGAAGAGTAGACTAAAAGATTTATTATGTATATAGTAAAAGGAAATCAGAGGATTATTTTTAAAACTTTGCCATTCTAAATGATCCCTACAATATGAGTTATTTTATTTTTTTTATTTTTTATTTTTTTTACGATCTCTCTGAGAGATTGGTACAGAAGGTGGAACACTGATGTAGAGAAATGAATCCTGCTTTTTCATGACGCTGTGGCAAATTAAGAGCAATTAAGAGCCTGTGTTCTTTTTTTTTTTTTTTTTAGGAAAAGTGGTGAATCTGATACATTGAATTTTAATCTATTTAGAACTTATTAGGATAATTATCTGGTAGCTTATCTTATGTTTCATAACTTGCTGTGGGAGGGAATGGTTAAAAATATTCAGTGTCATATGAAAGCTGAAAGACAGGCAGATTTTGGCTTTTTTTAACTTAGTCTTAAGTGATCAGGTGTAGATTTTCTACCAACTGTTGTTCTTGGGAAAATCCTTTTGCGTCATGTTCCCTGCTAAAGTTATCAGAATTCCATAACAGTTATTTGTACTAATAGACCAAGCATTTTTCCACCCTTCCACATAATCCTTCTTAACTCTGCTATATATTTAAGCACCAACTATATGAATATTGTTTTAGTGTCATAATAAATATATTAGACATACATAACCTGATAAAATGTTCTTTTATTGATCTTTATAAATGTGGATAGCCACTGTGAACTAATTTTAGCATTTCAACCATCTTTGAACTTGTAGACACATAGGGTTAGATTTTTGAATTTGAAGCTAAATTCTGCTGTTAGTGAACTTTTGAATTCATAAACTCTCAACTTAATCAGTGAAGAATGTCTAATTCTTTATCTTAAGATAAATCCTGGCTTAAAGCATCTTTGAAAGGATTATAATATAATACAGGAGAAAATACAGTTCTGAGCTTTCCATTCAATGGCAGTGAAAATGTTACTGAAGGTAATTTATTTATTTGAGTAGTAACTTGGAATATGAAGAAGTGGAACAAAGTCTTATGTTATAATTAGATTACTTTTTAATTTTTTTTATGATGATGCATGATTTGTTTTGAATAAATGAAAAAGCTATTCCTTCTTTGAAAATCCTTGCCTACCAGATATTGAAAAACAAGAAACCAAAGAACCAAAAATAAAAAGCAAACTTTCTTTCTAAATAAATGATGCAACATATGATATTCAAAGTAATAAATATATGTTGTAAAGTACGACTTAGTACTACCGAAACTGAACTAAATGAGCAATAAGCGTTAATACCAGTTGAGAAACTAAGCTTCAAAACAGTATTCCTACTATATTTTACACTAAAAAGGTAATGTAAAATAGCTTTAAATAGCATTAACATATGTGCAGGCTTTCTTGATGAAAGCAAGTCGGAAAATAACATATTCAGCATTTGTATAAACAAGTGGGTATGTAAATTTAATATTTCAACAAATAAAGCCATCAGATGTACAAAAATGTAAGCTGGCGTTTTTCAGAAACTTTAAGATTTAGAAGCGTAAATATACTAATTGCAAACAATATTTAAAATGGAGTTCAGAAGCCTTTGTTTAAAAATAAATTAAAAAAAAAAGAAATTACATCCATTTTGGTGATTTTTGTACATTTCTTGGTGGAAAGAGCAAGGAGGAAGAGCAATTATTTCAATAGTAAAATAATCAACCTTGCTTTCATTTTCGTGGCTTATGTTTTCCTGGAAATTTAGGAATTCTACCAGGAACTCACAAAATAACATCCCTGGACCACTGAAAGCCTCTGAGCTTTTATATGAAGTCTGTGAAGTAACTTTTGAATTGTCACATCTATTGTATTTTGTATTGCAGTAATGCTTTACTATATGTGTCTCATCTTGACTAAAACTTTTTAGAATGGCCTCTATAAAGCACCACACTTAATGCTAGTATTCTGGAGGCTCATTGGAGAATTAGGCCTGAGAATGTTCTTTACCAAGGAGTTAATCTGTGAACAGATTGTCGCATTCTCTTCAAGTCCAATTTCTATCCATGATACAATTAACCTGTCCATCCCAGGATTAAATATTGTTGTATACTATGTAGTTTAGCTATATACTGTGTATTGTTTATTTTCTACTCCTTCATTCTCTCATTCCTTTCTTTTTAACCTTTTTTTTTTTTCTCTCTCAAGCATGAAGCAATTTAGTGAAACAGAAAATAACAGAAAGGGAAATGATTTTATAAGATTAACTGGTACTTAGATATTGATAGAGGGAGAAATGTTTCAACATGAGGTAGTTGTAAGTCAGAGCAAGTTGTCAGTGGAGGCAGCTGTGTCGTCACCCTTGGACATGGCCCTGAACAACCTGCTGCAGGAGATCTGACTCTCAGGGGGTTGGACCAGTTTTTTCCAAACTAAATTATCCTATGTTTCTACATACCTTGAAGACTTTGCTTCAGTGTTCAGACACTTTGCTGTGCAAGTCTGTGATATCACAAAATAATATTAACAATCTACAGAGCTTTACAGAGAAGGCCTCACACATCAGTTGGAAAATGGCAGTGAAAACACAACATACATTCACAAACACGCAGTATTAAAATACTGTTTGAGCAAACAGTAGTAATGATATGGCTATATCCAAAAGCTTTTGGACTATTTATGTAATTGGGACTACAGATGGTAAATGCAGTTCAGTGTAATGAAATCTAAGTAATTATTTTGATAACAAATTACTAACGTTGTACAATTTGTGTTAACTGAATCAGTCATCAAACACAGTCATCTGAGAAAAGATTTTATGTTGTTATTCTATAAAACCTATAAACATTCTATAAGAGAAAGAGTGCTGGAAATATAGTATATTTACAATCACTATTTCCTATTAACAGGGGAACACTCATTTTACCTTTTAAACCTGCCATGAATAAGCCAAACAAAAAGATAATATTAACATCATTACTTGCATGACAGTCTGGCAATATCTTATTTTCTCACAAACACTCATTATATCATGAACAGATAAAGAAATGTTATGACCAGTCATGACAGTAAACAATACAGTAGGTACAGTTATTGTTTTGCTCAAAGTCTCAAAAGAATTTTGAGTCCACCTGAGTCTTCTTACAGAGTTCTCTGAACTGTGTTATCCCCCCTATCTACACTATAGATTGTACACAAAATTATATACATACACATGTGACTATGCATTTATATGTACATATAGATACACTTATGCAAAAAGTAGTAACAAGCTGCAGCTTCAGTAAGTCAAATTATAAGACATTCCAAAGATATTTAGAAAATACAAAATATAGGTCTTTAAAAAGCAGAAAATACAAAAAAAAATGCCCAGTCTAGTCTATACATTTTTATATAATGTGAATAAGTCAAATGGATTTGTGTCACTTGTCAGCTTCACTAGAAACAAATTCATCAAGCTGCATTTTTAATGCGGTTGCATTAAGAAACTCTTAATTTAAGAAAATGAACAAGGATTGTAAAAGTTAAACGATACACACTTAAGAGAAGCATAAAATAAAAATAAAATAATCTATTAGATTATGTCATTATCTTTCCTGTTAAAAAGTTCTCATCTCTCAAGTCATTAGCAAACATTTCTAGAACAAAAATAAAGAAGTAATTCTGTGCATACACCTTTGACAGTTATTTCACTGACATTGATAGCATCACATATGTTTTCATGTCATAATAAATGTTGATCATTTGTTAACTCATATTAATAAACAGTTTGTTCTGCATAGTTAAATACTGTCCTATGTATTCATGTGGCAGGGAGTTTTAAGTTTATAGATCTTTAGGAGAAACAGAAGCAAATATAAACAATAATGTTCATTCAAAGTGTATTAAGCAATAAAATTATCCCATGAGTTATAAATTCAAACCCCTAAAACAGGTAAAGAATTTAATAAGCAGATTTATAGATTTAATAAGTTTAGAGAAATAAAATTAAATCCAAATTTCCTTGGTAAATATAAGAGATGGGGTTTGATGTATTTTTTTTTTATCTAATGAGCAAAATTGAGCATTTCTCTTCTGGTTCTGTACCATAATACAGTGTTATGTGTATATAGCAGAAAAGATAATAAGAATAAAGGAAATTCTTAAATAGAAAATAGAAAATTGTTTTGCTCATTCTGCCATCACACTGATACACAGAAAAGTGTCACTGATTTCAGTAGTGCTCTATCTGCCTTTCTGAGATTAAAGCCAACTAAAACTTCGCAAACTAATCTAGGCAATTAATGTAACATATGAAGGAATTTCTAAGGAGGAGTCTAGGCTGATAACCTGAAAATCTTGAAGAAGAACAAATTACATTCTCATTGAAAATGTATCCTTATGTTGACATATTCAGAAAATACAGGCACACACTGCTAGAAAGTTTCCTGTTCCTACATACAACTCATCTACTCAAAAAAAAAAAAAAAAAAAAAAGAGCATTAAAATGACTGAGCTATGCAGCATGTCAGCCCAGAGGCCCATCAGTCCAGTACTCTGTCTTCAGCAGTAGCTAAAAAGGGATTATTGTGAAGGAGCATAATAATAGGATGAAAATATAGTCTGTTTCCCAGACTATTTTGCCAGCCTCTAGCAATTTACAAATTCCTCAGCCTGAGGTGATTTTGATTTTTTAATGGATGCCAAGGGACAGTTTTTTCCCCTTTATAAGTGTATCTAGGCAGTGGTTGAATCAATGTAAATTTTTAACTGTCATGGTGCCTTGCAACAAGGATATCCACACCTCAATTATAAACAGCAAGGAATCACTAGGAGGTAGCTGTACTCATTGATTTCTGCTACATTTTTTTTTTCTTTTTTAATTGTCAGTAGTTAGGTCTATGACAGCATGTACTACTTTTCAGTAGATAGTACATATAAAATATTTTTAACTGTCTTTCATTTTTCCTGAAAGACAAACTCCTTGGTAATGACTAGTAAAATTTGTGCAGAAGATAAAACTAGCCTGTGATGGATTTTCAGAAGAGTTGATTTGACTTAGTTAGATAACAAAAAGAAAGTGTTTCTCAAATGCTTTTTTTTTTTTTTTTAAATCAAACTACATGAGAAGGAAACTTATTTTAAACCAATTGATGAAAAATGAAAAGAGAATAAAAAATTCTTTCTACAACACGGTTCTGATTTTATTTATATCTCATGCTGTCAAATATGTTCAAATAAGAATAAAAGATTCTCTTCTGCTTCTAATGAAACTGTTTGCCACTTTTTTTTTTCTGATGTTATTTTCAATATAGCGTTCAAGCATGTGGATAGCTGTGACCATTGACCATTTTGGTGTCAGGCAGCTTGTTTGATGTTACACTTTCATGAGCTACCTGTATGATTTAGAAGTTTAATTTATATTTATTTTAAATGAAACAGTACTGTGAAAGAAGTCAATAAGAAATAAGAAAAACAAACAAACAAACAACAACAACAATTATTCAGAATTTTTCCTTTAATATTACATTTTATATTCCTTAATTATTATATTATAATAAAATATAATAATAATATAATATGTTATTATTTAATATTACACAAAGCAGAAACTTTGCTGCTTACAGGTCACTAACATTTAATTATTAATATAAAACAAAAGTTCTTCAGGAAGAGAAAACAAGTTCTAGGTAATAGCCCAATGACTCCGATTTTACCCAAGTTATGCTAATCAATTTTAAAATTCCCGGTTCGGTTACTCAGAGGAAGTTTGAGGTTATAGTTATGCTATGCTATACTATGCCTTTATTTCATATTAGCAAATAAAATAAAGTCAGGAAAATTTGTGACAGAAATCTGTGAAATGATTGACTCAAGTCCAGACTGGGTACTGAGCCAATTGGATGCATTAGCATTACCTTGATCCTGGCCTAAGTCTCATTTCTATTCGTAACTAGGTAGTCAGGCATAATCATTTAAGTATTTTTTCCTTAGTGTGCCCAAACTTAGGATTCTGATTCATACACTTATAAAAATGTTTCTGTCAGGGCATGACCTCAGAGCATGTACAGTATGTGAAGGAGCAAAACATTCTGGCATAATATTAGAGGAGTGGATAGAGACAATCAATTTTGCTTCAGTTGCATCATATTGCCTTTTGCAAACAGCAATTGAAGGGAAGTACAGTTCATGCCATGCCCAGTTGCTGTCTTGAGAAGACTGCACTGAAATGATCTGAATCAATCAGTCAATGTGGAAGACCTGTGCTCATTCAATTGCCCTCTTCAATCTGTGTTTGAGAGCTTCACCAGGACTTCTCAATGGATTAGTTTCACCAAACGGAATAGACCTTTTTTTACTCTCCAGGCCTCTTCTTCCTCATTTACTTCCACTGTTTTACTGCCAGGGATGTCTCTTTTTCTATCCCTCCCTCATGCCTGATCTGGTTCTTGTAAACGAGCTTAATTTGTATCCACTGCATAGCTGAGCTCCTGGGTCTTTAGACATTTTTAACCTTTTTTGCAAAGGAACACTGATAGATAGAGTCGATTTCAAACTTTTTCCTCTCCTTCACCAGGCCAGATCTTTCAAGTTTTTACCAAAAAAAAAAAAAAAAAAGATATCCAGCAGAATGATGAAAAATGCTCTGTGTGTTTATTGGCTCCTGAATTTTTGAGAATAGTACGTAAATATGAATAAGATAAATTACACTTGACTTATATCCCACCTGTAGTTCATTGATTTTCCTTTTAATCCAAAAATTAACCTCTGAACATCTGAAGCCATACTACTGTTTTGAAAAAAAGTAACATATCTCAGGGATATGGATGCCAAAACAAGAAGCAACAAAAATGGTTTAAGTCATTACGGGTAAATATTGAATTTGTATGAGTGAGAAATTTTATTAATTCACTATTAATTAATGGTCTGAAAAGAAACTGAAAACATGAAATTGAAAAAATTTATTGAAATGTTTGTATATTGTTTACAATGAATTTATGGTTAAGCAATACGTGATGAGCCTTAACTATAAAGAATATTCTTCCTTTAATATTTATCATTCTGGAACTGAAAGCAAAAACAGAATAAAAAATTATATGCTAACTGAAATAAAATTAAAAAACAATGTTTTTTTCTATATTTTTCATCTTTTAAAAAGCATTTATCTTTTTCAATATCTAATTTAAAACACCCTAAAATATATTTTATTTGTTTATTTTTCTGTAATGTCTCCTAAAAACTAGCTTACTTTTTACTTTTTAAAATTCTTAAATGCAGACAGAATATGTTATTAATGTTTTTAAGCAGAGCATTGAGGACTTATATTATCAGAGGAGTGAGGATTATGAAATATGCATTATAACTGAGCACTCATTAAGCATTCCAAACACCATTAATATATCTCAGACAGAAGCCAAACTCTACTTATGTTAATTACATGTATCATCTCATTAACTTCTCTGAGACTAGCATAAATGAGTAAGACAATCAAGGTGGCTCCTGTTTTCATGGATAAATGTATATCAACACATAGATCAGTAGAGGTGGGTGGATTAAACAGAAATGACATTTCTTTATTTAAGAAGCTCTCTTTTGCTGGGAGTCTTTTTCTGTTTTTATTTTCCATTAAAAAAGCTCTGTAATGAACTTTTCTAGATGAACTTGTAAACTTGTAAATTTACTGTGCAGTGCCCTGAACAATTTATAACAGATGGAAAGAAAAACATCACCCTGTATAACCAAGGGAAGAAAAAAAACATAAAACATAGAAATATTGGTTAAATGACTAAAGACCACTCAACCCATCAAACTCATTCCTTTTTAGCACTCTGTGTCTCCTAGGATTCCATTTAATTGTTCCAATGGCCCCAGACTTTTTGCTTCAACAATTCTGCTTCATAGGCCATTCCACATTTTTATGAGCCTCTGCATGATCAAATATTTCCTCACATCTGTTCTTCCTTTTTTTTCCTATACCCATTTGTGACTCATTGTATTGTTGACTCTGAAGAACAAAATGTAGTAACGTTAGTTTAAAGGTTTTTTGTTTGTTTATTTGTTTTTCACCTTTGAAATGCACTTCCATATCACCTTTATGGAAAGGAAAAAAGTCTGTCATAAGAGGGTTATGTTGTTGTTGTTATGTTGTTGCTTTACCCTCTTTGTGATACATACATTAAGCCTTTATCTTACTGGTCACTGCTCACATTAATGCCTCCAGGATATTTCCGTACATAAAGTAAACAAGTTCAGTTCAAACTTCTTTAAATCTTCTTCAGCTCCAGAAATTTATTTTGTATAAATATGCAATCAATATAAAGATAGGCATGTGTTTAAACTGTATTGCAGTTGTAGAAAAATAAGGAAAATTGTGAGGTATTATAGAAAATTATTTAACAAGATTGAGTGAGAATCCACTTGGCATGAGTAAGAAAACAAACAATGCTTACCTGTTTCTGCCTTAAAAAGAAAAAAAAAAAAGAAAAAAGGAAAAAATCCAACTTGTATTAGTTCAGTGTTGTCAGAGTGCAATATTCTCTGAGCAGATTCTTTTTGATATTCCACACATAAAGGGTGTAATGTTTAATATAAAATTTACTTATTTGAAAGTATTTGATGTTGGATTTTCATTTAGTAGAGTGATTCAGCAGTGAAATCACAATACAAGTGTAAAATAAACTTAGCAATTACAAATATACATCTGAGTTATTATCATATCTGTTATCAGTTTCTATAATATGCTCATCCTCACAACATGGGACATCCCCAGCTGCCAGGAAGGAACACTTCGGTTGAAGTCAGCTGTTTCTCTCCAAAAATTCTTTTGTTAGGTTTCAGTTTTTATACTCCATGTTAAGCTAAGCCACTTCTACACTCCACGCATGCTGATCTGTCTAACTCAGGGAGATACTCACACTCTTTTAATGAACCCAGGAGGAAGAAATTACATTGCTAGCTGATTCTCACTACTTACATAGCCCTTCCTCTAAAACAAAGGCCAGTCTCCAAGCACCTTTTCTTTGAGATAAATTCAACTTTCTTTGCAAGAGCTGTGGTCATTCACTGACTGCATTCTTTCTTGAGCTATGTGGTCACCATACCCCTATTCATCTTCACTCTTGCCTACTTCCATTGTAGGGGTTTATTGGTCAGTCACAAAGGAAGAGTGAGAGCATGCTCCTGAAAGAGTTTGGAAGGCTTGTTACTTATTCGTACTGAATTTGTCCAGGATAGAGAACTCATATGAGTAAAAAAGATGTCCTTTGAATTTGCAAAAGATTACAAAATAGCGACAGATTTCTAAGAAAGTTTATGCTGCTAAAAATTATTTTTAACTCACCTCACCTGTCTTAAAGACAAATAAATTACATTTCATAGGTTACTTATGTTTCACATATATTGCTTTATCCTCCAGAGATAAACAGTACATAGAAAACAAAACAAAACAAACAAACAAACAAAATACATGTTCTTTGTTGTAGTTTAAGAACTAGACTTGCAATATAGTCTTTCCGTACAAGAAAAGGCATAAGGCTTCCCTTTGGTCGTCTCTAATTCATTAGAACACATTTTTAGAAAAAGTATCCAATCTCGTCTCCAATAAGTTACTAATAAAATCCACCATAATACTGCTTAATTATTATTGACTGATACTCTCAGTGTTTTAGTCTTCAACTTTAAGGTGTTATCTATTATCAGTTGTCCATTCTGTCTGTCTAATGACCAAAGTTAAACTTAACTTTGTTAAACTGAAATGAATGAATATTTGATTTTTGAAAGTATCCAGAGTGTTTTTAGATACAAGAATAATCGTTATGGTCTTCTTTGAAGCAGCTAGCTAGCTTTCTTCTTGAACCATGGATGCTAAAACTGGTCATAGTATTCCATTATTAGTTCCCTCCCCGCTTTGCTAGTGCAGAAATGTATTCGTCCTCACTCCATACTATTCTCATCCAACCTTTAATCTTTACTAAATTCATGCTAGTTTAATCAGTCTTATTTGAATCAGATTGTAATGATTTATTTGTCTTTCTTCATGGCTCTAGAAAAGATAGCATGTTTCTTTTCATTTTGAAATTTAAAAGCCTGCGGAAAAATCCTGTGCTGAAATTATCACTTCTCTTCAGAAGAAAAAAAAGAGTTACTCTTTTTACAGAGTGCACAATTAATTCGCTTACTTCTTGCAGCTAATATAACAACTTAAATGCAACCTTTGAATTATAGTATATTCTTAATACATTTGAGAAAATTCGCTTTGAAGTCTGATGAAAAGAGTATAGGGAGAACTTCTTATAATGTTTCTTATATAGATTTCTATTTAATAATTGATTCTTGTTCACAAAATGTAATATCTTTATTGTGATATCTCATGTAGGGTTTGCCATTAATTGAGTATCAACCTTGCTAGAATTGTAAATCAGTTTTAAAAGACAGCAGTTTCTGCAATGCTACTATAGCATCTAAGTTAACAGGCATGTGAATCAGAAAGTGGACCTGCCTCTCTCTCTTGCTTTGCTCTTACATTTTCCCTGAGAATAAACAAACAAACTGGAGGGTGATGATATTTCTGTTTTAAAACATTTCCGGTTTTGCCACTTAAATATACATATATCTGTATCTACCCACATATAACAATGGATGTATCTACATATCTATATATCTATCTGTTGCCTGTTTCACCTGTTATAGTTCAATTTCATTCTTACAGCAAAGAGCAGGATGCTTAAAAACTTTTGGGATTAAAAACTACAACTATTTACTTACAGAAAAGTTTTCTTCTATGTCTTTTTTGCCTTTGATTTATTTTAGCTAGAGTATACAAATATATCATTCCTCATAAATCTAAGAGATACTGTATGTCCATGTGGAAAAAAGATAAGCCGACAGACTAAAGGAAAAAAGGTGATATGAAATACAAATACATGATCTGATTTCTGGTAACCACACAAGTTAGGAAGCAGTAGCATGGGCTCCAGTATAAACTAATTGCCTGATTACATCACTAACATTCTGAAAATGCTTTTTTTTTTTTTTTGCCCACACTGAAACCTATGAAAATTTGCAGGGAAAGTAGGGACTTATCTATCTCTGTCTTCATTTTGGTAATAAAAACAATAATATATATCAGCATAAATTTCATTTTGTATTCTAAATGAGGAAATTAAAGCTAGAGTTGGGGCTAGATGAAGGGTAAAAAAATGTTTATGGAGCAGATGTATAGGTACACTCTAGAGAAGGTGAGCACTGCCAAGAAAGCTGTGCTGGGAGGAGAATCTCATCGGCACAAAATATAATGGTCTCCATCCAAAATTTAGGGTTGGAATTAAGGTTAGGGATAAGGTTAGGGCTGAATGAAGGAGAAAGTGGAGTTGTACGGTTGGAAAAGATGTGAGTAGTGGCTGACGAGAAGGTGAATGCTGCCAAAAGAACTGCGTTGTGATGAGTTTCTCATCAGCACCACATAGGGTGGTCCATCTTAGCCTTCACGTGGGAAAAAAAAAAAAAAAAAAAAAGCAGGACTGGAGTTAAGGTTTGGGTTAGGGTTAGGTGAGTTAGGAGTGTTTGAGTTAGGATTAGAAAGGGGGCGGTGCTAGGCCTGCCAAGTGAGAGTACTGCCTAGAGAGCTGTGCTTGGGGGAAATTCTCATCAGAACCCCATATGGTGAAATGCATACCAGACTTGAGCTAAAAAAACGTCTTTGGTAGGGGTTAGAATTAGGGTTAGAGTTATGGTTCAGAGAAGGAAAAAGGGGAATGATGTCACTGTTGTATATGGGTACAGAGCCTGACAATGGAAAGGTGAGTTCTGTGAAAAGAGATGACCTGGAAAAAGTTTCTCATTGGTACCAGATATGGCGGTATCTATCCCAGAGTTCATCTGCAGAAAAGTCTGCTGTTAGGGTCAAGCAAAGAAAGGGGAAGGATGCAGTTGAATAGGGTTTGTGTGGGGGCTGCCAAGGGAACACAAGGACTTCCACAGAGAGCTATGATAGGATATCTTTTCGTTGGCGACTCATATGAGGTATGCATCCCAGCCTGGGCCTAGAAATAAGGTTGGGGGTTAGTATTAGGATTGAGATAATGTGAGAGTGATGCAATTGGAGTGGGTTTGTGGAAGGATGCAGTTGGACTGATGTGTGCCTAACCCTAACCCAGCTCTCTTGGCAACTCATATTCCCTTTGGGACCCCTGCATACACCCATTCCAACTTTTTCAGTCTTCTTTCATATTATGTCAACTGGAATCCTAACCCTACACATTTTTTCAGGCCAAGTCTGGTATGCAAAGCACCATATGTAATGCATAAAAGAGAATTCCATCAGCAAAACTATTTTGGCAGTTCTCATTTTGCCTTGGCAATTTCCGCACACACTCACTCCAATGACATCCTTTTTCTTTCTTTCTGCTAATCACACTAACACTGAACCTAATCCTCAACTTTTTTTTCTAGCCCCGTAAAGGACCTAGATCACCATATGTAGGGCCAATGAGAAACTCCTCCCAACGCTGCTCTCTCAGCAGGTCTCACCTTCCCTTGACAGCCCCTGTAACCCTCAACCTGTTCATAACCCTAATTGTAGATATTTTTTCACACCAAGGCTGGGATGGAGACCACGATATGTGCTGTCAATTAACCATCCCGCTCACCTCAGATGTCCTGGCAACATTCTCTTTTCTTTGACAACACCTGTGCACATGCCATTCAACAACATCATTCCCCTTTCTCCTTCTCTCTAACTAAAGCCTTGCCCTAACACTAAGCCTAATCATTTTTTTCACACCGAGTTTGGAAATGATCAAATATGGTGTAGACAAAAACTTCTCTTTGCAAAGCTCTCTTGGCATTGCTCATCTGTCCTTTGCACTCACTCCAATATCACCCTTCCCCTTTCTCCTTCTTTCAGATCAAACCCTAACCTAACCCTAGCTCTAATCCTGACCCTAATCCTAAAGATATCCCTACAATTTTCAAGCCAAGGCTGAGACGGAGACCACTATATGACATGCCCAGGAGTAATTTTTAGTACAACTCTCTATGGAAGCACTCACATTCCCTTGGCAACCTCTGCACACACACTCCCATGGAATCCTTTCCCTTTCTCCTTCTTTCATCCCTAACCCTAAGCCTAATGCTAACCTTAAGTTTAACACTCACCCTAACCCGAGAACTTTTTTCAGGCCCAAGGACAGCCTACCCACTGCCAACAAGAAACACCCCCCAGCATGCCTCCTTTGATGCCACCTTCCCTCAAAGAGCAGCAATAAAATAACTACATCTCTAGAAAATTAAAGATTTAAACTGACCTTACATTGGCATCAGCATAGTAATCTTTGCTAAGGGCATTATGGCACACATAGTTGTAGTGATAGAGCACAGCTGGCTACCTGTCAGCAATAGTTGGAGCTGTCGTCAAAACCCGTCAATGGGTCCAATCTGTTTTGAAGGGCAGGACGTCTGGCCAGTACTCTAATGCTGGAGTCTTGGAACATTGAGATAGAAGTTGGGATGGAGAGTGCCACTTAATTGCCATTTTGCGCCAAAGTTTGTGTTATTTTTTCTATTTTTTTAAAATAAAAATACTAAAAGCTTAAACAGAGAAAAAGAGAATCTGTTTATTAACTTCTGATAGAGTGTGAATGGTTTTCCCTCTATTTTATTTTTACACTGTTTTCTGCAAATCTCATCACGATCATTATCCAAGTCTTAAGAAATATAGATTTAATTCCTACCTTATTGGGAGCTAGTATTTTTTTTTTTAATAGATGATTTATATCTGCTACACTAGTAGAAGAAAAGTGTTGTGTATCATATTGCCTGCCTGAAAGACTAAATCCACAGGAATTGAGTAAATTTTTATTTCACAGCTCCCTTTATCAAACTTGGAGATTTTATGTTTTTATAAATATTTGCAAACATTTGGACTATAAATGTCAACATTACAATTTACGTCTCTCAAGACTATTTCCATTTAATGTTACTAACTGTTAAAGAACATATACTTTCCCACATGAGAGTATAAAAATAATATTCTATGGCTATATATTTGTGTATTTTATTAAATCAATGTTATTGATATGATATGCATGCATGCATGCATGTATACATTCATATACATATATACATATTGTTTATTCATAATATATTTTACATGGCTTGTATAGACACCTTTGAGGACATATAACAATATTTTTTGGTAGATCTGAAAACCTCGTCTCAATAGCTATATAACTATTTAAATGCAGGAAGCATCAATATTCACTTAAAATGCATCACTGGAAGTACTCGATGATTTTGATCATCTGTGCTTCCACAGTGCAATATAAAATTCGTAATAGTTGTTGTTCATGTTCACTGGAAATGATTCAAATTAAAGGTTATATTCTTCCTAAATGGAGTGTCCCCTAACAAATTGACATAATCAAGGTAAAGAGCATAGCACAACAATGAGAGTATTCTCAGAGGAATCAGTCTAATTATTTGTAATTACTAGAACTAGCAGCTACTCAGAGGAAATAAACAGAAAACACAGGTACCCAAAGAACTTTTTGTAATTCATGTAAAGCTTGAATTAAATATAAAAGTTCTGTCTTGGAAAGTGTTCTCTTTTTCTTTCTTTTTCATTTATCTGTAGATCAGAAAATGTCATGTATCATGTTACCTGAAAAATCTGCCTTTAATGATGCAAAATGACTAATAAAACTGTGTTTCAGTGATGCCAAAGATTATAGGCAAAGCATCTGCCACTGTTATTTCCAAAGCTGGAATTGGCTGGGATAACCTTCAAATCTTCACATTCATTTTGTTGTTATCTACATTTTCTATTAGAAACACTGCATGGGGCATGTAGGCTAAGTATTTGTCACCTTTTATAATAGGTGTTTGGAGAAATTAGCATAAATGCTCCTAATAGAAATTTAAATGCTCTGTGTATCTCTTCCATACTGTTATATGCATTTTTAAAACGAGTAAAATTCATTTGACTTGGACTATTGAGGCAATTGATACTGGTATTATTGTGTTGGACAGCATAACAGCTTAAGAATGTATGTGTGCTTTGGATATGTCATTGCAATGGATGAGATCTAATGCAGTGAACTAAGAGATTTTCAGTACTTCAGTGTACTGTTGATATGCACTCACAAAATCAAATCCTATCTTTTTTCTTCTTTCCTTTCTCTCTCTCTCTCTCTTTTTTTTTGATATTTCTTTGATAGTTCAATATTTTCTGATTCTAATCATTTTTATAATTCAGTGAGAATGCATGCTTGTACCTTCCTTTCCCCTTTTGGGGTAGGTTTCATTTTACATGCATGCTCAACAAAATGCTTCTACTAACTTCCAACAAAAGACCATATTTTTTTTCAAATATTGCATAAAGCTGCAAGTAGAAGGAAGTACATGTGTAGAAATGCCATTTGCTTTCTGTGCTCTGCCTTAATATGTTTTCTATTAAAAAAAAGAAATTAATGAGTACAGAGAAGATTTATATTTATGTTAATAATGACCCTTTATTATCTCTTAAAACACTCTAGTGCTCCATAATTTGTCAATATATTAGATTTAAACACATTTTCTTCTAGAGGGCTAAATAATATCAAAATGTTTGACTGAATATTCATTTGATTAAGTTCAACAGATTTTTTTTTGCTCTTTTAATGTATAATGTTCCTTTTGTTTATATATATATTCTGTTCTTAGAACACTCCTGTTCCTCCTCCCATTCCTGATCAGAACTGTTAGATACTTGGGCACCAAAAAATGATAATCATCAATCTATTCAAGATGGTAGATGGAGCAATTCAAGTGTGGGAACCTGAGTCTTGAAGCCTGATAAATTTTCATCCTATGATGACTGATTAGAGGCATATCTATTCACAAACAAAATACTTACTGTGAAAATGAAGACAACGCAGCTGTATCTTACATTTAACATGAATACATAGGTAGTGTTGAATGAAATAATATACAAAGGACTATAGAAAATACTATCTACTATTAATTACTACTGTAGTTAAAATACTATCATTCACTTGGATGGAAAATAATATATATAATTCTATGTTTTTCTAAATCATCATGTCCTTACTATCCCTAGTTTGAAAGGTTCCTGTTGAAATAAACAAGAAGCAAAAAGCAAACCTTCAGGTGTTGGCTTAGTTGATTTATTATTATTATTATATTTTGTAGATTGCTTTGGTGTGCTATAGTTGGAGATCACTATGAATTTTTAGTAAATAAAAAATACAGTTGTCCAAATATCAGTGTTTCTTAAACTATAACAGGTTATACTGTTTTTCCATAGGCTGAATTTCTTCCAGAGGTATGAATTTCTGGCTCCAGATATACTGTAACCCTTTCTGTTCTAGGCTCATTGCTCATTTTCCCTTGGATTCAGGACTGGAATCAGGACATTCTCAATTGCTACTGCATCATGCCTATCACTGTATGTTTTAAAGAGATCAGCACTCAAATCTCTGGATAACAAATCATAGAATCATAGAATCAGCGAATGCTTAAGGTTGGAAGGAACCTCTAGAGGTCATCTAGACCAACCTCCCTGCACACGCAGGGTCAGCTAGAGCACGTGGCACAGGATTCCATCCAAGCGGGTCTTGAAGATCTCCAGAGAAGGAGACTCCACAACCTCTCTGGGCAGTCTGTTCCGGTGCTCTGTCACCCTCACTGTTAAAAAAATTTTCCTTCTGTTCCTGTGGAACTTTTGGTGATTCAATCTGAGGCCATTACCTCTAGTTCTGCAGTGGCCACCACTGAAAAGAGGCCAGCACCATCCTCTTCACGCCCTCCCCTGAGGTACTTATAGACACTGATTAGATCCCCTCTCAGCCTTCTCTTCTCCAGGCTGAACAGGCCCAGCTCCCTCAGCCTCTCCTCATGCAGCAGATGCTCCAGGGCCCTGATCATCCTTGTAGCCCTGGACTCTCTCCAGAAGCCCACATCCCTCTTGTACTGTGGAGCCCAGAAATGGACACAATACTCCAGATGCGGCCTCACCAGGACTAAGGAGAGGGGCAGGATCACCTCCCTCGACCTGCTGGAGACACTCTTCTTAATGCATCCCAGGATCCCACTGGCCTTCTTGGCCACAAGGGCACACTACTGCCTCATGGTCAACTTGTCGTCCACCATGACACTCAGGTCTTTCTCTGCAGAGCTGCTCTCCAGAAGGTCAGTCCCTAGCCTGTACTGGTGTCTGGGGTTATTCCTCCCCAGGTGCAGAACCTTGCACTTGGCCTTGTTGAATTGCATGAGGTTTTTCACCGCCCAGTTGTCCAGTCTGTCCAGGTCCCTCTGGATGGCAGCGCAGCCCTCTGGGATATCAAATACATAAGTATACAGAGTTACAGCGCTGAAGGGACACTAGCAACAGTCACCGGAGAAGAATGACCTTGATGATCCTGACATGTATCTTACACTCAGCAACCAAATTTCAGTGTTTTATGCGGTTTGTGTTGTGACATCAGTAACTGATTCCAATGTAAAGTGATCTAAGATTTTGTGAACAGTGAACTATGAGGAAGACTACAAATCTACCAATGGAAAAAATGAAACAAACTAAATATAAATGAAGTATTAAAGTATAATTAAACATCATAAGGAATAAGGAATCTATAGGGATTCAAACACAGGAGGGAAGGGCGTGAACTAGATCACTAGGTTACTCTAATTTTATTTTCCATTTCATTTCATCTCTCTCTCTCTGACAGCTTTGTTTAGGTTAGCTTAAACTAGATCTCACTCCAAGAAAAATCTTCCATAGAAGCAGCTAACTCTAATATATGTGGAAAAAAAAATAGTACCACTCAGTCACTGTGCAAGGGGAAGCTTCTTGTCTTCTTACTTAGCAATATAGACATCAAATGTGTGGTCAGCTTGTTGATGGATAATGGAGGATATTGTGGTTGTGAAAAGAATTAACCCAGAGTCACATTACCGGAAAATACCTCAAGATGATAGTGTTAATGACTGCTAATTGTTTTCCCATTCTGAGGAGATTTATAGAATACAGTTAAGCATGGTGTATCTATGAAGATAAAACTGGGATACTGGAAGGTATTTACAACAGAAATAAAACAGGAAGTTTAAGGTGTATTCAAAGAATAAAATCATCATGATGGTATGAAAATGAAGGCACATATTTGCTGGTATTTAATCGAATATATATGTGCATGCGTGTGTGTGTCTGTGTGTATGTGTGTTTTGAATGATCTTCAACGTATTTCAGTTGTAACCCAAGAAAGAATTGGCCCTTTGTATTATCATTTATAAAACCAGAGCAGTCTCTTTTTTTTGCTCATGCATTTTTAAAAAAATTGCTAGTGCAAACACTGCATCTCATCAAGCTTAAATGAGTCAAAAAGACTACATTTTAGTAATCTTTCTATATGTAGAGCCACAGACAGGTTGAACATGCAGAATCTATCACTGGGTTGGTTTGTTTTCCACACAACCTGCTTACCGAGGAATTGTTTATTTTCTTTGTAATACATTAGTTTCTTTCTTTTGATTTATGGTTTACAAAGACTAAAAAGAAAAATAAGAAGCTTTTTTTTTAGAACAATATTTATTGATAAATTTACAGTAGAAGAATGAATTGATTCTGTTGCATGGAGATGTGGAACAGAATCACTTTTTTTCTGTGAAGAGGAAAACATTTTCCTTTAAAAGACATACGCACTGTTTTTAAAGAGGATACTGTCTTCTATAAATATATTCTCACATAGTATTAGATATGTATCGTATGTCAGTGGATGACATAAATAATCATTCATTACCATGCACTGACATCATTCAAAGGTCATATTTTTTCAATATTGAACATTTTCTCCTTTGATTTTTAACTTTAATTAATCATTCCTTATTAGACTCCTACTAAAATCTTCTAAATATTATAATAAATATGTCTTTCTACCATAAAATTTCTCCTTTTTTCAAGTAAATAAACATAGTGACAAAATATGACAGAAGAAAAGAAGATGCAACTTGAATAGCAATGTTGTTCTATTAATCTGACATGGCTTGGATTCTCTGAATTCTTTAAGTTTGATACCAAGACATGAAAAATAAGATGAGGATGCTGATCTTTCCAAGAAGAAAGTCAGGTTTTGTTTATTTATCTGTGTCATCTTGTGCATTTATTATTTATCTCATGCCATATGTTTGCTTTATGCCATTCTAGCATTTCCTGAAGGACCAGAAATATACAGAGGAGCTTTTAGTCTCTGTCTTTTTTATTATTATTATTTATTTATTTTTATGACCTCCATCTTTAGCTGTTTGACAGCTTTCGTGTTCTATAGTCTTTTGTCCTGCAATCAAATCTTCAGTCTCTTTCACTGCTTATCAGGCATCTCAGTGCAGCAGAGTGGTAAAACTACCAAAGGGTCAGCTGCCTGCCAAGGCTTTCACAGTGAAGTCCAGGAATTGAAGTGTGCTATCTGGAAAAATGCACTGCCAAGGCATTCAAGAAACTGATGGACTGGAACTGCTCTGAAAAAATGTATTGCTAAATAAGTAGAATCTCTATTTCAGTGCCTGAATGCACAGGCATTTAAAACCTCTTTTCGACTTCATGTAAATATTCAATAAAAAATAGCATTAATATGATTTACAAACCGCCTTCAATATTCCAAACTCATTTATTAGGGATTATTGTTGAGTGTAAGTGATTTTTAGACAGCTTCTCTTGTTTATATGTGTCACTTAACAAGGCCTATGTTTCAGATATACTGTTTTCTGCTCACCTTTAGAAGAGGAAACAGGTAAATTTCGCTTTATGCTGATGTGTAGTTTCCTAAAAATCTATGACCAATATTTTACTAAAATATATGACCAATAAAAACAAGCAAACAAACAAACAAGTATTGAATGTAGAACCATAAAGATATAGTAACCTTCTTTGTTCTTTTCCTTTATACTTATTACACCTGTCTTGAAGTTTGTTGTGTGTTTTTTTTTTTTTTTGGGGGGGGGAAGGGGTTTGAAAATCGATTAGTGCTCAGATTTTCTCATTTCTTCTAGACTGCATCCATTTTTCTCCTGTTTCTGTTTTTTATTGGAAAACATACAATTAAACCTTATAAGCATTGAGAGAAAGACTTAGAGAAGTACTGTGAGAAAATAAGAATGTTTTAATGAAATGCTAATATACTATACTGATCTTTTCAAGACACTTATTCTCTACCTGGCAAAACAGATAAGAATCTTAACCAACGAAGATGCATACAAAAATTTGTATCTTTATATGTACAAGACTGCATGGATGCCAAATATTATCTTAATAGATTTTATTTGGTACATAGAATATCTGCCCTCAAGCCATAATCTAACAGTCCATGGGTGTTCTTGAGTGTATCATGTAATGAAGGTCCTCACAGAATGAGGTTTGGCATCGGATTAGTAATTTACTACACCTTGCTAGTGACTGATGGTGCAATTGACCTACAGTACACAGCATTATCAGAGTCAGCAAATGTCAATCTTATATTGGCCTAGTCATAGCACTTGCAAGACACAGTTCTTCTTAACTCCCTGCTGCTTAGCTAATCCAGTAGCTCCTATAGCTTTGTCATTAAATGTCGTTAAACTTTTAACAGTGCGTGTTGTAGTAGAGTGAAACTTTGAGCTTGCAGATCATCATTTGTCCTACCAGCATCACTGAATATTTATATTCAATGATATCCATGGTTGTTGTGATTCCTATTTACAAAGTAGAATGGCAATTAAACTTAATGCTTCAGAGATTAAAATATACTATTCCAAACAGATATCATGATGAGATTTAACTCAGAATCCTACATCTTTATATGGTAGTGTTCTTACTCATTTTTCTAAAGCATTTGCTATTTGGCCTTTGTTGTAGATGGAATACTGGAATACACTGATTCTATGTCTGATCTAGAATGATAATTCCAATACATTCCAATATACAGAAAATTCAAAGTATGGAGGGTGATTTTATGCCTCCTATTTCTTTACTTTGTGTACTAGGCGACATGCAAAAGGTACAGGTTGTTCTCATCATCTTAGGTGATTATTAAGTAATTTGCAGTACCTTACAAGTCAACATGACAATCATGTAGAGTCCATTCCCCCTAAGAGGATGGCCAAAATATGTCTTCTTCTAATTGGAGAGTCTTCAGTCTTTTAAACTGGCTACTAGTAACCTAGTTGTTTATTTTGAACAGTAGTCTCAGAAGGTTTGGTCACTTGGTATTAAATCAGCACGCAAGATACAGTAAATGAGTAGCAGACTTTTTTTTTTTTTTTTTTTGTTAATGCTTACCTTCAAATGAGATAAACAGCTGTCTGTTTTCTCCCAGTAAGGAGATCAAATCTTAGGCACTTATTTTTTTCTATTCCTTAATTAAGCTAGATGAATACCACCCTTACCCTCTATATCAGTATGCCTAACTAGAAATGATGAACAATTTCACAGAATCACCAGATAGCTCTACTGTGTACTTTTCAAGTCCATTGTACATAAGAAAATTTCCTCAGCAAGTCTCATCACCTTCTGCCCCATCCGTTCACCTCATTTTTTTGTGCTCATAATCAGTACTGAGATTTTTGTTTCTTCACCTGCACAAATTGAATATTAAGCAGCTGATAACTTCATTAAGACTTACAATTTTACAAACCCTCCCAAAGAATTAATTGGTGAAAGTAGTAATTTTGAAGAAAATTATCCACTGAATTGTTTGAGACAAGTGGAAATTACTGAGACAATGAATATAGAACATTTATCTTTAAAATAGTCCAGAAAATTATAAAAATGGTGTTTTTTCTAGTGACTATAAAATACTCTCCAGAAAGCAGTAAAATTGCTTAAAACAAAAAAGTTTGTGTCAGTAATCTGAGAACTTCACATAAAGAACTGAGCTAAAATTCTTGAATAAATTATTTAAAGGTAATCAGAACTATATAGCCATGTACCAGTAATGAAAAGCCATGATTCTTCATCTTTAATATCACTCTTCAAAAGCATTTAATGCCTATCATTCATAGTTTTCAATTTGAGATTATGGTTTTCCATGTGGAATTATTGCAAACAATTTACTTTATTTGACTCTTGGAGAACTTTTGGAGTTATTTTATCAGCAAGCTACAGGTAATAAGCAAAAGCCTACCTTGGGACATCTTTCCAGTATGTAGGAGAACTAAAACAGGGAACTTGCGACATTTATGTCTCCTCCTGTTGAATGTTTTTTTCTTTTCT